>NW_004444000.1:10824576-10848110 GCF_000243295.1 Trichechus manatus latirostris | reverse complement strand
AACCCGTTGCCATCAAGTCGATTCCAACTCATAGCAACCCTATAGGACAGAGTAGAACTGCCCCACAGAGTTTCCAAGGAGCGCCTGGTGGATTTGAACCACCAACCTTTTGGTTAGCAGCCATAGCACTTAACCATTATGCCACTAGGGTTTCCGTATGTGTGTGTTTGTATATATGTGTGTGTGTGTGTGCGTGTGTGTGTGTGTGTGTGTATACATATGTATATATATGATTCCTTGGTTTTGCTTCTCTAGAGATCCCAGCCTAACACAAATGGCAAGCCACCAACCCAAACTCTAGTAATGTTTTCTTCTTAATATAGAAACTGGAATGAACCAGATTCTGGTGAGTTCAGAAGTGGATGCAAAGGGATAAGAGACACAGACGATGAAGTGGGGTGGCACTCCAGGTGGCTTTTTTTAGGCTCGTCCACTCTGACAAAATGTAATCAAAAACCATCAAACAACCCAGAGAAACCAACCCATTCAAAATATTTCGGGGAAAGCTGAGTTCTTTGTAAACTGTAACCCTATCTGGCATGACTGACCAGAAGACAGGTGTAGGATTTCATGATTTGTAAAGTCCCATGACGCTCATGTGTTAAATATAAGTTTCATCTCTCTTCTCCTTTCAAAAGTTTCACCCTTATATAACCTTTCCCTTCCTCAATTAAGATGCAGAATCTCTGTGCTTTGGCCTTTGATAGAATGCTAGATCCTGGAGTTCAAAGACTCTATATCACAAGGCATACAATACTAGACTACGTAAAACCATCGGTCATTTAAAATAAATTTGTTATATTAACTACTACTTGGAATTTAATTTAGGTTACCTTATGAAAGAAAACATGCACTTTAGTTATATGAAATACCTTGGTAGGGTTTTCCAGATCAGCAATGACACCAAATATTATGCTTTATTGCTGCTGGACTGAAGAACAATAGGAGAGAACACAATGCAATACAGAACATTATTCTACACCTGCGATGTTAACATCTCTGGATTTTTGTAAGCCTACTTCCTGACATACTGTTATTTCTACTTCTTAGCAGTAGTAAGGGCATGCTGAAATTCTTGACAGGATCCCTCAAAGGTATCACACTGCCCAAGAAGTCCTCTGTTTTTTGACTAGCTTTGGAGACCAAGAACAGGACTGGGACCCAGAGGGCTGGGGAGTGTGAGGAGGGAGGCTGTTTTCTAGCTGTGGTTGTTTTATTTCGAAGGCATGCACCGAAAGAGTGCTGGCAGTAAATCTAACCTTCTCTGTCTCCTCTGCTCCCACAAGCAATGACTCTCACTTATAGATTTTGCCTTACCTGGTATGGCCCAAGAGATGTCAGGGATAGTTTAACTGCAAATTAAAATCTCAATGATGATATACCTAAGGATTCAAAATTTATTAATGGCAGCAGATTTGGGCCACTCAAGGGGTTGAAAGTGGCTGTTTACTAATTGTTTGGCTCCCTGTGGCTTCCTTTAATATTCCATTCTCACAGGCTGTACCCTACTAATGTATGAGAACCTTAGAGATATAAGATAGTTAAAGAAATTCTATTAGTACAGGTGTGACAGCTGGGTTTAGAGGGAAGTAGATTCCAAGGCAGAGATGAGCATGCATGACTTTGATTAGGGAATACTCTTGGGACCAACACCTCTGGAAGGGAGGCAAGGAAATAGAACCGGGTAGAAAAAAAAGTTGATCTGAGATACAGTCCCAGTGTGTTTCTCAGCTGACAACATGGGTAGCTCTGAATCTAAGATGGCCTTTCAGGGTTGTGTCTAGTTGAGGCAAGGGCAATAGAGGAACTTTATTTTTATCTATTGATCAGCCCTTGATGTTGGGCTATCTGGAAGAAAGTGTTTCTTTGGGCAAGGACATTTTCTTTAGCCAAGTCCAGAAAATCTCAAAAGAGGGCTGACAGGTAAGGGCCCTTCTGGAAGCATTCCTAGCAGGTGGAGGGATAAATAATTCCTAAAGGGGAATCTAGTAGCTCATCACAGCCTCCATCACAACAGATGAGTGAGCTCAGAAGAGTACCTGAGGTACAGTCAACATTTTAGAGACCATAAGATCTAGAAGGAGATTCCTGTAGGAAGATCATGTTGATATTGCAACCTAAGACTTGCAGATACTCCCCAAAAAAAATCTTGCTAAATGGTCATGGGGCAGATCATATATGGTAACCATCAGACTTTTTTTTTTTTTTAGGTTAATTCCAAGAGATGAATAAGAGACCAACATCCAAAATTCCTCAAGAATATTGGGTTTATGGAATTATGAGAATTTTCTTCAACTCCTCTGAAATCCTGTCTCCACAATTCTTCTTCCTTATATAGAAATGAGCTCAGCTCTGGGGTGGCTTAATTGTGGACAGTGAGGTTATTGATAACAATAATCAGAGTTCTGTTTATAGCTTAGAAACAAAGATTCTTCACATAATTTAAGAGCATCAACTGGCACTTAGGAGGACTTAAGAAATATAGCTTTCATGCCAACAAGGACATTTGACACTTTTTACAGTCCCTGAGTGATTAACAAAGAGTCAACACTCTCAGCTGCTAACCAAAAGGTTGGAGGCTCCTTCAAAGAAAAGCATGGTGATCTACTTCCAAAAAATCAGTCATTGAAAACCCCATGGAGTGCCGTTCTACCCTGACACACAAGGAGTCACCATGAGTCAGAATTAACTGGTTTTATTTTATTTTATTTTTATCTGTCCAGGAAGATAATTTTCGTACAAACTGGTGATTGAATGGGGGTTAATAGAGTGTTACCTACTTTGCATGTGTTCCTTGATTTGCTGATCTTTTTTTTGCATGTCTTTTAGTATATACAAAAATAATGTAATTCTATATAGGCTTTATTACTCCAAGGTCCTGATGGATGGTGATTCCACTAAATAGGAAGCATATAGCTTGAGGCCGTATCCACAGGGGTATGAGCATGGACTTTGTGGTCAGGCATTTCTATTTTTGAAATCTCAGCTCTGTTTCTTACTATAATCACCTTGGATGATTGCTCCTTTGAGCTTCAGTTTCCTCATCTGTAAAACAGAGACTAAAATTTCTTTTGCCACATAGAATTGTTTTGAGAATTAAATACAATAATTCAACTATGTCTGGTACATAGTAATAACAGTACATATTAGATATTATTATTATTACTCAAGAGCTTTGGATTCTTTAAACAATTAAATTGCACATATCAATTGTTGTTGTTGTTACATGCCGTCCGGTCAGTTCCGACTCATAGCCACCCTATGTGCAATAGAGGGAAACCCTGCCCGGTTCTGGGCCATCAAGAGACTTGACTAAAGCACTAAGAAAGGTGAATTTAGGGTTCTTCTTGAGCCCTGGACCTCTGGGTCTTTGTTGTGTTCCCAAGAAGTTCTTAAACTTCAGTTATTTTTGGAATTGAGCCATTGCCCTAAATAGCAACAATTACCATCAGCTAGAGTAGAAGACAGGAGCCCTGGTGGTGCAGTGGTTAAGTTCTCGGCTGCTAACCAAAAGTCGGCAGTTCAAACCCATCAGCTACTCTGTGGGAGAAAGATGTGGCAGTCTGCTTCCATAAATATTTACAGCCTTGGAAACCCTATAGGGCAGTTCTACCCTGTCCTAAAGGGCCGCTATGAGTTGGTATCTACTGGAGGGCAACAGGTTTTTTTGTTGTTGTTGTTTGGTTTGGTTTGTTTGTTTTTTTAGAGTATAAGAACAAAGGTGCCCTGGCAGCATGATGGTTAAGCACTCAGCTGTTAACCGAAAGGTTGAAGGTTTGAACTCCCCAGCCAATCTGGTGGAAAGACCTGGTGATCTGCTCCTGTGAAGATTACAGTCTAGGAAACCCAACGGGGCAGTTCTACTCTGTCCTATAGGGTCATCATGAGTCGGAATTGGCTCAACGCTACACAACAGCAGAGTGAAAGAATGGAGCAGGTTTCTTTGGAAAGATGACCTACTTACCTTCGTCTCAAGCAATCCATGTTTCTATGTTTTTTGTTATTCACGTTACTACAACAGAGCTCATGGAACAAACTGTCTTGGGCTCCATTGCTAGTGAAATTCCATCTATGAAAACCACCTGGAATGAACGTGCATGTTGATATTTTTACTCCAGTGTTTATTCTTTTCTCTTTTCCCCCAACCCCAAGCAGTAATGAGATTTCACACCAGAATCCTGTTTAAACATATATGGTTGATAAAATGAACAATCATCTTCTATTTTGACCACTTGCAGATTAATGGCTCATCAGGACAGACAGTATAAAAATTAGATATTATCGCCCCAACTAAACATTGCATTCATTCAGGCAAGAAGAAATTCCTGAAGCATTCAACTCAGTGTTGGGCCATAGAAGGCAGTCAGTAGAGACTTGATAACAAATTTGGATCTGAAAAAGACACATTTCTGAAATCTTCTCATTCCAATTCCTTGAATTATAATATTTATATATTTACAAAGCACATACAAATCATCAGACACTTTCAATCTTCAAAACTTGGTTTTGTAGATTATTTATGAATGTCTCATTGCTGAATTCCATCTATACCTCCATTAGATTCCTAACTATTCAATTGTAGAGTTCACAATACAATATTTCTTATAAAATCTCACTATGTGTGAGTAAATGTAACCTGTTTCCCATGTGTCTATTTAAGTCACTTTCTGGTTTGGAAGTATCTCTCACCCCAGGGGAAAAACAGATAACTGGACAGCCAGGAGCAACAACAACGAAAAAAAGCTAGAAGTATTTTAATCCCAGGAAGTGACAAATGGCAAAGAGAAAGCAACACCTAGGAAAAAATAATCATTCAATAACAATGAACTACATACCAACTATAAGTGAGACTCTGCTAGGTGCTAGAGACAGACAAACATCACAGAAATGGACACAGTTCTGGTGGTATTATGGGAGATTGTGATAGAAGTTATCTATTGCTCTTTGCATTTAACGACAACCTGTAATTTTTCTATATATGCTCCCTGTTTACATTTGTGGTAGGTATACAGGTGGATCTTACCTGTTTGACTTAGCATCACATTTCTGATCTTAAGAGAAAAACTTGAATAGGATACATATGAGATGTAACTAACCTAGCACTGATCGGGTGATATTTTTCACCTGGCTCTTGTCTTATTTTCAAGACAGGGTCTAATGAGGGTGGCCAATAATTATTTGAGCAATATCAGTGCATTTGAATAAGTATATAGCCTCACGATTAGATTATCTCATAGAAAAATGCCTATCTGAGTGTGTAAATTCTAAAGAAATTATTCAAAAGCATATTTTTGTTATTTGACAGTGATCCCTTGTTTAGGCAGAAAATCATGGCTAATTTTAAAGGAAGTTCCACGTCTCTCCAGTAAAGCAACCAGCGCAATAGGACTCCTGATATTACAGTATACATGCCCAGTGGAATTACACATATCTGCAAAGCTTGATTCTTCTTAACATGTTTATAATCCATAGAGATATATACCATCTACTAATAGTCTGTGACTGCCTATCACCACCTGTTAAGATGGATTAATTATACTGCATTTTCACAACAGTAACACTGTTTACATGTCCCTCAAGGAACCTCAGAGACACAACCTGTCCAACTTAGGATGTGATCTCCCTTAGGAGAGACAGCACACAATTTATTTCACTTTTGTGACTGTAGTTTCCATTGAATTCCCAGTGAGGCCTGGCTCTTTCCTGCCTAATGATGGTGATGGGAAGTGACCTAATTCTGAAGCTCCAAACATCATTCCCTGGAGAATACAGGCTCCACTCTAGAGTCCAAATGGGAAAAGGGACCAAGGTGCAGAGCTAACTTTTCAGTTAGCTATCCTGTATCTTTCTCTATCAAAACAAACAATTCACATCAGATAAAGTCAGCTTATTGACTTTTGGGTACCTCAATGATTCTAGCCTTTATGTCTAAGACATTAGGTTATAGCACACGCCTCCTTACCCATGAACATCGACTGACATCAAACCACAGTGCAGTGGCCCATGTCTACAACTGACTACTTTAGCATGCTGTACAGGGTTATCTGATGGATGACGGATTGTAGCACACACTTCTTAGTTTCAACTATGTTCAGCATACTCTTTTAAGCATTGTAGCTAACAGAATAATAAATAAGACTGACAGTTACCCTCAAGGACCTTACAATTTAGAGTAAGACACAGATATTATGCACTGAAATTATCATAAGGCAGAAAATAAGTGCCAGAACATAAAAGAGATGCAAGCTCATTTCTTGAATCAGTTTCTTTTCTCTATTTCTATTGTCATTCCCCTAATTTATAGATTTGCTTTCCCTCTCTTGTCTGGGCTAACAATAGACTCCAAACTCATCTCCTTACCCCCAGTCTCATGCTAAATCACGCTCCACATAGCCACCAGATTATTTGTCCATGTAAAACATGCAAATATGGCACTGTTGCCTCCATGCTTAGAATTCTTCAGTGGCTCCTTATTGCCTATAGGGTAACACCTGAACACCTTCGAAAGGTTTGCCAGGTCCTTTATGATCTGACTCCTATCCACCTATCCAGTTTCATTCTGCTCCTTTTACCCAGTTACTCCTACACTACAGCCATACTGGATTACTTAGGCTTTCTCACCTCAAATCTTTACCCAAGCTATCTATTTTGCCTAGATAGCTTCTCTAGCAGTTCCTTGTCTTTTGAACTCCTAATCATCTTTACAGCTCAGCTCCAACATGACTGTGTCCAGTCTTAGGAGAGTATAGAATCTTGGGCCTACTTCTACTACAGCCCTTAGTTAGCATTCTGTGTTCTAATTGCCGGTTTGTGAGTGGAAGTCATTAGCACTAAGATCCGTGAGAAGATGAACCAGTCTTACTTATCTCAGCCTACCCATGGCTAAGCATACTGTGAAATGCATAGTTGTTGTTAGCTGCCAGGAGTGGTTACCACAGACTGAGGAGTTTAGGGAGGGCTTCAGAGAACATGTGCTAGGGCTGGGCTGTGACATAAAGAAGACTTTCAATAAGCAGAAATGAGAGAAGGTTATGCCTGGCAGGGCATACACCATATATAGAAGGGTTTAGATTATACTCTACAAAATCTTAGAAGAAAATTTTGGAGTCTGGTGTTAGATTAATTCATGAAGGGTTTCTTCTCTTGGCTGACATAATTAATCCTGCTGTTTCAGGTGACTCTCACCCAAAGAATCTCAATGGAGACTCGGGAGAGCTTGGTAAAGGAATGATAATTTGGAGTACTTCAAATGCCATTATTGAAGTAACATATTTTTCCCTGCCTACTTGATAAAATACCTTTCCTCGGATGAAACTGGAGTCTCTTTCTATCTTCTCTTCTCCTTCATCCTGACTCTTTAGACATTCTGACAGATGAAACTCTCTCTCACTAAACAATTGTGTTTTCTGGTTCGATCTACAAATCATCATCAGATAGGTGAGAATAGTTGCTCAGACTGCCTATTGGTTGTAAAATTAAAGTTGACCCTGAAGAGAGAACTCTCATTATTAACTTCCTTAAAAAATAAGGAAAAAAAAAAAATACCACCACAACAACAAAATATACAGCCGGGCTGTTGACGTTACTCTCTCACTTTAGGGACTTGGG
This sequence comes from Trichechus manatus latirostris, assembly GCF_000243295.1. Classification (NCBI taxonomy): domain Eukaryota; kingdom Metazoa; phylum Chordata; class Mammalia; order Sirenia; family Trichechidae; genus Trichechus; species Trichechus manatus. The sequence continues at coordinate 10,840,502 of NW_004444000.1, read as the reverse complement.
TGTTTTGGGATCTGGAATCTCATGATTCATTTTGAAGGCATTTGCTTAGAGGAGTCAACCTTGATGGAACATGTTGTGGTTTCAGAACCTGGGAAGACACATGCTTGTGTGCGCACACACATACACACAACATTGCCATTGAGTCAATTCTGAATCATAACTACCCTAGTTGTTACAGAGTAGAACTGCTCCATAGGGTTATCTTGACTGTAATCTTTATGGAAGCAGATCACCAGACCTTTCTTCTGCAGTGCCACTTGGTGGGTTTGAACTAACAACCTTTAGGTTAATAAACAAGTGCAAACTGTTTGCACCACCCGGACTTTTGGGCAGTGACAAGACAGGATTTGATAATTCCAAATTATGACCTGAGCAGTGTCTATACAGATAGAATAGTGCAGGAGCCTGAAATACTACGTAGATAATCCAAGTCATGTAGAGAGACCATTAGTTATTCTAGACTAGAATCCAATCTTCTTTTTCCCCCCAGCCAATTTGCAGGTTTACTTCCTGAATGGTCTAGACAATTGCTTCCTTTCTGAAATTCACAACAGCCAGATCTATGGAAAATATCATTTTACTAACACTTTGATTTGAAACTAACTAGGATTTAAGTGACAGTTATGGGAGCCTTACTTTTCTTTCTTTAAAATATGTTACCTGCAGAACTGAGCACTTTGGTTACTATAGACTCCTGTGGCTTTGAGAAATCACATGGCCAGGGCAAAAAAAAAGAAAAAAGGATATTTAAATGCAGGGTAATTGACAGTTTCTTGTCCTCCCTGCTGTGAATAACCCTTCCTGTCTTTGCAGATGATATTCCCTCCCCTAGGATGCTTTTTTACTAATTCATATTCATGTTCTGCTTTCAAGATCTGGCATAGTCATTCAGACACCAAGCATGCATTGCTTTATTAGACACGGAGGACACAGAGATTTATTCATTCATTCATTCAACAAAGTATTTTTGTGCACCTGCCATGTACAAGGGTTGCCTCCTGCTGATGAGTAAATTATAGCATAATAAAGAGAAAGAAAAAAGCAAGCCAACAGGACCAATGGGGAGACTCTGGTAGAGTGCCTGGAATATGATTCATTACGGTGGCCCGTAAATGAGTTGCGTAGTCAGGTATAAGTGTGCTGATAAGAATGGAATGAGTGTCAAGAGGGGCAATGTCTTAGTCACCTAGTGCTGCTGTAACAGAAATGCCACAAGAGGGTGGCTTTAACAAACAGTACTTTATTATGTTGTGGTTCTGGAAACTAGAAGTGTGAATTCAAGGCACCTGCTCTAGAGAAGCTTTCTCTGTTGGTCCTGGGTTCTTGTTTCTTTTCAGCTTCTGTTCCTTGGTTCCTTGGTGACCTTCACTTGGCATCTGTCTTTCTCCATTTGTGCTTCCCTGCTTATGTGCTCAAGCTACTCTTTTTGTATCTCAAAAGTGATTGGCTTAAAACATACCCTACATTGATATGGCCTCATTAACATAGCAAAGAAAGCCCTGCTCCCGAATGGTATTACATCCACAGGTTAGGATTCACAACACATATTTTGGGGGGATACAATTTAATCTCCAACAGGCTTCTCCAGGATGTACCTACAGATCATCCCAACCTACTGAGAAACTCCACATAGATAATACATGACCAGTTGGGTAGTATTTGGAAGAGATTAGCTTGCCCTCAATTTTATTATTTGAATTTTACAGTTAAACAAATAACAATGCAAAAGTCATTAACTCTTTAACCCTTTCCAATGTATTTGTTACATGGTATATGATTTAGATGGAAATGCCTCAAGCTTTTTTTTTTTTTTTTTAATCCCTACTTTTGAGATCCCATGGTGCTACTAAGTTTTTGGGCTCAAAGTAATTGGTCCAACATACTTATTAAACGAGCATTTACATATATTCTATTTCCTAGTTTTGACCTCGCTTTTCTGAAGAGTTGTCTCCATTTGCCTCCTCATTGTGGAAATGCGGTTGTAGGTACCCTGAATAAGGACTGACAGCCACTTTCTGGTAACCAGTCTTTCTGTCTCTAGGAACAGATTTTCCTCTAGAGTGTAGAAAAGAAGCAGCAATATTATCTAGCTCATTGGCACTTGTCTTCTCTTCATGGAGAGGGGGAATTATATTATGCACGTATGTAAAATCTTGCATATACTTTCACAGTGATGAGAGACCCACTCTCCCCCCTCTTTCCCTGCCAGTACTTTATGGACCCTCCTGATATGAGAAAAAAATGGGGTTGGGAGTCAAGAGGAGCCTGGTTGCACAGTGGTAAAAAGCTACAGCTGCTAACCAAAAGGTCAGCAGTTTGAATCCATGAGCCGCCCCTTGGAAACTCTATGGGGCAGTTCCACTCTTTCCTATAGGCTAGCTACGAGTTGGAATTGACTCAATGGCAACAGGTTTGCTTTTTTTTCTTTTTTGGTGGGGAGAGTCAAGAAATTCAGGCTCCAGTTTTAGCTTTGCCATCAACTAGTTGGTTAGCATTGCGTTCACATAATAGATGTGCCCTTAGTTACCATTTCTCTGTCAGTTGAGTCATAACAGAATCTCTGTCTCCTAAAGTTGTTAGTAGATTAAACTATGGTACAGTATTTGAGGATACTTGGAGCGATTAAAAAGCACTAAACGTGTGTGTTATTATTAGAGCTAATAATAATGAAATAGAGAGTAATTTATGATATTCTGCAAAGTAGTTTATTTGGAAATTTTCCCAGAAGAGCCACAGAAAATATGTCAGGGTCAGAAATAAGACTGACCCTCATTTCAATTAGTGAAACCACTAAGCTTTTAAGAAATTTGAAATGGACTCTGATTAGACTTATTTTTAACTGTTACTACATTATAACAATGGATGTTCTTCGTGTGTTCCTAGAGGGTATATTCATCAGGGTTCCAAGAAGTCAAATTCTTAATCATGCTTAAAAAACAAAGGACAGGTCTTTTGCAAGCCTTAACATGTTCACTCAGAAACATTCCAACTTAGAGAATGCTGAAGCATAGATTCACCGTATGGCTTTACAGAATTTTCTTTCTACCTACTTTTTAATGTCAAGTTGCTGCTGGAGATGGACAGATCTGGGAACTTAGTGAATAGCTCTGACCTCCTGAGATTGCTTTATACCGCCAAGGAGGTGAGTCCTCTCAGAGAGGTCAATAATCAGTCTGCTCTCTACACTCGGTAGCCCACAGGGCTGAATAACTCATAAATTTTAAACCAAAGGTGAGTTACAAGTTTACTTTAAGTTTTTAAAAAAATCTCTAACTAGTCATATGTCACTTGCAAAATATCCACAGTAGAAACTGTGGACATATGCATTTTCTTATGCTCTTTAACTCCCTCCTTTTCTTCTCATTACCTTCCTCCTATCATAGCTGTGCTTTGATCTATGATGTATGATAAACTTCCTTGAGCGCTTGGTCATATACTTGGCCAGAAGTAAAGAGTATAAGTCATACTGAATGAGAACCCAGAACGCTCAGCCATCCTTCTGGGCATGAGAGGTCTAATTTTATCTCTTTTTCTAAATTCTCACTTCATTGCAATATCCTGAGAACAACAACAACAAAAAAATCAATAGGCTGATACAGTGAGTTGAGAGATAAACAGCACAAGTAAGGAGGGAGATGTGCAATAAATAAGTCCACTGATGTGAAGCCTTCTCTATATAAACAGCTGCTTGAGTTGGTTGGACTTGCAGTCCCAACTATTAGCTAGACAGGAGTTCAGTAGGTAGAAGACAGGTGATTGAATACAGTAGGTAAAGAGATTGGCTTGGTCATTTATACGAGCGTGTACTCCCCATTGGCATCTCAGAGAATAAATGTCCAGAGACCCCACTCCAGTCTGCATACACCATCCATCCACCTGTACCGAGGTCTGTGAATCATGTTTCTCCTGAAAGACAACGTGATCTGTCACTGCATTTGACAGCTGTCAATCACAGAAGCCAAGAGGAACCCACTGTTGGTGTGACTCTTCTGATATTTAGCAAATCTAATTCAGCAACACACTCCCCACGAAAGTGCAGGTGCAGATTACAATCACTAAATTGTATTACAGTCTCATACCATTTGTTTTCCATTATTGCTCTGGAGAAGCTTAATCCCATTAAAAGACATCAGAGCGGACTGTTTTTAACCCTGAGCATTGACACTGCACACTAATAGGTAATGAGCTTGGCTCAGACTGCAGTCTTTCTCCATGAAACCAATAGTGACATCACTCTTCATTCTATATTGAGGCAGGTCTCCAGTGCTTCCCCTCATGTGTGAGCTAACCTATCTACTGTAGGGTATAATGGGAAAACTAAAAACCCTAGGGGCGTTGTGGCTGCCAAGAAATTGAAAATGGATCAAATACTGTTACCTTGTCAAGGAGATTTTTTTTCTAAAGTATGTGGAGTAGAATTTCTCTTTTTTAGTGCCTTTCCTTTAGCAAAACCCCAAAATATTGTATGGGCTGTGTACTGCATATGGGGAAATCATATTGTCTGGCTATGACTTGCAGCAGTCTCTGGAAGGGTGTACAGGTGAAAACAGGCAGAGCCTGAGCCGAGTAATGCGATATCCCCAAAGCAGTATGTGGTAGGAGGATGTTCCTGGAATCGCCATCGGCCCAGGCTTTTGTTTTTATTTTCCATATGCTGGCTACCCCTTTAAAATCATTTATTCTGATGCCTGTGGAGGATTTGGGGTTTCTTCCAGGGGATAGTAGGTTTTGCACCAACTTTTATGCATTTCTTCAAAATCTCCTTTAATATGTAGACGGCTAGTGAAAGGTGGAGCACCTGGGTGGTACAAATGTTTAATACACTCGGCTGCTAACCGAAAGGTTGGAGGTTTGCATTCACCCACAGGTGCCTTGGGAGAAAGGCCTGGTAACCTACTTCTGAAAACTCAGCTATTGAAAACCCTATGGAGCACAGTTGTACTCTGACACAAATGGGATCTCCATGAGTTGAAGTGGACTCAATGGTAACTGGTTTTTAGTGATAGGTACAGGGTAGATGCAATATGAAGTTGTGGCGAGCTTTGGTGAAAAGTCTCCTTTATTACAATAAAGACACAGCAATTCTGTGAGGTAGAGAGAGTTGGTAGGTTATTATCATCCCTCTTTTATAGTTATGGAAACTATTGAACAGATAGGTTCATTGATTTGCTTGGGGTGATGCGGACAGTAAATGACAGAGCCAGGATTTAACCTCATATTGCTTGACTTTGAATCCTGTTCTCTTTCTGGTACAGCACACTGCCTATTCAGATGTGCAAAATGCGTAATTACACAACGTCTTTCTGGAGTCACTGGAGTCTGGCCCTTTCCAAACACGTGGCTCCCTTCTGGAAGCCCATCTCCTGTAAATTCTGCTGAAGCTAGCCAGATCTTTAGCCACTGATACAGGGCAGCTGTGACTGATGCTTCCTGTTCTCAGCCCAGGGCAGCCAGTCAGGCCCTCGGGCACTCCTACCTGCAGAATTGTCCTTGCCTCTCAATTAATCTATCTTCTTTTCTTGGTCACTGAGTACCACTTTCAGCTCTTTGATCTATTGTTTAACATCTTCTTGCTATTTTTTTCCTTTTGCTTATTTCATGTTAGGATTACATCCTAAGATATCTGTTTGCACAGAATGGACAGAACATGACACCGTGTTTACAATAAAGCAGCGTTCAAGACCACACAAAGAACACAGAGTCACAAAGGCTGTGCCTGTCTTCTCTGGTTGACATTCCGCTACAGGAGAGAGAGCCCTACAAGCTGTTGTACTTATTTCCTGAATGTTAGGCAAGGTGGTGGAAATCACGAAGACTTATCAAAATATGGAGCAGTTATAGCCTCTGCTTTCTCAGAAATTACTTCTGGGGGGTGGTTGAGCAGACATACTAATATACATGTAGATGCCTTGTAGCTACAAAATTGACCCCTGCTTCTAAGAAATGTGCCTTTTCCTGTTTTAACCAGGAGGTTTAAATGGGAACTGTCATTTACTCTGGTCCCTGTTGTGGCTCAGGGGTCTCTTTATATTTGGTGGTTGGTCCAGCGGTGGAGACCGCATATCTGATACACACATGACCAATTATAATCATGCTCCAGGATTTTGAATTAATGACCAGAAAAAAGTGCGTTCCTCGTATGTAAGTAAGTGTGAGTGTGTTGATTCTTAAATAGTAGACTTAGCAGCTATTGATGACCACGGGGCAGTAGAGATGTTTGTTTTATTCACTGATGTATTCCCAGTGTCTAGAACAATGCGTAATATATTGTTGCAAGAATAAATGGAGGAAGAAATGACTGTTTCCTACCATATAGAGAAAACTGATCTGAAAGAATGAGGTTGACGTATAGAGAGAAGCGCAAACATGGAGAATGTCCCTGCAGTGTTTGGTCCCTACACCGTGTCCCTACATCTCATCTCTGATGCTGCCCTCCTCAGGGTGAAGAGAGCCAGTGATGTCTTCTTTTTATCTAAGCTGCTTTGAATTTGGTTTCTGTCACTTGCAACCAAAAGTTCCCTGAATTACATGCCTGTATACTCCTATATTTAATTTAATATAAATCCAAGCACATCTATCTACCTATCTACCTATGTACTTATTTATTATTGTAGAGGAAAATTAATGTGCCATCCAGGGAAGACTGAAATGACTTGATTGGTAAGAATGTCCTGTGATCTTGAAGTAGTTTATGAGTAACTGAAGAGAAAGATTTTAGCAAAAATGCACGAAGAGGCCATTCCAACTGGGAAGACAGCATAGATGAGGTGAAACTAGATGTAGGACAAGAGGAAACTCTTCTGGTCAAAGCTGAGAGGGAGGACAGGAGACAAGGCCAGGAAATGCAACCAGAAGTTCCAAACAAAACTGAGTTTTGGATCCAGCTGCTGGGTTTGCTTCCTACCACATCCTTTCTTCATTTGGGTTTCTCTCAATGAGATAAACAGCTTATTGATACAACAAGATATCCTCAAGAAAATGTTTGGTATCAGGAATAAAATGTGTGTTACAAACCACTCTCTGATTCCCAATATATCCTGATAGATGTTCGTCTATTGTCCAGTTCTAGAGCTTTTCACTTTTCTAATGATAGATTAAATCCAAGGACTGATTTTTGGGCCCAAATAATTGTTCTATTTTCTTTACCTCCAGTCTTGAAGAATGAACTAAATGTCGTTAATGAGGATGAGTAGAGAGCATCTAAACTGCATTGTGACCCACAGAGGCTGTGGATGGCAGTGAACCCCATCTCCTCTACCCGCTGATGTTACTGCATACGTCTTTCATTAATATTCCAGAAATGTATCAGCAGATACAATGCCTCATTGAAAGCTTCTTTTATAACCTGCAAACCTTAAAAGCTAAGTGTTGCTGTGAGGTGTGCACGTGTGCATGCGTTGCGTTCAGTTCTAAAGACATTGCAAGCATCGGCCCTTAGCAAAGAGTTAGAAATGCCAAGCAATTTAAATCTCAAATGGAACATATGATAGAAAAAGAATGAAAGGAAGCAAGGAAAGAAGAGAGAGAAAGAAAAGAACAGAAGAGACGAGAACTTGTACCAGTCAAATGCAACGTTTCTGTGATCACTTTAGCTTAATTACCACTATTCCATACATTACAAATCACTAAGCCTAGAAAATCTCACCAAATCTATCACTTCTTAGGTAATTACTGCTTCATTATTCTGAGTTTTTAATGATCCATTTACAATCATGGAATGAATTTGCTCCCACCAGAGAGGCTGATTCTTGCAGCACCTCTTCCTCTCACCCAGCTCCAGGGCAGGACTCCCTAAAACACAGATTTCACAACAGAGCTGTAGAGTAAACACAGTGCTAACTGAAGAAGGGAGCAGAGAGGACAGGGTTACACATAGGAAATATGACGACCAACTAAGTCAGATTAATGTCTACCAATTCTTTAAGTGAAAGCGACCTCATTAACAAAATCATTTAATTTGTTCCCCTTTCATGTTCTAAAATGTGCCTAATGTTTAAAAATGCTGGAATCCTCTGCACCCATCTTAGAAACATGTTCAAAGCAACAGTCCTATTGAGGCTTTATGCAGTTCTGAACATCAAGATCATCTTTTAGTAGAAGATGCTGAGAGCAAGGATTCACGAAGTGTGTTAATAATGGAGCACAGGATCAGAGCAGAGGTCACCATGGGGAAGAAGTGAAGAACATATAAAAGTGGGGTTTGATAAAATGGAACAATAGGGTGTAAAAGATAGAAACTAGAGGATGGAGAACAGTGCATTCCTCAGGCCAGGTGGAGCAGCTAGACCAGGAGAAGCAAGTAAACCCCTAGAATTCCTTACCTTAAGGCTAGGTATCGGTAACAGATGAGAGGGTGCCTTCTTTTACTGTGAAAGTGAATAGAAGATAGTTTTCCCCCCAGGCTTCTGAGAAACTCAGGTTTCCTCCTTCTTATCTGTTGCCTTGTCTGTCTTTCTTTGCTCAGTCACTCATTTGTTTATTAATTGGTTGATCTATCTCTTTATTCATGCTTCATTCTACATACATTCAAAGTTTTATCTACTGTGTATTCGACAATGTCAGCAGACCTTTACTGAATGTTGGATAGACTTACTAGTACAGAAAATAAGACCTAGTGCTGTACTGATGTGACTATGGTATCTGGTACAGTCAGGATCATAGCTTCACTTTATTCTGTGTTCGTTGGTCCATTCTAGTGGTATTATGTTCAGTGATGCACACTTCTCTTTACAAGGGGTGGACATGAATCAGAAGTCTGTCAGAGATGAACAGCTGGGATGGCAAAGGAAAGGAGATTTTCCACGTGCAGGACTAAGTTGAGGTTGACTAGGAGTGTTAATTCCACGAAAGAGAGGGCTCTGATAAGACATTAGAGCTGCCTTCACAAAAGAGAAGAAATGTAACTATGTCCTGTTTTACTGTGAGGTCCAATGCTACTGCTGTTGTTGTTGTTAGGTGCCCCCAAGTTGGTTCCAACTCATAGTGACCCTTTGTACAACAGAACGAAACACTGCCTGGTCCTCAGCCATCCTTACAAGTGTTGCTATGTTTGAGCCCATTGTTGCAGCCACTGTGTCAATCTATCTCGTCAAAGGTCTTTTTTTCACTGACCCTCTACCTTACCAAGCATGATATCTTTCTCCAGGGAGTAGTCCCTCCTGATAACATGTCCAAAGTACATGAAACAAAATCTCACCATCTTCGCTTCCAAGGAGCACTCTGGCTGTACTTCTTCCAGGACAGATTTGTTCATTCTTCTGACAGTCCACGGTATATTCAATATTCTTCACCAGCGCCATCATTCAAACACATCAACTCTTCTTTGGTCTTCCTTATTCATTGTCCAGCTTTTGCATGAAATATAGCCATGTTTTGAGCACTTTCTTTGCATTGAGCATTGTATATATTCTACACATCATGTCAGGTAATCTTTACAATAATCCAATCACATAAATATAATCCCATTTTACAGGTGGTAAAACTGAAGTCAGAGGGCAGTGGTGGTTCAGTAGTAGAATTCTCACTTTCCATGCGGGAGACCGGCTTTAACTCCCAGCCAGTGCACCTCAGGAGCAGCTACCACCCGTCTGTCAGTGGAGGCTTGTGTGTTGCTGTGATGCTGAACAAGTTTCAGCAGAGCTTCTAGAATAAGATGAGCAAGGAAGAAAGGACTGGTAATCTACTTTCAAAAAGCAGCCAATGAAAACCTTATGAATCACAGCAGTCTAATCTACCACCAATCATGGGGATGGTGCAGGATTGGGCAGCTTTTCATTCTGTTGTGTATGGGATCATCATGAATTGGGGGCTGACTTGAGGGCAGGTAACAACAACAACAACAAAGCTGAGGTTTATGAAAGAAAAACAATCGCCAACAATCATAGATTAGTATGGGGAGAGCTGGAATTTAAACCCAGGTATGTGATTTCAAAGGGTAATCTCTTAGCCATGCTGTTTTAGTGACTTAGAAATGATTAAGATCATTTATACAGTATGCAGAAAACATAGTAGGTTCTACAGAGTAGATTTAAACTCTTCTCTCCTTACCTGGACTTTTTTCCTTTTCAGTTGGAGGTGGTTGCTTTACTTTTTCTGAATGGAGAAAGGGCTAGAAGCAAAGGTAGGAAGCTCCTGGGGAGACACTTTTTCAAGAAAGGCTCACAGAACTGATCCCGTTTGGAAGGAACTCCCTCATAAAATTGTTCCTGTCTCCTGACTGGAGATACTCATGCACAAGCAGCCAGGCAATTGTTTTAGTCAAGAAGCTGGTTGAAGACACTTGATCTACTAGTGTACCAGGACTTTGGGTTCTTTGTAACCCTTAAATTCTATGAAACGTTGGCGCCCTGGTAGCGTAGTGGTTAAGAGCTACAGCTGCTAACCAAAAGGTAGGCAGTTTGAATCCACCAACCACTCCTTGGAAACACTATAGGGCAGTTCTACTCTGTCCTATAGGGTGGCTATGGGTCAGAATTGACTTGATGGCAAAGGGTTTTTTTTAATTTTTTTTTTTATTTTTTAGGGACCTTTAACACCATGCCACCAGGACGGTTTCTGGATTGCAGCTGAAACCAATGAGCCACTCTTCCTTCTCAGCAACAGAGTAAGTATTTTTTAATAAGATCATGGTCATCAAGTATTGATTATTCAATACTCTTGTGTGTTTTAGGCAAGTCAGCAACTCAGCACATCCAGAGTTACCCAGCAGTCTCTCGCCTAAGAATGAATGTGTTTTTAATAATCAACCACTGTTTATTTGACACATGGCTGTCCGGGTAAATTTAAATGATGTGTGTTTAGGAACCTTGATGTAAGCCTCTACCTTAGAAACACAGTCATTTATCAGGGACTAAGTTGTTGTTAATAACCTTCCCCACGGGAATTGCAAGCAAATGGTTATGTATTTGGCGATATTGGGCCTTCAGTCAGACATGCTGGGAAACTTAATCTTCTATTTCAGAAGAATAATAGGATGTCATGTGGTTGAATAGGGTCTGTAAAATAGACTGCATTATCCTCTAAGCCTATGAGGGCAGAGGCAAGGTTGGGGTGCACATGAATTTTACTTCAAAACTGAGATCACTTTTGCACGAGAAGAGGCATTTTATAAAGTGAGAGTTGTCTAATGGCAAGGACCATAGATGTTTTCAGCTGTAGGCAAACTTGAAAATCATCGAGTCTAATCTTTGAGTCAAACAACTTGATTTTTAATGATGAAGAAATGGGCACAGAAAACTTAGTGGGGTTAGTGGAGGTGTCCTATTCAAGATCTCAGAGTAAGAAAATAGAAGAACCAGGTTGGAGTAACACCAAGGTGACAATTTCCTTCATTTAGTTTTCAACTCAGCTACAGAAATGGCATAAACATAAACCTGGAAAGTGCTTGTGTATGATTTAGTTACCTAATTGGTGATACAGGCAAGAACTGGAGAGATCCCATGAAAGCAGGGACAAGCAAGGAAACCATACGGAGGATGTGAGGGCTTGAAGTGACTTGACATGGGAAGGATATTTAAATTCTCAAAGATGAAACACCAGGGCATTATACACACAGGGAACATTGGCCCAAATTTGGGATCAGTGTCAAGTAGAGCATAGATGTACTATAATGGGCAGGAGTCAAAGCAAGTACTGGAAGCACAGAAAGAAAGAAGGGATAGTAGAAGGCTTCCTGGCACTGTGTTGCAGTAGTGTCTGGGTGAAGAGGAAGAAAGGTTCTGCTCTGGATGCCATCTCAGGGTAAGTAACTTTTTAAGATTTTAGAATTGTATGAATTAAGGCTAAGACATTTGAATTTTATTCTGGAGGCAAGAGAGAGACTTTGAGAGTATTTTATTTTGTTTTATTGTTGATGGCATACTGTCTAAACAATTATAAATGTTTCTAGTTCAGAGTTTTTCATAATCCTATCTTTGGGATTTTGTTTTCTTTTGGTGGGGTGGTATCTGAAATGTCACCTCCTCTATGAAGCCTTTTCTAAAATTTCTTATGCTTAGCTATTTTGCATACTGTTGGAGTAGCAACTTACACATTGTTTTTTATTTGTGTCTGCCTCTTCTGATACACTTTGTTATCTAAGATGCTATCATATCTGAATAATCTTGATAATTCTGATACTAGCACTGTTTTTGGGAAATAATGCTCAAAGTATATTAAGGGAATAAATAAATGAATAATAACGAGTACTATGTACACAGTGCTTTCCAGTTATCTAAATGCTGTCACATCAACTATCTCCTTTAATTCTCACAATTACCTTAGTATGCAGCTCTAATTATTATTCCTATTTTAAAGATGATGAAGCTGTTGTTCAGAGAGGTTAATTGTCCAAGATTATGCAACGAGGAAGTGACAGAGGAAGGAAGTCTTATAACTCCAAATTCCTATGTTATTTCCAATGCATCATGCTGCAAAAAATAAGAACCTAGAAAACTATCTAGGAAAATTGACTCAAAATTAAAACTCACTTTTTCTCATGCAAACCCAGCTATTCTACCAGAATATAACTAATAAGCTAATGCATAATGATGCCTGCCATTTATCCAGCTGAATAGGAATATCAGTTATAGTCACGTCGACATCCCATTGAAGACAAAGTCTTGGAGTAAGTAGAACAACTGAGGAATAAATAAAGGGTCTTGGTGAGACAGAGCCTCAAACAGCTTTACATTAAAAATCCTGTTTTCTTTGCTTGGCTTCCTCTCCCACAGTGTTGCATTAAAAATCTTGTTTCCTTTGCTGAACTTCCTCCCCCACAGCTTTGCATCAAAATCCTACTTTTGCTTGGAAGTTGTACATAAACCCCATTGCACCTGCGTAGTATAATTAAATATGTTGCTGACGTAACTTGTATGAACTGCCTACTTGTAAACCCTTTAAAAGTAACTTTTCTCCTTGCCCTCAGGGAGTGGTATTGGCAGCAGCAGTTCTGACTGACTCCTTTTCCTTGTGCAACAAAATAAAGGTGCTCTTCTGCCTTCACACCTTGGTCTCTCGTTTCTTGGCCAATAGGAGTCATGCTGAGCAAGAACCTAGGGTTTCCACTCGGTAACATTTCAAACTATCAATTCTGAATGAGGAAACTTCAGGAATTTCCACTGAGAGCATGGTAATAGACCAGGATCTGGGAACATCAATAAGAACCTGGAATGCTAAGAAAGGATGAATGGTTTTCACAATTGGATGAAATTATTTTATTCTAAAAACAAGAATATATGGATGTATTAAAATGTTTGAGAAGTTTCCAAAAGTCTGGGGAGTTGCAATGGGAAGTAGGCGGTGCATAATTGGGAGAGATAGGTGAGCCTAAATAGATGCAGTGATCATAAAGAGCCACACACACCATGCCATGAAATTAGGATTTGACACTGTATGCAAGAGAGTTTTTGCCGTGTTTTAAGCTGGGGAATGACCAGGCCAGACTTGAATTTTAGAAACATTATTCTTCTAACTTTGTGGAAAACATACAAGATGAAAATCTGACCATCCAAGAAGCTCAATGAACCCAATATAGGATAGACCCCAAAAGAAAATAACCAAGGCATATCATAATCAAACTGCTAAAACCAAAGACAAAGAAAGAATCCTGAGAGCAGCTTGAGAAAAAGGAAAAGTCACTTACAGAAGAGAAACAATTAGAGTAAGCTTGGATTATTTGGCAGAAACCATGTGGGCAAGAAGGGACTAGGATGACATATATAAAACCTTGAAAGAAAAAAAATGTTAGCCAAGAATAATATATCCTGCAAAACTCTCATTCAAATATGATGGTGAAATTAGGACGTTTCCAGATAAACAGAAGTTAAGGGACTATGTAAAAACCAAACCAAACATACAAGAATTATTAAAGGGAGTCCTTCAATCTGAGAACAAACAACATCATACCACAGCCTGAATCTAGGAGCAAGATCATACCAGCCAGATACCAACCTAGGAAGTGAACTCTCAAGGACTCTCAAAACCCAGAAGAATTACAACAGGGAACCAGAGATTTAATCTCTAAATGACAAGAACATAAGAACAATAAAAGAGGGAATATATGGTGTAGGTATAGAACTTTCTAATGGAGAGGAAGGCAAAGTGATACCAAGTAATAAGAGACTGGTTCAAACTAGGAAGATAAATGTAAATTTCAAGGTAACTACAAAGAAAATTAACAATCTTACTCATCAGAATAAAGGAGAAAAATATAAAGTCTCAGTAAAAACAAAATCTACAAAAACAAAAGAAATTTAAAAAAATCCACAAACAAAAGTAACTCAGCACAGGAGAGTAAGAGGAAAAGAAAACCTCAGCACCACAAAAAAAGCACTACAATATGACAGCAATAAACTCACACCTATCAGTAATTACACTGAATGTAAAAGGCCTAAATGCACCCATAAAGAGATAGAGAGTGGCAAAATGGATAAAAAAACAGGATCCATCAATATGCTGTCTATAAGAGACACCCCTTAGAAACAAAGATGTAAATTTATTAAAAATCAAAGGGTGGAAAAAATATAGCAAGCAAATAGCTACCAAAAAAAGAGGAGGAGTGGCAATAGTAATCTCAGACAAAATAGACTTTAAAACAAAATCCACCATAAAAGACAAAGAATGGCACTATATAATGATTAAAGGAATGATCGGCATGAAGATATAACCATAATAAACATCTACACACCCAATGACAGGGCTCCAAAATGCATAAAACAAACTCTAATGGCACTGAAAAGAGAAATTGACAGTTCCACAATAATAGTAGGAGACTTCAACACACCACGCTCAGTAAACAGCAGAACATATAGAAAGAAACTCAACAAAGATACAGAAGACCTGAAGGACACAATCAGCCAACTTGACCTCATAGACGTATATAGAACACTTTACCCAAGAGCTGCAAAATACACATTCTTTTCCAAAGCACATGGAACATTCTCCAGAATAGACCACATCTTAGGCCACAGAGCAACCCTCAAAAAATCTAAAACATTGAGATAATACAAAGCATTTCTCTGACCACAGTGCTATCACAGTACAAATTAACAACAGGAAAAGCAAGGAAAAAAAATCGATTACACGGAAACTGAATAACACCCTGCTTACAAACCATTGGGTAATAGCAGAAATTAGAGATGGAATCAGAAAAATTCCCAGAATCAAATGAGAATGGAAACACATCATACCAAAACCTTTGGGAGTCAGCAAAGGCAGTCCTCAGAGGACAATTTATACCAATAGATGCACACAACAACAAAAAAAAGGGAGGGACAAAATCCAAACATGAACTACAGAACTCAAACAAATAGAAAGAGAACAGCAAAAATAGCCCATAGCCACCAGAAGAAAGGAAATAATAACGATCTGAGCAGACATAAATGAAATAGAGAATAGAAAAACAATAGAAAGAATCAACAAAACCAAAGGTTGGTGCTTTGAAAGGATCAACAAAATCTACAAACTACTGGCCAAACTGACAAAAGAAAAACAGGAGAGGATGCAAATAACCCAAATAAGAAATTAAATGGGGGACATTACAACAGACCCAACTGAAACAAAAAGGATCATAACAGAGTATTATGAAAAACTATAATCCAACAAATTTGAAAACCTAGAGGAAATGGATAAATTTCTAAAAACAGACTATCTACACAAACTGCACAAAGTGATGTTGAAAATATGAGCAGACCCATAACAACAGAATAGATTGAAAAGGTAATAAAAAAAAGTTCCAACAACAAAAAGCCCTGGCCTAGATAGCTTCGATGGAGAATCTACCAAACATTAAGAGAAGAGCTTATACCAGTACTACTCAAATTATTTCAGAACATAGAAAAGGAAGAAACACTTCCAAATTCATTCTATGAAGCCAGCATAACCCTGATACCAAAACCAGGCAAAGAGGCCACAAAAAAAGAAAATTACAGACCAATATCTCTCATGAA
>NW_004444000.1:10794890-10824476 GCF_000243295.1 Trichechus manatus latirostris | reverse complement strand
GCCACAAAAAAAGAAAATTACAGACCAATATCTCTCATGAATATAGATGCAAAAATTCTGAACAAAATTCTAGGCAATAGAATTCAGCATCATATCAAAAAAATAATACACCTCGACCAAGTAAGATTGATACCAGGTATGCAAGGATGGTTCAACATTAGAAAATCAATCAACATAATCCACCACATAAATAAAAGGAAAGAAAAGAATCAGATGATCATCTCAATGGATGTAGAAAAGGCATTCGACAAACTCCAACACCCATTCCTAATAAAAACTCTCAATAAAATAGATATAAAAGGGAAATTACTCAACATAATAAAGGGCATCTATGCAAAACGAACAGCCAACATCATTCTTAATGGAGCGAGGCTGAAAACATTCCCTTTGAGAACAGGAACAAGGCAAGGATGCCCTTTATCACCACTCCTATTTAACATTGTGCTGGAAGTCCTACCTAGAGCAATAAGGCAAGAAAAAGAAACAAAGGGCATCCAAATTGGTAATGAAGAAGTTAAACTGTCCCTATTTGTGGATGACATGATAGTATACATAGAAAACTCAAAAGACTCCACAAGAAAACTACTAGAACTAATAGAAAAATTCAGCAGAGTATCAGGATACAAGATAAACATACAAAAATCAGGTGGATTCCTATACACCAATGAAGAGAACAATGAAAAGGAAATCAGGAAAATGATACCCTTTATAATAGCCCCTAAAAAAATAAAATACTTAGGAATAAATCTAACCAGGGATGTGAAAGACCAATAAAAAGAAATCTATAAAACACTACTGCAAGAAACCAAAAGAGATCTATATAAATGGAAAAACATACCATGCTCATGGATAGGTAGACTCAACATTGTGAAAATGACAATTCTACCTAAAGCAATTTACAAATACAATGCAATCCCTATCCAAATATCAACAACATTCTTTAAAGAGATGGAAAAACTAATCAGTAACTTTATATGAAAAGGGAAGAAACCTCAGAAAAGTAAAGCACTACTGAAGAAGATGAATAAAGTAGGAGGACTCTCACTACCTGACCTCAGAACCTACTATACAGCTATAGTAATTAAAACAGCCTGATACTGATGCAACGACAGATACGTTGACCAATGGAACAGAATTGAGAACCCAGATGTAAATCCATCCACCTATGGTCACTTAATCTTTGATAAGAGCCCAAAGACCATCAAATGGAGAACAGAGAGTCCTTTTAATAAATGGTGCTGGCAAAACTTGAAGTCCATCTTCAAAAAAATTAAACAGGACCCATTCCTCACACCATATACAAAACCAATTCAAAATCGATCAAAGACATAAATATAAAGCCAAAAATTATAAAGTTCAGAAGAGAAAAAATAGGATCAATGCTAGAGGCCCTAATACACAGCATTAACAGGATACAAACCATAACCAACCAAATACAAACTACAGAAGTAAGTTAGATAACTGGGATCTTCTAAAAATTAAACACTTATGCTCATCAAAAGACTTGGCCAAAAGAGTAAAAAGAGAACCTACAGACTGGGAAAAAATTTTTGGACATTGCAAATCAGACAAAGCTCTAATTTCTAAAATCTACAAGAACATCCAACACCTCTACAACAAAAAGACAAATAATCCAATTAAAAAATAGGTAAAAGAAATGAACAGACACTTCACCAAAGAAGACATTCAAGTGGCTAACAGACACATGAGGAAATGCTTGTGATCACTAGCCATTAGAAAAATGCAAATCAAAACCACAACGAGACACCATCTCACCCCAGCACCCCAGCATTACTGGCATGGATCAAAAAAACTGGAAACAACAAATGTTGGAGAGGCTGCGGGGAGACCGGAACTCTTATGCACTGCTAGTAGGAATACAAAATGATACAACCATTTTGGAAAATGATATGGCACCTCCTTAGAAAAATAGCCATAGAAATACCATGTGATCTAACAATCCCACTCCTAGGAATATATCCTAGAGAAATAAGAACTGAATAGACATATGCACACCCATGTTCATTGCAGCATTGTTCACAATAGCAAAAAGATGGAAACAACCTAGATACCCATCAACAGATGAATGGATTAACAAACTATGGTACATACAAACAATGGAGCATTATGTAATGATAAAGAACAATGAGGAATCTGCGAAGCATCTCATAACATGGATGTATATGGAGGGCATTATCCTGAGTAAAACAAGTAAATCACAAAAGGAGAAAAATTGTATGAGACCACTACTGTAAAAACTCATGAAAAGGTTTACATGCAAAAAGAAACCATCTTTGATGTTTACGAGGGAGGGGAGGGTTGAGAGGGAAACACTAAATAGACAATAGATAAGTGGTAACTTTGGTGAAGGGTAAGACAGTACACGATACTGATGAAGCCAGCACAACTTGTACAAGGCAAGGTCATGGAAGTTCCATAGACACATACGAACTCCCTGAGGGACCGAATTGCTGGGCTGAGGTCTGTGGGGACCATGGTCACAGGGAACATCTAGCTTAATTGGCATAACATAGTTTATAAAGAAAATGTTCCACATTCTACCTTGGTGAGTAGTGTCTGGGATCTTTAAAGCCTGTGAGTATCCATCTAAGATACTCCACTGGTCTCACCCCTTCGGGAACATGGGAGAATGAAGAAAACAAGATACAAAGGAAAGATTAGTCCAAACGACTAATGGACCACAACTACCAAAGCCTCCACCAGACTGAGTCCAGTACAACTAGATGGTGCCCAGCTACCACCACCGACTGCTCTGACAGGGATCACAACAGAGTGTCCTGGAGATAGCTGGAGAGAAATTGTAGAACAAAATTCTAACTCACAAAAAATGACCAGACTTACTGGCCTGAAGAGACTGGAGAAAACCTGAGAGTATGGCCCCGGGACATCCTTTTAGCTCAGTAATGAAGTCACACCCTAGGTTCATCCTTCAGCCAAAGATTAGACAGGCCCATGAAACAGAATGAGACTAATGGGGCACAAGAGCCCAGGGACAAGGACTAGAAGGCAGCAGAGTCAGAAAACTGGTAATAGGGAACCCAAGGTAGAGAAGGGAGAGTGTTGACATGTGATGGGGTTGTTAACCAATGTCATAAAACAATATGTGTACTAACTGTTTAACGAGAAACCATTTGTTCTGTAAACCTCCATCTAAAGTACAATTTAAAAAAAAAAAAAGAAGAAGAGCCCATACTAAAGGCATGGTAATAAGAATGGAGAGGAGGACATGCCTCAGAGACATTTCTGAGGACCCAGGAAAACCACTCTACCTTCTTTCATTGTCTAGCCATGTTCTATCAGGTGTTCCCTGGTACCTCTAGCCCATAGGTCTCCTGTATAGAGAATTTACTATGCCACGAACTATTTGGACATTCAAGAAGATTTTGTACAATGGAAATTTATCATATATGTATTTCCTGGATCCCCTATGAGATTAAAACTCCCTAAGAGTCACAGATTGTATCATAATTTTCCCACTGCTGCATTCCAGTGAGCACATAGTAGCTGGTACTAACAAATAGCTATCAGACTTAGTATGTTCTTGAAAAAAAGAAAATTAGAATACTGTTTGTTTTAGTAAAGGTAAATAATATCTTTGGGATTGGGGAAGGGAATATGAAGTTCACAATTAAGGCTGATCTCTAGACAGATATTTTATGTTCAAGAACTCTTTTGTAGTATGAAAAACTATTGAATTTATTTTATTTAATTAAGTGAGATATGCATTAACAAATTCTCTACCCCATGATATTGCTTTAGAAGGATAAATCTAAATTAAGTTTTCAATATAAAGAGAGTATCTCTACCTATGTACTTTTACAGCAAAAACTTGAGCCCCTATTTGCGGCTCAGAATGAAAATCTAAGAATACAAGAATTAAGTGAGAGTAAGGTGAGTTGTGGTCCCTTGAAAGTGATAAAAATCTAGTACTGGGGATGGTAATAGCTGACACCTTTCTTCCTCAAGAAAATGGAAACAAATTGGTTCTAAATTTGATTGAGTTAACTTTGATTCTTTGAAATTGCTTTAGCTCATTGAGCTTGTAGAGACTGGGCGTGAACTTGACTCAATCACTAGCAATAAAAAAAAATCCTTTTAGTTCCATGAGACTGGGATTAAAAAGATAATAATAATAAAATAAAATTAAAAAACTGTATGGTTTAATGAAAAGATCACAACTTTTAAAGTTAGATAGGGGTTAAAACCCCCTACTAAATGCCAGAATTTTTGAGTTATTATGGGCAAGTTATGTAACTATATTGGGCTTCAGCATCTTCATTAGTATAAACGGTGATAACCACACTTATGAGGCTTAACTGGGACCTAAAGCAGGCACTGCTTGGATGGTCTTTCTTTTTTTCACATAGTCCTTTAAAATTATGACTTTCCTTGAGCCCAAGAACCAGGATATGGGCAACAAAAAGCTCTGGGTGATTGTAATTATAAGATAATTGATTGTTTATTTTGTAATAAGTCAAATCATAATTTCGGTTCAAAATCTTTCCAAATATATGAGATATCTTTACAAATATATGAAATCTCTTAGTTATTAAAATGTGGGCAATATAAAACTAACACTGCTTTATTCTCAGTGTTAGGGAAGGTAGAATATTGTGTTGTATAGTCTGCCACCTTTTGGTTGGATAAAAAGAAATAAACCCCTTCCTGGAGGATAGGGTTGATGAAATAATACTGATATGCCAGTCCTCCTAGGGGAATCACCTTTTATGTGAATTTTAACTTTCTTAAAGCAAATATTTTTCTCGTTTTGACCTTTAGCAGTTTCCTCTTTTGAAACAAAGTCCTTTTTATTTATATTTTAATATCATATTCATTGTTGATATGGTATGTGGCCTGATGTAATTCTCTTAACTTCTTTGAGTCTGAATTAACCACCCCCAAATTCCTGTGTTCTCAATATGACTCATGAATATTTTAATGAATTAAGTGCCTATTTATGTGGTAAAAGGGTTTCTTATCAGAAACATTCTTAGTGAATTTAAGAAAAAACAACTGAAAAGAAATATAATGGTTATAACCAGAGACATATGAAGGAAAGAATTTTGAAATGTAATTTAGTCTATCCACTTACACTGTGTACTGACGATAGTCATAAGAACAATATTAATAATCACCCTTATTTTGCATTATGCCTTACAATTTATGCAACTTACAGCATATACTCTTCAGTATTTTACCTAATTTAATGAGTTTAAATTCATCCTGTATTCTTAGATTGAAGCCCAACCTGTCTTCTACGTATATAACCTTCATTCATTTTTATACATTCAGTGGGTATTTATTGACTATATAATATGTGCCAAGCACTCTTAAACTCTAGGAATATAACAATCACCAAAACAGAGATGGCTCTTAGGGAATTTCTACTCTAGTGGAGGAAGAAAAACAGTAAACAAATTAATATGCAGATTCTGTGAAATGTTAATAAGACAAATAAAATAGGGAAAGGCAAAAATTTGACTGCTGGAGGGAACATGGTTAAAATTGGTGGTCAAAGAAGACCTCTTTGAAAGGTGATTTTAGATTAGAGAGACAGGTGAGAGGTAGAATATTGGGCCTTGTAAGCTGCAATGAGCGTCTTTGATGTTTTGTGAGTGACGTGAGAAGCCACGCAGTTTTGAGCATATGGCTTATGTAACACCTTGGTGACCCATTTATTTGCCCCTTTGAATTTACCATGTGTTTTCACTAATGTAAGGCATGCTGATTAAAGGACCAATTCATAATTTTTGTTATGATTTATGGATTTTGATACCCCTTATCTGGGATCACATATGTCTCATTGGAAACTAGACATAATAAATTCTACTGATGTGAATCAATGATAAAAATCCTTTTTTAAATTTTATTTCTTAAAAATTTGCAAAACATGGGTGAAACATGAAGGCACCTGGCAATGACTGCACATGCATTTTATTCTAGTCTCCTTCTTCTTAGTCTTTTCGTTATTTTTCATGATACTTTACAAAACATGGTAGAATGCCTTCTTACTGCAGAAGCAGTACTTACAGCCTAAATAAATAAAGCCAAGAGATATTTTAATCTCAGGAAAATTACCACTACAATGCATTCTTCATTACTACGAAAGCAGTACTTACAGCCCAAACAAATAGAACTAAAGGAATTTGAATCTCAGAAAAATTGTAATGACTGTGTATTCTTCATTATAACAAAAGCAGTACTAACAGCTAAGAAGCAGAAACAAGTGTCCTGGAATATAGCAGACCTGCTCACAGTGGTGCATTCCATCTGCTACATGTGGAAGCAATGATTGGGCCCTAAGATTGAATGCAGGGTAAGAATAACTTATAGGAGTTTAAGCCTCTTGACAAATATCACTGCAATGCATTATTACTTATTACAGAGGCCTTACTGTTCAGAAGCTGGAAAAGCAGTCCTGAAAGACTGCAGAGCAAACATTCAAAGCAAAGCAGGGAGCCAGAAACACCTAGAATCTGTGAATGATGTCAGGGAGAAAATGGACACTATGACTGAATGAAGACTAGGAATAGCTTATTCTTGCAATAAGTACATTCTCACTAGAACACAGTACCTGGGAAACACAGTGAGGAGGTTTATCTCACTGTAATAAAGGCAAACCTGTCACAGGTTTTCAAAATTCACACACCCAGGAGATACCACCTAACACAATGCTCATTCTACACAATAGTGAAGTTCCAACTCAGGGTTCTTGAGTTTTACTCATTTCAAAAGGCACCCACCTCAAGGTTAAACACATTAAAATCTGACTATTACCTTCACAAACAACCCCAGAGGCATAAAAAGTGGTTGGGATACTGTATGTCCCACTACTCACCAAAAGGATAATCCAGTTTACTATTTTAAAGGGTCACCCTGATAGAGTTGAAGCAGGGTAGGATGACCACGTAATTTACTATCTAAGCCAGGCAGTTTTGAGAGTGAAAGTTGACACTATCAACAATTATGCAGGGTAGACATAACAGAGATTGTGCTGGGAAAACTAGACCAGTTCGATGCTGCTACAACAGTCCCCAGGAGAGGTGAGCAAGGTAGCATGCATCATGCTTGCACCAAATGTTCTCCACTTGCCCTTTGTATCCATGCTCCACCTTTCTTCACCCTGCTTTCTGTCTCAGGACCTGACCTGAATGGTCACCTTCATGGACTTCTGTGTCCTGGGACTTCAGACTGAGTACAGTCTTAAGGGAAGCCCAGCAAGAGGTCGAGAGAGGGAGTATTTATTGCTTTGACTTCTTCCCTAAAACGTTGCATATGACTGGCTGTGTCCCTTCAGAGGAGGTCACTCTGCATTTCTGGGCAGTGTGCTTACGTGATTCTTCTTCCTTCCAGGTTCTGGGAACCTTCTCCTTCCCTGGTTCCTTCAGTCCCACCAGCTGCCACTGCTAGCCCAAATTTCCTGTACCATCCCTTTGTTTTCCTAATGCACCACGCATACCTTTGTAGTCTTTTTGTAAATGAAGCCTCCTTGAATTATCCTAGTTTGGCTGTGCCATGTCATTGGTGGGAGACGGCCAGATACACTGTCCATCCCTGAAGGTAGTTCTAGGAATAAATCGCTGTAAGATGTGCCTAGCAAATGGGGTTTTAGATAAACTAAACATTGGAATGGCCTCCATAAATCACAGTGTACATTAATTTCTTGAGGGAACAAAGAGGCAACAAGGAGAATACTTTTTTCTCTGACTCCCTCTAAACTCCAGAATTCATTAGGCAGCCCTTGAAAGGAGGCGTTCAAGACAAATCTTAAAATGCTGTTTTTAAACTGCAGCCTGAAAGGCCTGTTTTATATTTCAAAATAGGTTATTGGATGCCTTTATAATGAGGAGAGTTTCTCAGCAAAAGCAGCTCCAGATTGTGCCTTTGCCTTTCAAGGAGGTTTCCTTATTTGCACACCACTGAAAGGGTTTCACTTCAAGAAGGTGGCAAAGAAGAGGCACAGCTGGGTGATGCTGAAGCATAGCTTTGTGATGTTGAAAAAAATAGGTTCAGAATAAGACTGATTTAAATCGAAAATAGTTACTTAAAGTCAGGGTGAACTGGAAATTGAGTTTGGGGCCGGTGGAAATGCAAAATAGCTTCATGGGAAGGCTCTGGATAATAGGCATGCTGTATATTTGTTACAAAGACCTTGGAAAACTGCATAATCCAGGAACTCCTAGTTTTGCTTCCTACAAAGTCACAGAGAGCCAGGGGCAAGAGAGCGTTAGAAGGTGACTACAACCTCAGGATCCCTACACTAGCAGAGGACACTGTCAGGGAGCCATCCCTTTAATCTCCATATTCCAAGCCCCTCACATAGTACCTGGCAAGATTATAGGAACTCACTGATGTGTATCAGGTAAATAAGCAATGAATGAAGAAAGCAATAATACATGAAGTACAGAGGTTTACCCTTAGCCATCAAGTTGATTTCAACTCGTGACAATCTCAGGTGTTATGGAGTAGAACCGTACTGCATAGGTTTTTTTGTTTTGTTTTGTCTTGTTTTTGCTGTAATCTTCACTGAAGCAGATCACCAGGCCTTTCTTCCTTGATGCTGGGTGGTGGGTTTGAACCACCAACCTTTACCTTAGTAGTCAAACACAAATTGTTGGCATCATCCATGGACCAATGAGGTTTACTACCTCTAAATTCAATTAAATTAGGAGAAAGAATTAGTCAGGAGAAGGAATAAATTGCTTGCCATTATGTACTTGCCAAAACAAATGCTTATTTGTCCAATATTTTTCATATTCAACCTGTTGCTTTGAATTAATGATTCTAGTAATGAGTCCTAATGTTGTGATATTCTCATAGTGACAAAACCATTTGGTTTCCACTCAAAATGCTGAATGGAATGGTTTTTTGACTAATAAGGTATAATGGTTAAGGTTGTTCATCAAATTGGCTGGGCCATGATTCTCAGTGGTTTGACAGCTTATGATGTAGTTTGGCAGCTAGGTAATGATGTGACCACCTCCATAATGACATCTGCTACGAGTGATCAATCACTGAAAGGGAATTTCCTTGGTGTAGCCTTCATCCAATATATGTGGACTTTCTGTCAAACATTGCTGGCTTTTTCTCACACTGGCTACTGCATCTGACCTCCATTTATTGGGACTAGAGCTAGCAGCTTACCTGCCAGTCTTGGAATTTGTCAGCCTCTGTAGCCTGTGAGCCAGTGGCCTCTCATTTTACCTGCCAATCTTAGGATCCGTTGGCCTTCACAGCCCATGAGGCAGAGACCTGCCATCTGACCTACGGATCTTGGGTTTGTAAGCTCTGCAGCTAAGTGAGTCAGGAGAAGACTCCAGCCTGACCCATGGACTTGGGACTGTCCAGCCTCTACAACCGCGTGAGTCATATACATGATTCACTGGTTTTGCTTCTCTAGATAAACCAGCCTAAGACATTTGGTACTGGGAGTGGTTCTAGAGAAACAATAATTTAAGATGAGTTTTCTAAATTTGTTCTTAAATCTGGATAGTCATAAAGATGTTGATGATTCTGCTTCTAGTAGTAAAGAGGGCACTGCTAATTCATGGCATGAGGTGGCATTAGAAATAAGCAAAATGTCACCACCAATATATGACATATTGGTGAGAGGCAAGGTTCTGGGTGATCACATGCTTGATATCTTTTTACAATTTTGTCAGAATTAGAAGTATAAGGAAGTTGGTGGGTTGGTCCTACTTTCACTAGATAAAGTAGTGAAAGAAAGAGATGAGCTCAGGACTTCAGAGTCACAGCTCAAGCGCCTCATAAACAACCTCAAAGTTGCTACTTGTGCCCTGAAAGAAAGCGTTATTTCTTGTAGTAAAAGAGCTGATATTTCTGAAAACCAAACTCAGACTGTTATCATAAGAGTAGCTGAATTACAATGCCAATTTAATTCCCAATCTCTAATGGTGTCTGAAGTTAAAGTGAGAGAATTTTGGGGAAGAAATGGGATCCTGAAACTTAGGACAGAGATATATGGGCAGATAATCAGGAAGCTGGGGACAATGAGCACCCAATTTCCATTGAATCACTCCAGCTGACAGAACCAACCCTCTCATTCCCA
Source organism: Trichechus manatus latirostris (assembly GCF_000243295.1). NCBI lineage: Eukaryota > Metazoa > Chordata > Mammalia > Sirenia > Trichechidae > Trichechus > Trichechus manatus. The sequence continues at coordinate 10,814,386 of NW_004444000.1, read as the reverse complement.
TCTAAAGAGATTACTCCAGCTTTGTCTGCTAAGTCACCCTCCCCAGTAAAATCATTAGCCCCTCCACCCCCATCTGGTGAGATTAACTGAACTGCTTCTGAAGGGCCTTTGTCTGAGTTATCCCTTGGGGAGGTATTTGAGTCTTTGCCTGGGGCATCACCTGAGGCAGACGCCTTACAAGACATTGCTGAATGTTCTCAGAACACATGCCCACCACCCATTTTTGCTTCTAGACCTATAACTAGACTTAAGTCCCAGTAAGCCCCGAAAGGTGAAGCACACAGCATGACGCAGGAAGAGGTATGATACATTTCAAAAGAATTTCTTGTTTTCTAACATGTACAGATAGACACCTAGGGAATATGTGTGGAAATGGCTATTAAGAGTACGGGATAATGGTGGAAGAAACATGCAGTTGGATCAAGCTGAATTTATTGATATGGGCCCAGTAAGCATAGATTCTTCATTCAGTGTTTCAGCTCGAGAGGTTAGGAAAGTATTAATAGTTTATTTGGTTGGGTTGCTGAAGCATGGATTGCACAGTAGCCTACACTAAATCAAGCTGAAGTACCAGATCTGCCTTGGTATACTGTAGAAGAAGATGGGAAATTAAATTGACAAAAATTCAAGCACCTTCTACCTCAGTGAAATTTCTAGGGGTCCAGTCAAGATATTCTTTCTAAAGTGAAGGATAAGTTATTGCATCTGCCCCCAACCACGACTAAAAAGGAAGCAAAATGTCTGGTGGGCTCTTTGGGTTTTGGAGGCAACATATTATCCCTCATTTGGGTGTGCTACTCCAGCTTATTTATCAAGTGACACGAAAAGCTACTAGTTTTGAGTGGGACCCAGAACAAGAGAAGGCTCTGCAACAGGTTCAGGCTGCCATGCAAGTGGCTCTGCCACTTGAACCATATGATCCAGCTGATCTAATGGTGCTTGAAGTGTCAGTGGGGTTGTGGGTCTGTAATCTTGCTAAAGTCTGGGAATTGATTGAGGGACCATGACTTTCTATTCTGATGATTTGAGTTAGACTGCCATTCACTTGACCTAAAATTCCTCCTTTTTTACAGATCAAGTAAATATTTTGCATCCATTTCACTCCTAGGGACATCAGGACTAAGTAGCCAAAGCCATAAATCCATATGAGTCAGACTATTCTGATTACTGCTTTGCTTTGACGGTAACCACGACCACCTTGTCTTTGTGGATTGAATAACCCCACTTGGCCCTTATCACCATGGGGTCCAATCAGCCTCATTGTAGTTGGGTGTCTTAATTCAGTTAGGGCAGTTCCCATAGTCAAATCTGACTTACATAAAATACCAATCACAGCAATCTTCAAGGATGCTGGGACTCCCTTCACAAATTTTTTCCTCACCATTGTGGTAAAAGGTGTGTTCTCTCGGCACTTCATGTGTGGGTCTGTGGGTCTAACCTGATAAATCCACTCTAAAATGCCAATTTCCCTGAGCTCTGCTGGTCTAGAAGTCTTAGTTCCAAAGGGAATAATGCTCCCACCAGAAGACACCTCACTGATTCTATTGAACTAGAAGTTAAGAATGCCACCTGGCCACTTTGGGCTCCCCTTGCCTCTGGATCAACAGGCAAAGAAGAGAGTTACCATATTGGTTGGTGTGATTGACCCTGACTACCAAGGAGAAATTGGATTTACATTGCATAATGGAGGTAAAAAAAGAGTATGTCGGGGGTACAAAACATCCCTTAGGGCATCTCTTAGTACTGCAATGCTCTGTGATTAAAGTCAATGAAAAACTACAGCAACACAATTGTGACATAACTACTAAGGGCCCAGACCTTTCAGGAATGAAGATTTGGCTCACCCCACCAGGTAAAGACTCACAACCAGCTGGGGTGCTTGCTGAGGGTAAAGGAAATATAAAATGGGTGATGGAAGAAGGTGGTTCTAAATACCAGTTATGACCACATGACCAGTTGAAGAAATGACTGTAATTTTTGAGCATTTCTTCCTTGTATGTGTGCATCAAATATTTTTGTTTTCTTCACTTATAAAACATAAGCTATAAACAGGACTAGTACTTTTTTTGTTGTACACTTGTTAATTGTATCGTGTTTGGTCAAGTATGACTTTATAATTGCCTTTATTTAGAGATTATGTATGGTTTAGGGAGATATGTACAGGTGCTAAGTTGACAATGGGCAGATTGTGACGGTTAAGGTTGTGTGTCGACTTGACTTGGCCATGATTCTCAGTCGTTTGACAGTTATGATGTAGTCTGGCAGCTAGGTAATGATGAGACCACTTCCATAATGACATCTGATATAATGTAATTACCTCCATGATGAGATCTGCTATGAGCAGTCAATCAGTTGAAAGGGAGTGTCCTGGGGGTGTGAACTGCATCCAGTATATGTGGACTTTCTAGCAAAGCTTGCTGGCTTTTGCTTGCTCTGGATCCTGCGTCTGACCTCCAGTTCTTGGGACTTGAGCTAGCAGCTTACCTGCCAATCTTGGAATTCATCAGTCTCTGCAACCTGTGAGCCAGCAGCCTGCCATCTTACCTGCCAGTATTGGGATTCATTAGCCTCCACAGCCCAAGAGGCAGAGACCTGCCATCTGACATGCCGATTTTGGGTTCATAAATCCTGAAGCTACATGAGTCAGGAGAAGCCTCCAGCCTGACCCACAGACTTGGGGCTTTCTAGCCTCTACAACCACATGAGCCATTTCCTTGATATAAATCTCTCTCTATGTATATGTTTTGCTTCTCTAGAGAACCCAGCCTTAGTCATAAGGTTAAAAATTATTTTCTTATCAGTACTTGAGGAAGAATTTAACAACATTCTAAAAGACAAATATTTATACCCTAAAGAGCAAAGAGAACAGAACTACCAATGAATACCCCACTAAAAGACAACTGAACTTCTTTAGACATAAGGGATTTTGCACCTTGCCAACAGCAGGAGGCTGTGGGGCAGAGGAGTGCCAAGGTCATGGGAAGCAGAGTTGCCTTTAATTCTGTCTTTCCATAGATTAAGCCAATGGCTCTGAAGCTCAGATTATAGAAAACCCAAAATTCACATGTAGTCTCCACTTCCTTGTTTATATAGAAAGGAAAGCAGAGTAGCTAATTAAATAATGCTGGTAATCGAATGGGTACCAGTGGAGCTGTCACATAGTAGTTGATGCTTTTTCTTCTCATCTGACATTGTCCTAGCAGCTGACAGATCAAACCACTCAAAATTAACTTGTTCTTCACACTATGTTGTTGTTGTTAGCTGCAGCTGAGCTGGCCCCCAACTGACTGCGACCCCACACACAACAAAACAAAATGTTGCCCAATTCTTCATCATCCCCATGATTAACTGCAGATAGGACCTTTGTGATCTATAGGGTCTTTCATTGGCTAATTTTCAGAAGTATATTGCCAGGCCTTTCTCCCTAGCCTATCCTATTCTGGAAGCTCCACTGAAAACTGTTCTGCACTATAACAACATGTAGGCCTCCACTCACAGACAGGTGTTAGCTACACATGAGGGGCACTGGCCAGGAGCCAAACCCAGGTCTCCTGCATGGAAGGTGACAATTCTACCACTGAATCACCGCTGCTCCCTGCACACTATAGGTGCTTAAAATCTAAGCAAGGGACTTGAAACTTAACTGATCTATCACATTCTTTGATATAAAAATAAGCTTCCTTAATTCTTTTCCTCATTGTAAGGACCGGTCCAAATTCAAACTGAGAAGAAATGTTTCTTTTCTACCTATGCAGGTATCCCCTTTGATCCATGCCATTTTTATTTTTCTCCTGTCTGACAGTTTATACTGCCCCTTCCCAAGAACCCATTGCCCCGTTGTTTTCTCTTATTTCTTTTCTTGAGGATAAGCTTTGAAATCATTCATTTGCCCCTGAAGATAAATGTAGGTTACTGAATTACCTCTCTCAGGGGTATTAGCATTAAGCCCTAGCTCATCATTATCCTTCAATAAATAAATTCGAAGCATAAGAAAAGAGAGATAGTGATGGTACCTGTGCCATATCCTTTGTCATTTAAATCATAACACAGCAGCAGGTACCTACTCTGATATGAGGCAAGGCCTAGAGATTTCTCATTGTGCTTCTTTCTCTATGGACTAAGAGAGACACTGACCGCAGTGTTGTTCATCCTATGTATCTTCCTATCAATTATTTTAACTTGGATTAATCTTGCCTTTTAAAATAACAGAAATAGTGGTGTCTTAGTCATCTAGTGCTGCCATAACAGAAATACCACAAGTGGATGGTTTTAATGAAGAGAAGTTTATTTCCTTGCAGTAAAGTAGGCTAAAAGTCCAAATTCAGGGTGTCAACTCCAGGGGAAGGCTTTCTCTCTCTCGGCCTTCTCATCAGTGTTCCCCCAGACTAGGAGCTTCTCCGCACAGGGACCCTAGTCCAAAGGACGCGCTGTGCTCCCGGCACTGCTTTCTTGATGGTATGAGGTCCCCCTGTCTCACTGCTCACTTCTGTCTTTTATATCTCAAGAGATTGCCTCAGGACACAATCCAGTCTTGTAGATCAGGTCCTGCCTTACTAACACAACTGCCACCCATCCTCCCTCATTAACATCATAGGGGCAAGATTTACAACACATAGGGAAATCACACAGTACCAGGAATCATGGCCCAGCCAAACTGATACACACATTTTTGGGGGGACATAATTCAATCCATGACAAGTGGCATGATTTAAGAACAGGGAGCAACTATGTAAATCACCTTTTCCCACAATTTATATTTCCCCAAATCACAAACCTAGTAAGTGAAGACTCTCAACTAGAACATAAGTCTCTCATTTTAATGCCCTCATCTCTTTCCAAAACCCCACCCTGCTACACCGGATCTCTTCTGGCACCCCAAAATTTTCCATGACACGCTTTTTTTTTGTATTGAAATACATATTGGGTGTATGAGTATATGCAAAATACCTGAATAATTAATACCCCAGATATAATTATCCAGCTACTATTCAGCTATTTCAGGTGAAACCGTTTCTTTACCCCAATTATCTAATTTAAGTACACTGAATCAATCTGAGTTTATACCCAGTGCTAATGCTCAAACCATTTTCTTCCTCTTTTCTGAGTGATAAAAATTTTAAAAGAACAGAAAAAGCATTAAATGAATATATTTTTGCAGTCGTTTGAAGGTCTGTAATGAGAACAGGAAATACATAATTGAACACAGAGTAGTACAAGGTAAGTCATCAGTGTAACAAATTGAAACACACAGTCATGCAAAGTAATAAACTGGGACACTTTTGTATGAGGTCAGGTGTGTTGCTTTGAAGTTGGACTTCAATTTGCCTTCCCCAGTATGGAACTGTCTTCTGATTCTGCATGCTCATTGATCTACAGTCGTTAATGAGGCAAAGGGTAACCAACAGGTGATATCAGAAAATTTGCTCTAGTATCCACGGGGCTAAAGATCAGCAAGAGTCTTGAACATGCAAAATTAGATTCTTTTTTCTTGAGCTGATGATCAGACTGAGCTCAGTTTACACCATAACATATCAGCAGGTGCCTTCATGCTGCTCCTTGACTTTTATTGCTTATAAATATGAACAGTATCATCAACCAGAGGTCTCCCTTCCACCACTCAGTGCACAACAGATCTGAGTTCTTGTCCCAGCTCTACCCAGATTCTTTATATGAAGAACAAAACTTTCCTTAAATCAAAAACCAAACCCATTGCTGTCGAGTCGATTCTGACTCATAGTGACCCTGTAGGACAGAGTAGAACTGTCCAATAGGGTTTCCAAGGCTGTAATCTTTACTGAAACAGGCTGCTTTATCTTTCTCCCATGGAGCCAGTGGCTGGTGGGTTCAAACTGCTGACCTTTCTTTTAGCAGCCTAGTGCTTAACCATTGTACCACTAGCACTACTAAATTTTTCCTTAAAAACCAAAAACCTGTTGCTGTTGGGTCTATTCTGACTCACAGCAACCCTATAGGACAGAGTACAGCTGCCCCATAGGGTTTCCAAGGAGAGGCTGGAGGATTTAAAATGCTAAACTATTGACTAGCAGCTGAGCTCTTAACCACTGCACCACCAGGGCTCCAAAACCTTTCCTTAGAGGACCTAAATTCAAAATGGCTCCCAAAATCTTTATTCTATCCCTCCCCCTACCACATTTCATGGGGGTGTTTAGAGCATGAATGGACTAAAGCAAGGGATGTTTTCTGGGAAATCCTGGAAAGAAAAACAAAACCAAATTGAGAATTTATAAAGTGGTTAAGGACCTGTTGGCATGAAAAATTCTGGCAGGTGTCTGAAAACAAGAAATGTCCAATTGGCAAGAGAACTCTTCCTCGTAATGTTTGATCAACTTGACTCCCAGCTAGGGTAGAACTACTACTAACAATTCATTCCTTAATGACTTTCAGAAAAATCTCAAAATGTTTTATAAACACTACTGCATCCTTGGAACCCATCTTCTAAGAAGTCTTGAAAGAACATGATTTGGCATTCCAGAGATAGATGAGGCACCTGTTAGGAACAATGTAGTAATGATGCCTTTATTGGAGCTCTTTCAATTCCTGAGGGAAACTTACATCTGGTGTCTTAACTTATGGCACACTTCATGTCAGCCATACTCCCCAGGGAGAAGTATGACTCTGAATGGCTTTGAGGGTTTGTCTCCACTGTTAATCGAATTATTCAACCTATTTCTTTGGAGCACCTACTATGTATTCAGCTCTGTATTAAGCACTTTGAAGCCATGAAATGGGGACCTGAGACAATGAGTCATAAGAGAAGGAAGAAGTCAGAGGATGGCACAGAGAAAGGCATCAGGGCAGTGAGCCACAACGGGTAAAGGAGGTCATTGAGGATGACAAATACCTGGTTTTAAGACACACTTTCATGTTTAACTAATAGGGTACTTTTTTCCTTATTCACTACAATTCAGATACATTTTTTTTCCCACCATTCTCACAAAGTGTTACGAGGATCAAATGAAAAAATATATGTGAACAAGGTTAATAAATTTCATGTTGCTGTTAGTTGCCATCAACTTGGCTCCGACTGATGGTGACTTTATGTACAATGGAACAAAATATCGCCCAGTCCTCACATCCTCACAATCATTGGTATGCCTGAGGCCATTGTTGCAGCCACTGTATCAATAATTCAGAGGTGTAACTAGGTACGGCAGGTATGGCAGGTATTGCACAGGCCCTGGGCGCGTGGTGACACCTAGCTCTTTCTGTTAACCTGGTACGGCCAGCTGTGTATTTACGGAAAGTGGATCCTATGGCAAGCCCTGAAACTGCACCCCTGTTTCCAATATCTGACACCTCTATTTTAGATAATTTACCCTAATATCAGCTCAGAAATACAAGTCAAGCTTATTAATCTTTTAATTAACACATTGCCTTGCTTCAGGAAGGATATTGGGCCAAACCTAACCAAACAAACCCATTGCCATCAAGTTGATTTTGACTCACGGTGATCCTATAGGACAGGGTAGAACTGCCCCATAGAGTTTCCAAGGAGCACCTGGTGGATTTGAACTGCTGACCTTTTGATTAACAGCCGTAGCACTTAACCACTACGCCACCAGGTTTTCTGTACCTGGTTAATAGAAAACGCTCAATGACTCCACACACCCAGGGCTGGGGCAATCCCATAGATATGCCACTGCACTGTATGGAGATTTTCCCTCAATTCTGTCTACCCTCTACTTTACCAAACAAGATGTCCTTTTTTAGCAATTGGTCTTTCTTGATGATGTGTCCAAAGTAAGTGAGACTATCTTCACTTCTAAGGAGCATTCTGGTTGTACTTCCTCCAAGACTATTTTTTCCTTCTTCTGGCCATCCCTGGTCTGTACATTCAATATTCCTTGCCAATACTGTGATTCAAATGTGTCAATTTTCCTTCAGTCTTCCTTACTCATTGTCCAACTTTCTCATGTATGTGAGGCGATTGAAAATACCATGGCTTGAATCGGGAGCACCTTAGTCCTCAAAGTGACGTCTTTGCTTTTTAACACTTTAGAGAGGTATTTTACAACAGACTTTCCAATTGCAATACATTGTTTGATCTCTTGACTGGTGCGTCCATGGGCATTGATTGTTGACCCAAGTAGAATGAAATCTTTGATAACTTCAGTTTCTTTGCCACTTACCATGGTGTATGGTCCAGTTGTGAGGATTTTCATTTAATGTTCAGGTATAATCCATATTGATGGTTATAGTCTTTGACCCTCATAGCACAATAAAAATATTTTTTAAAATTAGAATTATTTTCAGTAGGAACAAATTAATGCATTAAATATAAATGAGTATATAAGTTATAAGGTGTACAAATGACAGTGAATTTTGTCCCAAAGATTTAAAAAGGGAGGTCTTATTGAGTAGATGTTAATACTAACTCCCCAGAAAGCTGGAGACAAGTGTCAACAAGACACTTTTATATTACCAGCTACATTTGGAACATCAAATTCTCCATCCTAACCTGTTGTTCAAAGTTAAAAGCAAAAAAATATTTTGATAGTTATGAACTTATATATATAAATCAATTGTTTCCTACCGAACCAAAAATTTTACCTGACCTAAAGGAGCAAATTAGAAATTTGGTGTTCAAAAGGAGAAAATTAGAAATTTTGTGTTTTAAAGTAACAGATTTGAAGGCTTACAGGAATGTTCTATTGCTTGTTAGTAACTAATATTCTTTTAAAAGAAATCAGTGGTTCTGAGTTCATGGCAATCATTACCCTCATTTCAGGGCATTTGCCATTTTGAGATGCTGCATGTATCAACTAGACCTCACAATGACCTTGCTAAGACTGCAATTAAGAAAGAAGAAGCAAGGGAGACAAAATATAGAAGCTGGACTTGGAACCAAAGCACTTGGCTCAATTTAGTTAAGTTGAAGCTAAGGTTGAGGGTTAAACTCACTCCAACTACTTAGCTTTACCTACTTCCCTGGCTATAGATTATTCCAACAAACCTGGGTATTCACCTTTTAAAGGATACAGTCAGAAATTAAAGGAACCTCCATCCAAGGAACACAGCATACTGTGAATGCTGAGACTAGAGTTAGGGTAATCTCTTTTAAAAGCAATGATAACAATGGCTATTTCCAACGGCACATTTTGGAAAGCAACATTCTCTGTAATTGTGGCTATCCCAGCATGCCAGGAATTTTATAGTTTGTTCAGTCAGGCTACATCTCTCCCACTCTTCTCTTCACTTTTAATTCTCAACAGAGTTGACTTTTTATTTCTCACAATGAGGTGCCAGCAGATGAAGATGAAAGACACACTGATATGATTCTATTCTGAAATATTCAGAATCAAAAAAGTAGGCTGTGTTAATCAGACTGCCACATCTAATCCATCCCATTTGTAGACTCTCAGATTCCTTGTGGCAAGTTGCTTTTCTCTATCCTTCTTTAGGTTCTTGGTCTTCCTATTAGGTCATTCATCGAACCATTCAATTAATATTTATTGAGTGCCAGACACTGTGCTAGACATGAGGATAAAATGGTGAGCACAAGAGCAAATAAAATCCGTGTTCTAATGGAACTTTCAGCCCAGTGAGACAGACTTAATTAAGTGAGCACATAATTAAACCTAAATTTTCAACTGTGAGAAGTACGTCAAAGGAAAAGTACACTGTGTCCTGATCTAGGTAAGTGTGACTTTTCTTTTGCTAGCTTTAATGACTCTTTATTTATTTCTAAATAGACAGTCTTGTATCTATCCCTACTGTTCAAGTAAATTGATGCTTGAGCCTTTGGAAGTTTGCACTGTAGCTGAATTTTTTCCCCTATCATCCCATTATTTCTCCAGTGGACACTGGGATCAGGGAGACTCTCAGGCTCCTGTAATTATGTGGGAGAGTGAACAGAGCAAATGCATCTCTTGGGAAAGCACATGATCTAGCAGTTAGCTCACATCAATCTTTTACTCACCCTGTAACCTTGCGTAAGTTTCTTGTTCTCTCTAATCACAATTTCCTTACCCAAGAAATGGGGATAATAATGACCATCCTTTTATTATGCACGTGACACTACTATATATGAGAGTAGTTTACAAAATGTGAAATGGAATCTAAAAAATAAAGTAGAATTATTATAATAATTTTTGTCATGGATATATAATGGTAAGAAGAAACACTGAAGTCAGTGAACATAAAGATTCCATGATCTTTTTCTGTTATCCCTTGTGTCCTGCCAGAGAGCAGAAAAGCCCCAGGTAGGAGCTTTTGTTTCTCACCCAGGCAGACCTCGCCACGGCAGGAGCTTTCTAGCTTATGGTGACCATGAATTACCTGAGCTGAAAACTGGAACACTGTCCCTCCTGATGTATGATTTTATTTTCACAAAAATCTATAATAATTAAATTACTTTAAGATATGATTGTAATGCCTCAACTTGTCATGTAAGAAAAAGAAAAGAAAATGGTATTCTTTCAGAAATCTGAGGCATAGATTTATTCTACCTTGCCCCACCTTTGTGAAAAATGGTTGCAGATTGGAGTTTCTTCTAGTTCTGGTGGCTTTCAGTGCATGCTGACTAAATCTGTCCCCACAGGGAACCTTCTGAAAGGAAGATCATCTAGAGTCTAAAGATATGTATTTACCTCTGCCGTGATTTAGAGGCAAACTCCTCCTTCACCAGTTTCCCCTGCCCTCTGCTGTTGATAACACACGCCTCTGGATTTATGTGGCTACCCAATAGCAGATTTGTGAGTTTGGATCTTGTTGCTGGCACTACCCTGAGTAAAACACATTTATCACAGCTGTGCTAGGTCTTATTTGCATTGCATTTTTACCACCTTGCTTGTTGAAACCAACTGCTCGGAGCTGTGGGCTGGTAGGTAGAGTGTCTTCCAGGTCTATTAGGAACACAAAATGCTGCCTTTAAAACCAGGAAAGCAGACTCTAACCATGCTCACTTCCAGAATGCAGCTCCACCTGCAGACTGATCTCTGCCACCATTTTATCATGTACTAGTTGAGGGAAGGCTCAAGGTCCTCTTAGCGTGGCCTTACGGAAGAAGCCAAGTAAGTAATGGGCCTTACAGTACCAGGGGCAGAAAGGTCCAATAGGAAGGCTGCTTCAACATCATATTAGGTGAGTGGCTGCTTTGGAAATTTCAAGATCAGAGTATTTATGATCTGTAAGTGATCAAGTAACTTAAGCTAAAATTAGTCAGAAGGTGTCAAAGGCAATGTTAGGCTTCAAAAGAGTAAAATCAGTAAGATCAGGCTCACAGGGCTCTGGAGAAAGAGAAAGGTTTAAATAGACTGACCATCGATCTAGAACAGAGTTTTCATGTTTTCAGGGATGGCACTTTGCTGCTCTTCGAGCCCTTCCTAATATGAAACACTACTTAGAAAACAAAACCAAAGATCAAGCCATCCAAAAGGCCATTTGCAAAATAAATAATTTCTTGTGCCCTGGTTATAAGAACTTAAAATACAATGTAATTTCCTGGGGTTATAAAGGATTTTCTCTCTCTTTTTTTTTTTTTTTTTTTTTGCTTTTGATTTTTATAGAAGCCAGAAAGCCAGAAGTAAATTAAATTTAACTTTAGTTTTAAACAATATATTAAATTTCCGCAACCGAACTGATTCCTGGAGTGATGACTTTCTGGGCATCTGCTGCCCCGGCTGCTCTCTCAGGGTTCTCATTCTCTTGATGATATATTACCACCTTGACTTCTAATGCGTTTTCTAAAAAGGCTGCTCCAGGGCCTCCCAGGATACCATCCATGCTGTGAAGCCTTGCAGTACACAGTGTCCTCTCTGCTTCTGAACTCACAGCCTTCTTGAGCCTCTCAGTCAGCAATTAGTCACACACTGCCTTGTGGCATCTCCTACCTTATGGCATTTGTTATCACTTAATAGTGAATTGTTGTTTAGTGGTTGTTGTTGTTGTTTAAATGCCTTGTCTCAAAATTTAGATGGTAAACTGAGGGAAAGGAGCATATGTTATATGTATTATAAAGGCAGCATTTGCTGGAAACAAATTTTGCATATGATATGTGCTTGCCAGATAAACTTGGGATTTTTTTTTTTTTTTTTTGTAATGCCAGTCATATAATTTTATGACATTCAGTAACCTCATACTAGCTAGGAGAGCACTTTGGACGTAATAGACGTACAATATTTTGAACAAAGTCAAACCCCCACTGTTGTGGATTGAATTGTGCCCCCACAAAATATATCAATTGGGCTAGGGCATGATTCCCAGTATTGTGTTATTGCTCACCATTTTATCATCTGATGTGGTTTTCCTGTGTGTTGTAAATCCTATCTCTATGATGTTAATGAGGCAGGATTAGTGGCAGTTATGTTAATGAGGCAGGACTCAATCTACAAGATTAGATTGTGTCTTGAGCCAATCTCTTTGGAGATATAGAAGAAAGAAGCGAGCAGAGAGACAAGTGGACCTTGTACCAGCAAGAAAGCAGAGCCGGAAGCAGAGTGTGTTCTTTGGACCCAGGGTTCCTGCATGGAGAAGCTCCTAGATCAAGGGAAGATTGATGACAAGAACCTTCCTCCAGAGCTGACAGAGAGAGAAAGCCTTCCCCTGGAGATGACGCCCTGAGTTTGGACTTCTAGCCTCTTAGACTGAGAGATAATAAACTTCTGTTTGTTAAGGCCATCCACTTGTGGTATTTCTGCTATAGCAGCACTAGATGACTAAGACAATTCTCATGTCATTCAGTCTGATTAAACGGACATTGATGGGTCTGAGTGTGAGCCAGAGGGGCTGAATTTGGACAAGGACATGTGGAAGGCTACACCAAGCCATGAGTCCTACTCTCTAAAGTTATCCATAGAGAGCAAGAGCCTAAGAAAATAGGTGAAGGAGTAGGTGGGAGGACATGAGTGACTATGTAAGCCTGAGCAGCATGGATAAAAAGTAAGTGTTAGAGAGGCAGGGAGGTTGCTGGCCAAGAGATACAGAAAAAAACAGAGTGAAAAATAGAGTGAAAGAACAGCAGACTGTAGAGCAGGTGAAAGTGCAGTTCAGAATTCAGCCCAGGAACGCTGGACATGTGGTAGATGTTTCTTTAATGACATTGACAGTAACAGTCTAAGTGTTAAGTGATATAGATTGCCCTAAAAATTTCTACTGACCAACAGTACAGTTTCTTTCCATCTGTTGCTAATTTTCACAGCTACCTTAAGGCTACAACAGAGATAGGATAAGGCTCATATATTATAAGTAGTTTCTAGATACAGGATCTGTTATAAAAGGATTCTGGTGAGGATACAATTTGAGGCTTTCCTCTGTTCATTGCCCCCATTCTGCAGGTAACCCCTTTAGCTACCCTGCAAAGTAGTACTCAAACTCATGAGGGAGACCTGGACTAAGGGTCTGAGAGAAATGATTCAATTCTACTGTCACATTATCAAAAACATCACAATGTGCTGGATTTATCTAATCTAAAAGAAAGCAACATTTTGAAATACCTGCAATTTGAGGGCTTTGTGTGAATTCTTATTTCTGAGCTTGGTTACATAGGAACTTACACATAGCCTATCATAGCATTTTGCTGGATGAATATCAAAGAAAGGAAGGAAAGGAAGGAGGAAGGAAGGGAGGAAGAAAAACAGCCAATATCATTTGTATCCTTTGTTGGAGAGTACATTTCTGCACTTTCTCTTCTGGAAGGCTCATTGTTATTTTCTTCTTCTTTTCTGCCATGAGAAGATGAGAGGGAAATCTCAGCTCCTGTTCCCTTTCCTCAGCTGACCGAATATTCTTATGTTGAGTCTAATAAGGAAGTGACTCTCAGCTTTCCAGCATGGACTCTGGTTTACGCTGTTAAATGGTCACTCTGACTTTCTTTATCTATAGCTCCAGAGTGTTCCCATGGTTTAAGCTAGATGCAATACAGCCGCCACTGCCCTGTTACCTGACTTTCTGCAAAACTGCTCTGCAAGATTTGTGTTTGTAGAAATCCCAGGAAGCCTCTGTCTCTCCATTCACAGGAATGAAGATGGCACAGGATGTCTTTTACTGGTACTCTGAACATAGATCTGTTTTCATCTTCTACCTTTTGGGCTAAACCCAATAATAGCCACTGTCTCTAATAACACAGTGGTGTATCCATTGGGCCCAGTAGGACTGCAAACTGAGCCGAGATGTATAATTGGCCCTTGAAGTGAAGCTTGAAATGGCAATTGTCCAGCTCACTCTAACTGGTCAGTGCTCAGAACAAAGTCATTAATGGTAAAAAAAATTTGTATAGCTGTGATTCTCCTTCCCCAGAAGGGATGGATGTAGCTGTGCCATTTAAGAACTTGTCTCTCTTTCAGATAAGTGATGATAATTGCTTTCAAGTTAAAAGTTACTTCTACTTGCAAGTTACTTTCATATTTATTGTGTTATTTCATTCTTATAATGAGCTAGATGAGAGCAATTATTACAAATCTCACTATATAGATGGGTAAACTGAGGTCAAATAATTTGTCTATACCTTCTGAGCACCCAGGGCTCTGCTGAAATCAGCTACAGAGCTGAGGCATCTACCAGCTTTCTCATCCTAGCCTGATGCTACTATATCAGAGCATTTGTGCTGTTCCAAATGTACATACTGTATTTTACAATGCAAATAGAGTACCAGCCTAGACTTTGACAGCAGGGAAAAACAGTCACTGCACTTCCAAAATGACCAATCTTCAACTGTAACTGCATATTTTGTGCCTTTAGCAAAAATGGCAGAATTCTGAATGTATCATATTTTACCACATTCTTTATATTTAGAGTTCTTTTTAGGGTCATAGACAAGTATTTGTAAGGATGTGGGAATTAAAGAAGAAGTGAAGGCAGGAGGAAGAAGGGAGGGAAGGATGATATTTATTGAGCTCCTCCCCAAGATCAGGCATGCTTTTCCAGTTTTTATCTCAATTCTTCTTCACCTGGGATAGATCATTTAACTTCTCTGGACCTCAGTTTCCTCATCTGTAAAATAAAGTTAATGACACTTACCTCAAAGTTACAGAGTGGATAAAATGGGTTGACGCACATAAAGCACTTAAAACAGTACCTGATACTTATTAAATATTTGCTGTTGTAATTGTAATTGTTATGATCATCTACATATGAAGGGTATGAGACTCAGGGTTTTAAATAGTTGGCCAAGCTTACATGCTGATAAGGAGGTAGGACACAAACCCCTGTCCAAGTCCAGAGCTTGGGAAGAACCAAAGTGGCGTTTCTGAAAATGTGTTATGTTATTGTCTGGAGAAACCTTAACTTCTTTCAGAAGACAAAAATCCCAAGGCAGGACAGGCAGGTCCATGTATATGTGGGCAGAGGGCTCAGGGAAGACTATTCTCCATTGGCCTGAGAAAAGAGGACTCGCGGATGAGCAGGACACCAGTAGAGAGCATAACCCAGTTAGAAGCACTGTTTGGGAGAGACAACAAAAGATCTTCCTTGGAATCTACAGAAATCAAAATAATGGATGGTCCAGTATATATGAAAGTCTTTCATAGCATTTTTTAAAACATTTTTTTCCAGTTGCCTTAAAATGTATTTGAGGAACAACAGGTAGTTCTTCTTTTCTACTTCTTATATGAAAAATCATAATTTTAATGCTAGACAGTAGGTCTGTGCACACTGTGTCATTTTAGTAAGAGTGATTTATTTTTATCTTTTCCATTTTAAGGTAAACAACCTCTGAGTTAAGGTGATCAAGCATGCTGGGATTCTAAATAAAATAAATCACCCATGGTAACACGGGGTCAGGCTTCTCTGTGGGCAATCAGGAAACTGCCCTAGAGCCCGTGGAGTAACCTGGACTTCAGGAATATTCTGTGAATATCAGGAGGAGGACTACTAGTAGCAGGCTGCCTTGTTGAACTTCAACACAGGAGCAGGATGTTGCATAGCCTTTGTTATGGAGGGGGACCAAAGCCCTGTTAGGTGCTAAGACTTCTGTTCTCTCTCTGATTCACCTCTCAGCTGGTTTCAGGTTGAGAATAGAAAAGGAATGTTACTCCCTTACTATTATGTATTTCTTGAATCTTCCTGAAATAAGCAAGCAAGCAAGCAAACAAATAACTCTTTCTCTTTGTTCTGTGTGGAAGGAAGTCTCTATGTCTAAAATTCATCCCAAAGGAAAGCTATCATATAGTATTTCCCAACAGAAGAATATGATGGCAAAAGAAAAAAAAAAAAAAAAAAAAACTGTGTCCAATGTCACATTAGATACAGGCTTTTAAAAGGGCTAATGCATTGAAAAGCAAATATATTGGCACTATCCATAACCCTGACATTTTGACAAATACCTCAGTGTCTGCCTGTGTGATCAAATTGATTATCTCTGTGAGTTCCATTCAAAGCCAGTCAACTCTGAGGCACCTTTCTCCTGGTTTTGTAGAGCCCTGGGACCTGGTGCCAGCATACTGTTTGTGCACCTAGTTCCCCCATCCTCATCACCAAAATGAAAGCAGTTCAGGGACTTCTGGGCAACATGGCGCTATAGGCAGAAGCACTGCACCATCCCTCCACAGCAAACATCCAAAAATGTAAGCCAAACAGAGAAAACGGCAATCCTTAAACCCTAAGCATCTAATGAAGAGATAAAGAACTCAGCCAAGCACCGAATGGAATAAGAAACTGACAGAGAACAGAGAGTGAGGAGAGAGACATGCAGAGGTCCCCTATCAGCTAACGCAGCATGGACCGGCCATTTTGGACTCCTATCAGAGATCAGCGAGCAGGGGGTACGGGAAAGCAGCCTCACAGAGCTTCCAGCAGGAGACAGAACAACTAGTAACCAGCGATACATGCTTTCCCACCCCCACCCTTCTTCACCCCTCCTAGGCCTGCTCTGCTTCCTGTGGCCAGTCTCTTGGCCAGGAAGGACCATCTTCACCCTGGTGCTACTTGGATTCCATCCACCCGCACTGGCCGGCTCTCTAAATGCCATTTGTTGGCTGCTGATGTTGCCTTTTTCCACTTATTTAGATTTCTTCCTTACCTCACACCACCTCCCCCTCCTTTCAAATACCTTGATCCATGCGCCATCCTTCCTTCTTCCTAAAAGGCTGTGAAACACCACTCAAAAGTGAAACTGCTTCCCGGCCACACTGGTGGGACCCTAGGACTTTTTGTTTGTTTGTTTTGAAATGTTTGATTGTTTGTTTTCTTTTTCTTTTCTGAAATTGGAAGCCTGTTCTAGCTGGGCAGTACTGCATGGCTTGGGACCTACCCCCTCAGTTTACTCAGACATGTAGAGGGATCACTGAGGGCATTTGTTTTTTCTTGATTTTTTTTTTCTGTTTTTCTTTGGGGGCTCATCTTGTTCTTTTTTGTTTGTTTGTTTTCTTTTCTCTCTTTTTCACTTTTCGTCTTTCTTCATTACACAGTTTCTCGTCTCTCTATGCTTTCCTTCTCTTCCTGTCCCCTGAATACATGGCACTGAGTGACACCTCTACCCCTTCAAGCCAGGTTGTATATCATGGCCTGGATGCAACTTCCCCAGACTGCACAGCTGCACCAGAAGGATCTCTGGGAGCTTTTCTTTTCTTCTTTCTTTGTAATTTTTATTTATTCATTCTTTTCTTTGCTTTTCTTTTTTTTCTTCTTCTCAATTTTGTTTTTCTCCATTTCACAGTCTCTCATCTCTTCACTTCCATGGTAAGCTCCCCTGGCTCTCTTTTTTGTTTGTATATTTTTGGTTCTTATTCCTCTCTCCTCTCTCCCATACACATCTTGACTCCAAACATAACAGTCTCCTCCCCCATCCTGCCTACCTGCACTGTGCACTGAACATTACACTACCAAGCAGCCCAGGCACGGCCTACCAAAACCTTCCCTGCACTGTTTACCAGACCATCCTTGTGGCCGTAGTAGGTGCCACAAACAATCCATCCCGGCAACTCCTCTTCAGCTAGACCTGCCCTGCTGTACCATAGCTGAGCGACTGACCCTGACAGTTGGAGGAGGTGAAAAGTATCATGCCCACAAACACAAAAAAACAACAAAGAACGCACAACCCACATGCATAGCCAAATAAAAAAAAAAGCAGAATGAAACAAACAAATCTTCACTCAATAAACGAAAAAATAACTACTGAATGTCCCAAAGACAGCATACAATATCAAAACATTTACAAAAACAGGACAGGATGGTTCCAGTAGGCATCCAAAATAAAACACCAGATGACTTTCCAGTGGAAGAAAAATCACTAGAACTACCTAATAGGGAATTCAATTCTCTAATATTCAGAGCTATCCAAGAGTTTGAAGCAAAAAGCAGACAAAAATGAGGAAAAAAAATAGACAACTTCATAGAAAAGGCAGAAAAGTCATAAAATACATATGAAAAAATAGAAGACTTCAGGAAAATAATGCAGGAACAAAATGCCAAAATAAATTCACAACTAGAAATCATACAAAAACAACAATTAGAAATCCAAAAGTTGAACAACACGACTTCAAAAATGAACAGTGTCATAGAAGGGCTGAGGAGCAGGTTTGAAACAGTAGAAGACAGGATCAGCGAAATTGAAGACAAACACTTGGATATAAATCTGAGGAAAAATCAGAAAAAAGAATGAATAAAAATGAAGAGAACATGAGAATTATGTGGGGCACAATCAAAAGCCAAAATCTGAGTGATCTGAGTTCCAGAACAGGGGGAGAAAACAGAAAACACAGAGAGGATCACTGAAGAACTGCTGACAGAAATTTTCCCCAATATCATGAAAGATGAAAAGCTGACCATCCAAGAAGCTCAATGAACCCCATATAGGATAGACCCCAAAAGAAAATTACCAAGACATATCATAATCACATTTGCCAAAACCAAAGACAAAGAATCCTCAGAGCGGCTTGAGAAAAACAAAAGTCACATACAGAGGAGAAACAATAAGATTAAGCTCAGATTATTTGACAGAAACCATGCACACAAGAAGGCAATGGGATCACATATATAAAACCTTGAAATAAAAAAATTGCCAGCTAAGAATAATATATCATGCAAATCTCTCATTCAAATACGATGGTGAAATTAGGTCATTTCCAGATAAACAAAAATGAAGGGACTATATAAAAACCAAACCAAACTTACAAGAATTATTAAAGGGCGTCCTTCGATCTGAGAACAAACAACTTCAGCTCACAGGCTGAATCTAGGATGCAGGATTGTACCAGCCAGATACTAATCTAGGAAATGAACTCTCAAGGAGTATCCAAAACCAAAAGAAATACAACAGGGAATCAGAGCAGTTAATCTGTAAATGACAACAGCATCAGAACAATAAAAGAGGGAATAAACGGTGTAGGTGTAGAACCTTCTAATGGAGAGGAAGGCAAGGTGATACCAAGTAATAGTAGACTGCTTCAAACTTAGAAAGATAAGGGTAAATTTCATGATAACGACAAAGAAAGTTAACAAAGCTACTCATCAAAATAAAGAGGAAAAACATAAAGTCTCAGTAAAAACAAAACCTACAAAAACAAAAGAAATTTAAAAAATCCACAAAGAAAAGGAATTCA
>NW_004444000.1:10787363-10793002 GCF_000243295.1 Trichechus manatus latirostris | reverse complement strand
AACAGGAACAAGACAAGGATGCCCTTTATCACCACTCCTATTTAACATTGTGCTGGAAGCTCTAGCTAGAGCAATAAGGCAAGAAAAGGAAATAAAAGGCATCCAAATTGGTAATGAAGAAATTAAACTGGCTCTGTTTGCGGATAATATGATACTAAGAAAATCCTGAAGTGTCCAGGAGAAAACTACTGGAATCAATTGAAAGATTAAGCAGAGTATCAGGATACAAGATAAACATACAAAAATCAGTTGGATTCCTATACACCAACAAAGAGAACGATGAAAAGGAAATCAGGAAAACCAACAGTTTAGCAGGTGTGCTATGGACACTCTTTACCCATTTAAGCCATTCTGAAGGCCCTTACCATCTTTCCCATTAAAGCTCCCTGTGGACTTCTTATTTACTTGGGAAACTCTGTGAGATCTGTGGGGTTTGTGATGGTGTCTCCTCTATCCCGCCAAACTTAGCATAGTGCCTGACACATTATCAGATTATTTTTGAAGAAGTAAAATAAACTGATGATGCAAACAAACTTAGAAAAAAATCTTAACGAAATGCATCAGTTGTTGAAATTTGCCTTAGTTCTTCAATAAAAATTGTCCTATAAAATGAACTTGAGCTTTGCCCAAACCATGTCAATTGTGAAGGATAGCGTGGGTAGTGAGTAAGATTTAGCATGGCCCCTTTCTTTTGATGGCCCTTCTTTCCGTGTGCATCAATCCCATGTTTCTTGGGTCAGTTTTAGCAATCTGATTCTAGTACTCTGAAATTGCTTATCACTCTTGCAGCAACTTTTTCTGTGATTTGGCTGTTGTGTTTTTCTTTGTTTCAGAACAACTTAATATATAACAAACGGCTGCTTGACTCTTGTCTAATCCAATATGCTTGTCAATTGGACTATTTCATTATTATTGAGAACATTTCTAAAATCCAAGTCTCTAGGGTTCCCACCAACAGGGAGTCCCAGATCTGATTCCTCTAGGAACTGGCCAGCCACGGTCTGGCCCAGCATTTTCAGGGTATTTTATGTGAACAAGAGTCATGGCAACTGTGAAGTAGGGAAGGACATTCACCCAAATGAGCTATACCTAGGGCAATTGGAGGTGATCAACTTGAATGTCCTGATGGTTTCAGCACCCTTGGAACAAATAGAAATAACGTACTCGCCAAAAGGTAAACCAAGATAAAGCTTGAATGTCCTCTTTTTTCCTTTTGCAAGGAGACGCAAGTAGTCACTCTTCCACCTGCTGCAGAGAAGGCAAACCTGTGCTTCCCTTTGGCAACTGAAGAAATGCCATGTAAGTGGCTCAAATCTTACCTGGAATCTTCCTTTCTGCATTTATTGACATTTAGGAGACAAAACACATTACCTTAAAATTGGCTAGATAAGGTCTTGCCAGTTAATTTTGCCTGTAAAACAATTTTCTGTTTCAAGAATAGGGAGCACTAGAACTCCGTCACTTGTAAGGAAGAGGCCATTAATTCTCTGTTACTGCTCATTATTCTTATTAACTATTTGCGATTTTTTTTCCTGGGGCAAAATGTATCCATTAGAGCCAGCAAATATGGTTTGCTAACATGCTGAAGCCAGCGTCTTCACCCAGGCAATCAGCAAAGCCAGCGACATTGGACTCTGCCAGCTGGCCCCTGTGCTGAGCATCTGTGCTGTCGTGAGCAAAGAGGGAAGGTGGGAAGACAGGCTGTTCAAGACACAAATTCGTTATTTAGATTTGCTTATCAGAGCCCTCCGTCTCTGTCTTGAGTACATTGTAAAAACAGTTTTCTAAGAGTAAAAAGTGACTGATCACTTGATTTTTCTCTACTTTTCTTTTTTTTTTAAATATTTTATTGTGTTTTTGGCAAAAGTTTACACAGCTGGTTAGGTTCCCATTTGACAATTTCCACACAAATTGTTCAGTAACATTAGTTACGTTTTTCATAATGTGTCAGCTTTCTGTTTAATTGTGTTCTGGTTGTTTCTCTTACAGTACTCTAGTTTCCCTGCCCACTTATCATCTTATCTTTACTTTAGAGTAAATGCTGACATTTGGCCTCACACCAAAAAACCAACCCCACTGCCATTGAGTAGACTCTAACTCATAGTGACCCTATAGGACAGAGTAGGACTGCTCCATAGGGTTTCCAAGGAGCTGCTGGAGGATTCCAACTGCTGACCTTTTGGTTAGCAGTCAAACTCTTAACCACTGTGCCAGCAGGTCTCCTTTTGGTCTCATACAGATGGTTTTTTAATAGAGCATCATTCTTATGGATAATATCCTTTATTTTGTGTGTCACTCTGCTATTTAGTTAAAAGCTGACCTCAACAGATAGTTTTGGATCAAGGTTTAAAGAGTGTCTCAGGTTGATGGTCTCAGTGAGTCCTCTAATCTGGACTTTTTAAAGAATTTGAGTTTTGTTCTACATTTTCCTCCCATTCTTTCCAGGACCCATCTATTGTGACTCCCATTAGAACACTCAGTGGTGATAGCCAGGGACCATCCAGTTCTTCTGGTCTCAGGGTAGATGAGGCTGTGGCTTGTGTTGGTTATCAGCCTTGTAGACTTGTTTCTTCTCTGAGATTTTTGTTACCTTCTTACTGTTTTGCTCCTGATTAATAGAGATCAATAGTTGTATCTTAAATGGCCACACACAAGCTGTTAAGACCCCAGCTCACTTCACTAGGATGTAGAACATGAGCTTTGTGAACTATACTATCCCAACTGATTGAGTTGTCCCATAAGACTATGGTCCTAATCTTTCACACCTAGAAAACCAATATCAGAAGGTGCTTGATTATGTCTGAGGAGTATCTATAGTTATGTCTTCAATGAATATATGTGCCTGCCCACACATATCTGAATTTACACATACATATATGTATACACTTCTATCTACCCATATACCGATATGGTCATACCCATTCATATGTGATCATACACTCATTTTTTGGTATTTGTTGGAGTTGTTGCCCTACTATATATGTCAAATTCTTCAGTACAGGCATCCTTTTCTCTTGAACATTTTAAAGTGACATCATTTACTTTGATCATGCTGTGCTTACTACACCCACATTTGGTGCCACTTTTTGCATTACCAAAAATAAGAAGTATCTACAATTTAAAGCATATTTCCCTCTCCCCCCCAATTCTCCCTGGTAACCACCAGTGAACATTTGTCCATTTATGTATATCTATTCTTGTCATCTTATAAAAGAAGGATCATAGAATATTTGTCCTTAAGTACTTGACTTATTTCGCTTAGCATTATGCCGTCTAGGTCCATCCACGTTATGTGCTTCCAGGCCTCATCATTGTTCTTTATGTTTGCATAGTATTCCATTGTATGTATGTACCACATTTTGCTTATCTATTCATCCACTGATGGGCACTTTGGTTGTTTCTATTTTTTTTACTATTGTGAATAATGTTGCAGTGAACATAGGTGTGCATATATCTATTCATGTCACTACCTTTAGGTCTTTAGGGTATATACCTAGGTGTGCAATTGCTGCGTCATAGGGTAGTTTTATTTCTAGTTTTCTGACAAAGTGCTTTATTGTTTTCCATAGTGCTTGTACCATTTTAAGACCCAACAGCAATGAATATTTGTCCCAATCTCCCCACATACTCACCAACATTTGTTGTTACCTGTTTTTTCATCAGAGCCATTTTAGCCGGGCTGAGATGGCATCTCACTGTAGTTTTGACTTGCATCTCTCTAATGGCTAATGATCACAAATATCTTGTCATGTGTTTGTAGGCCACTTGGATGTGCTCTTTGATGAAGGTTCTGTTCATGTCCTTTGCCCATTTTATAATTGGTTTGTTTATCTTTTTGTTGTTGAGTTGCTGGAATTCTTTTATACATTTTAGAGATTAGTCCCTTATCAGATACGTCATTTCCAAAGATTTTTCCCAGTCTGTAGATTGTCTTTACACTCTTTTGTTAAAGTCTTTTGATAAGCATATGTTTTTAATTTTTATGAGGTTCTATTTATCTAAGTTGTCTTCTGCTATCGGGCATTTGTTGTTATGTTTGTTATCTGATTTTTACAAAAGATTAGGTTTCATAGTTTTCTTCCAAGAACTTTATAATTTTAGGTTTAACGTTTATATTATAGATCCATTTTGAGTTACTTTTTGTGTGTAGTATGAGTAATGGGTCCTGTTTCATTTTTCTGAAAGTGGATATCCAGTTTTTTGCCAGCACCATTTGTTAAAGAGACTGTTTCTTCCCCATTGACTGGACTTTGACCCCTTGCTGAAGATCAGTTTTCCATAGATGGCTGGATTTATTTCTGGGTTCTCAATTTTGTTCCACTGGTCTATGTGTCTATCACTGAGCCAACACCAGTTGTTTTGAATATAGTGGCTGTGTAGTATATTTCGATATTGAGGAATGTGAGGTCTCTTGTTTTGTTCTTCGTCATCAATAATTCTTTGGCTATTCCGGGTTTCTTTCCTTTCTATATGAAGTTGGTCATTAGTTTTTCCATTTCAATAAGCATGTTGTTGGGATCTGTAACAGGATTGCGTTGTATCTGTAGATTGCTTTAGGTAGAAGTGATATTTTCACTATATTAATCTTTCAGTCCATGAGCAGGAAACATCCTTCCATTTATGTAGCTTTCATTTAGTCTTTTTTAGCAGTGTTTTATAATTTTCATTGTGTAAGTCTCATATGTCCTTGGTTAGATAAGTTCCTAGATATTTTATCATTTGGGGGGCTATTGTAAATGGTATTGTTTTCTTGATTTCTTTTTAGGAGTACTCCTTTTTAGTGCAAAGAAACCCAACTGATTTTTGTGTGTCGATCTTGTACACTGCAACATTTCTCAAGTTTTCTATTAGTTCCCGCAGTTTTCTTGTGGAATTTTTAGGATCTTCTATGTATAGGATCATGTCATCTGCATACAGAGATAGTTCTACTTCTTCTTTTTTTTTTTTTTTTTTATATTTGCCTCTTTTTTCTTTCTCTCTATTAGCTTTACTACCCCTCTGGTTCTCTCAGTAATTAAAACAGTAACAGTGGTAATAATGGGCATCCTTGTCTCGTTCCCATTCTCAGAGTGAAGGCTCTCTGTCTTTCTCCACTGAGTATAATGTTGGCTGTTGGTTTTGCCTATATGCCCTTAACTATGTTTAGAAATTCCCCTTCTGTTTTTATTTTACTGAGGGATTTTATCAGAAAAGGGTGTTGAATTTTGTCAAATGTCTGTGCTGCATTGATTGATATGATAATATTGCTCTTTTCCTTTGTTTTATGTATATGATGGATTACATTGATTGATTTTTCTAATATTGAACCACCTTTGTAATCCTGGTATGAATCACAGTTGATCATGATGTATGATATTTTTGATATGTTGCTGAATTCTGTTGGCTTAAATTTTGTTGAAACTTTTTGAACCTATGGTCATGAGGGACTCTGCTCTCTAATTTTTTTTTTTGTGTGTGTGTGAGGTCTTTGCTTGGTTTAGGTATCAGTGTGATGCTGGCTTCATAGAAAGAGTTAGCTTATGTTCCTTCCTCTTCTATGTTTTTGAAGTGTTTCAGTAGAATTGGTGTCAACTCTTTTCTGAATGTTTGGTAGAATTCGCCAGTACAGCCATCTGGTCCTGGGTTTTTCTTTTTTTGGC
>NW_004444000.1:10737734-10787263 GCF_000243295.1 Trichechus manatus latirostris | reverse complement strand
CCTATATTCATGAGGGATACTCATCTGTAATTTTCTTTTTTGTGTGATATCTTTGCCTGATTTTGGTATCAGGGTGATGCTGGCTTCACAGAATGAGTTAGGGAGTATTCCTTCCTTTTCTATGTTTTGGAAGAGTTTGAGTAGAATTGGTGTAAGCTCTTCTGTGAATGTTTGGTAAAATTCTCCAGTGAAGCCATCTGGGCCAGGGCTTTTTTTTTTTTGGTGTTTTTTTTTTTTTTTTTTTTTTTTTTAATGACATCTTCAATCTCTTCTTTTGTAATGGGTCTGTTTAGATTTTCTAACTTTGTGTTAATTTAGATAAGTATTGTGTTTCTGGGAATTTGTCCATTTCATCTAGGTTATCAAATTTGTTGGAGTAAAATTTTTTCATGGCAATCTGTTATGATCCTCTTTATCTCAGTTGGATCTGTTTTAATGTCTCCAGTTTCATTTCTTAATTTGGTTATTTGCTTCTTCTGGTTTTTTTTTTCCTCTTTTGTCAGTCTAGCCAGCGGTTTGTCCATTTTATTGATCCTTTCAAAGAACCAACTTCTGTTTCTGTAGGTTCTATTTTGTTTATTTCTTCCCTGACCTTTATTATTTCCTTTTTTCTGGTAATTGTAGGCTCTTCCTTTTCTATTTGTTCAAGCTGTTGACTTAAGTTATTAATTTTGGAACTTCTTTTTTTAATGTAGGCATTTATTGCTATGAATTTCTGAGTACTGCTTTTGCTGTGGCCCAAAGGTTTTGATATGTTGTGTTTTCATACTCACTTGATTCTAAGAATTTTTTTTTTAATTTCACTTTTGATTTATTCTGTGACCTAATAGTTTGTTGTTGTTGTTGTTGTCAGGTGCTGTTGAGTCGGTTCTGACCCATAGCAACCCCATGTACAACAGAACGAAATACTACCTGGTCCTTAGCCATCCTCACAATCCTTGTTATGCTTAAGCCCATTGTTGTAGCCACTATGTCAATTCATCTCCTTGAGGGTCATCCTCTTTTTCACTGACCTTCTACTTACTATGCATGATGTTTTTTTTAGTAGTGTATTATTTAGTTTCCATGTATTATTTATTTTCCTTATTTTTCCTCTTGTTGATATCTAGATTCATACCATTACGATCAGAGAAGATGCTTTGCATGATTTCGATCTTTTAACATTTGTCGAGACTTGTTTTGTGTCCTAGCATATGGTGTATTCTGGAAAATGATCCATGTTCACTGGAGAAAAATGTGTATTGGTCTGATGATGGGTAGAGTGTTCTGTATATGTCCGTTAGGTCCAATTGGTTTACGGTTTTATTTAAGTTCTCAATGTCCCTGATTTTCTTTTTAGATATTCTGTCTAGAATTGAAAGTAGTGTGTTGAAGTCCCCTATTTTTATTGTGGAGTTGTCTATCCTTCTTTTCATACTAGTCAGTATTTGTTTCATGTATTTTGGAGCATTGTTGTTAGGCACATATAAGTTTATAATTGTTATGTCTTCTTGCTGGATTGACCCTTTTATTACTACGTAATGCCCTTCTTTATCTCTTGTGATAGATTTTTATTTAAGGTCTATTTTATCTGATACAAGTATTGCCATCACTGTTCTTTCTGTGTACTAGTTGCATGGAATATTTTTTTCCATCCTTTTGTTTTCAGTCCGTTTGTGTCCTCATGTCTAAAATGTGTTTCTTGTAGACAGCAAGGAGATGGATCAAGTTTTTTTTTTTTATTCATTTTGCCACTCCTTGCCTTTTGCACGAGGAGTTTAGACCATTTACATTTACGGTTATTGCTGAAAACAAAGTGTTTACCTCATTCATTTTGGTTTGTTTTTTTTTTTTTTTTTGAGTGTTTCATATCTTCTTCTTTTTATTCTCATTTTTCTTTGTGTTTGGCTGCTTTCTTGTGATAAGTCTTTTTTATTTCTTCCTTCTTCTCTCCTGTATCATTTTTCTAGGTGATTACTTAGTGGTTACCATACTTACCACATTATAGAGCTTGCAATTGTGACAACATTTAACATAGAAACAACAGATAACATACAATGTTGATATATTAAAGCTATTTCTGATTTTTTCTACCCCCCCCCTTTTCTGTTGGTGAATCTCCATTAATATCATTGTACATTCTATGTCGAATAGGTTTACTTTGTACTTACTTCTTGTGAACTCGGTGTTGTATTGCTTTTGTATTGAGTTTATTCCCTGATAATATCATGTATTGGTCCTTATGATTTTCCATGGGGTTGTGTTCTTTGGCAATCGCTCCCTCTCTCACTCTCTTATAATTTTTTCCCATGTATAGATTCAACTACTTGTTAAATGTTCTGGCCTTTCCATTTGGAGAACTCCCTTGAGTAATAATTACAGAACTGGTCAGGTAACGGCAAATTCCCGGAGCTTCTTTTATTTAGGAATGGATTGATTTCTCCCTAGTTTTTGAATGACAGCTCTGCTGGGTAAAGAATTCTTCGTTGGCAATTGTTTTCTTTCGATATTTTATATATGTTGCTCCATTGTCTTCTGGACTGTAGGATTTCTGGGGAGAAATACTGATTCTTATGAAGGATCCTAGGTATGTTAATATTATGGATTAAATTGTATCCCCAAAAAATGTGAGTCATCTTGGCTAGGCCATGGTTCCCAGTACTGTGTTGGTTGTCCTCCATTTTGTGATCTGGTATAATCACTCTATATGTTGTAAATCCTAATCTCTATGATGTTAATGAGGCAGGATTAGAGGCAGTTATGTTATTGAGGCAGGACACAATTTGCAGGATTAGGTTGTATCTTGAATCAATCTTTTTTGAGTTATAAAAGAGAGAAGCAAGAAGACAGGAAAGGGACCTTCTACCACCAAGAAAGAAGAGCCAGTAGTGGAGGGAATCCTTTGGATCCAGGGTCCCTGCACTGCAAAATCCTAGACCCAGGGGAATATTGATTTCAAGACCTTCCCCCAGAGCCTGTATAGAAAGAAACCCTTCCCCTGTAGCTGGAATCCTAAATTCAGACTTATAGCCACCTAAATTGTGAGAAAGCAAATTTCTGTTTGTTAAAACCATCCGCTTGTGGTACTTCTGTTATAGCAGCATTAGATAACTAAGAAAAAATTTGGTACCAGGAGTGGGGTGTACTCCAACAGACATCTAAAATGAGGAAGCAGTTTTGGAATTGAGTAATGGGTAGAGGCTGGAAGAGTTTTAAAGTGCCTAAAAGTCTTGATTGCCTTGAAGAGACTATTAGCGGAACTATGGACTTCAAAGACAATTCTAGTGAGGGCTCAGAAAGAAGTGAGGAGAGCTGTAACGTCAGAGACAGCACAGATGACGAGAAGCAGCAACAGAGAAACAGCAGTAGCAGAACCATGAGACTGGTGTGAAACGGCATGGTAGCCAACCCATGGATGGAGACACCTGAGCACCTTTGAGCAGTAGGCTTCCTGGAAGAGTGGGATGTCTCTGGGCACTCGTCAGCAGAGCTAGGCTTACCGACACAGAGACAGAGAGAGCTGAGCACCCTCAAGCCAAGTCTTACAGGTGGAGTGGGGTGCCTCTGGACACTTATTAGTAGAGCAAAAAAAGCTTTATAACAATTGCCCAAACAGGGCAGAGGATGGGCCATCCCAAGAGGCCTGAGGAGCCAAAGGGCCTAGGAACCAGGAAACAGAAGCTGAAGAGACAAGGAGCACCATAAGGAGAGCTGCCTCAGTTTTAAAGGGTGGGGCCACAACTTCTGGGGTCTCAAAGGGTGGGGCCACGGCCTCCTAGGTGTCAAAGAATCAGATCTTCACCAACTCGGTTCAAGAGTATAAGGTTGCAATTCTTTTTTTTTAATCTTTTTTTTATTGTACTTTAGATGAAGGTTTACAAAATAGGTAGTTACTCATTAAACAGTCAGTACACATATTGTTTTATGACATTGGTTGACAACCCCATGACATGTCGACACGCTCCCTTCGTGACTTTGAGGACCTTCTTTTTTTTTTTTTTTGGTGAAAATATACATAGCCAAAGATACACCATTTCAAAAATTTCTACATGTACAATTCACTGACATCAGTTACATTCCTCCAGTTGTGCTGCTATTCTCTCTATCCTTTTCCAAATTATTCTATCACCTTTATCTTCAACTCACTGCCCCCTAGGCTTCCCATCAAACCTTTTGAGTTGCTGTCATCAATTTGATCTCACATAGATAATTCTTTTTTTTTTTTTGCACCTTAGATGAAGGTTTGCAGAACAGTTTCTCATTAAACAGTTAGTACACATATTGCTGTATGACAATGGTTAACAACCCCACAACATGTCAACACTGTCCCTTCTCAATCTTGGGTTCCCTATCACCAGTTTTTCTGTCCCCTCCTGCTTTCTAGTCCTTATCCCTGGACTGCTGTGCCTCATTAGTCCCGTTTTGTTTTATGGGGCTGTCCAATACCCAGCTGAACAGTGAACCTCCAGAGTGACTTCATCACTGAGCTAACAGGGTGTCTGGAGGCCATACTCTTAGGGTTTCTCCAGTCTCTGTCAGGCCAGTAAGTCTGGTCTTTTTGTGTGTGTGAGAATTTTGTTCTACATCCTTCTCCAGCTCTGTCCAGGACCCTCTGTTGTGATCCCGGTCAAAGCAGTCATTGGTGGTAACCAGGCATCATCTAGCTGTACTGGACTCAGTCTAGTGGAGGCCTTGGTAACCATGGTCCATTAGTCCTTTGGACCAATCTTTTCCTCATATCCTGTTATCTTCATTCGCCTTTGCTCCCAAAGGGGTGAGACCAGTGGAATATCTTAGATGGCTGCTCACAGGCTTTGAAGACCTCAGACGTTACTCACCAAAGTAGAATGTAAAACATTGTCTTTATAAACGTGTTATGCCAATTGAGCTAGATGTTCCCTGAGACCATGGTCCGCACAGCCCTCTGCTCAGCAGTTCAGTCCCTCAGGAAGTTTGGAAGTGTCTATGGAGCTCCATGACCTTTCCTTGTACAAGCTGTGCTGACTTCCCCAGTATTGTGTACTGTCTTACCCTGCACCAAAGTTACCACCTATCTATTGTCTGTTTAGGCCCCCCTCCCTCGCTTCCCATCCCTCATAACCAACAAAGATTGTTCCTTTTTGTGTGTAAACTTTTTCATGAGTTTTTACAGTAGAAGTCTTATACAATATTTGTCCTTTTGTGATTGACTTCTTTCAATCAGCATAATGTCCTCTAGTTTGATCCATGTTATGAGATGCTTCACAGATTTCATCATTGTTCTTTATCTTTGCATAATACTCCATTGTGTGTATGTACCATAGTTTGTTTATCCATTCATCTGTTGATGGACATCTAGGTTGTTGCAATCTTTTTGCTATTGTGAACAATGCTGCAATGAACATGGGTGTGCATACGTCTATTCTATTCATGTGAGTCTCTTATTTCTCTAGGATATATTCCTAGGAGTGGGATTCCTGGATCTTCTGGTATTTCTATTTCTAGCTTCCTAAGAAAGTGCCACAACATTTTCCAAAATGGTTGTATCATTATGCATTCCCATCAGCAGTGCATAAGAGTTCCGATCTACCCTGCAGGAGTTCCGATCTACCCTGCAGCCTCTCCAACATTTATTATTTGCAGTGTTTTTGATTCTTGCCAGTAATGCCAGGGTAAGATGGTATCCCATTGTGGTTTTAATTTGCATTTTTCTAATGGCTAGTGATCGTGAGCGTTTCCTCATGTGTCTTTTGGCTGTTTGAATGTCTTCTGTGGTGAAGTGTCTGTTCATTTCGTTTGCCCATTTTTTAATTGGATTATTTGTCTTTTTGTTGTAGAGGTGTTGGATTTTCTAGTAAATTTTGGAAATTAGACCTTTGTCTGATTTGCAATGTCCAAAAATCTTTTCCCAGTCTGTAGGTTGTCTTTTTATTCTTTTGGTGAAGTCTTTTGATGAGCATAAGTTTAATTTTTAGAAGATCCCAGTTATCTAGCTTATCATCTGGAGTTTGTATGTTGTTGGTTATGGTTTGTATCCTGTTAATGCCAGGTATTAGGACCTCTAGCGTTTATCCTATTCTTTCTTCAATGAACTTTATACTTTTTTGCTTTATATTTAGGTCTTCGATCCATTTTGAATTAATTTTTGTATATGGTGTGAGGTATAGGTCCTGTTTCATTTTTTTGCAGATGGACATCCAGTTTTGCCAGCACCATTTGTTGAAAAGACTTTCTGTTCCCCGTTTGATGGACTTTGGGCCCTTGTTGAAGATCAGGTGACCGTAGGTGGATGGATTTACACCTGGGTTCTCAATTCTGTTCCACTGGTCAATGTATCTGTTGTTGTACCAGTACCAGGCTGTTCTGACTACAGTAGCTATATAGTAGGTTCTGAGGTCAGGTAGTGTGAATTCTCCTACTTTATTTTTCTTCAGTAGTGATTTACTTATCCTGGGCTTCTTCTCTTTCCATATAGAGTTAATTAGTTTTTCCATCTCTTTGAAGAATGTTGGTATTTGGATCGGGATTGCATTGTATTTGTAAATTGCTTTGGGTAGAATTGTCATTTTCACAGTGTTGAGTCTACCTATCCATGAGCATGGTATGTTTTTCCATTTATGTAGATCCTTTGGGTTTCTTACAGTAGCGTTTTGCAGTTTTCTTTGTATAGGTCTTTTACATACCTGATTAGATTTATTCCTAAGTATTTTATTTTTTAGGGGCTATTAGAAATGGTATTGTTTTCCTGATTTCCTTTTCATCATTCTCTTTATTGGTATATAGGAATGCAACCAATTTCTGTATGTTTATCTTGTATCCTACTGCTCTGCTGTATCTTTCTATTAGTTCGAGCAGTTTTTTTGTGGAGTCTATAGGGTTTTCTATGTATAGTATCATATCATCCACAAACAGGGACAGTTTAACTTCTTCATTACCAGTTTGGATGCCATTTATTTCTTTTTCTTGCCTAGCTAGGACTTGCAGCACAATGTTAAATAGGAGTGGAGACAACGGGCTTCCTTGTCTTGTTCCTGTTCTCACTGCTAATGTTTTCAGCCTCTGTCCATTTTGAATGATGTTGATAATTGGTTTTGCATAGATGCCTTTTGTTATGTTGAGAAATTTCCCTTATATACCTATTTAATTGAGAGTTTTTATCAGGAATGGGTGTTCAACTTTGTCAAATGCCTTTTCTGCATCAGTTGAGATGATTGTGTGATTTTTGTTTCCTTTTATTTACCTGGTTGATTATGTTGATTGATTTTCTAATATCGAATCATTGTTGCATATCTGGTATGAATCCTACTTGGTTGTGGTGTATTATTTTTTGATATGATGCTGAATTGTGTTGGCTAGAATTTTGTTGAGAATTTTTGCATCTATATTCAGGAGAGATATTGGTCTGTAATTTTCTTTTTTTGTGGCATCTTTGCCTGGTTTTGGTATCAGGGTTATGCTGGCTCCATAAAATGAATTCGGAAGTATTCCTCCCTTTACTATGTTCTGAAATAGTTTGAGTGGTACTGATATAAGCTCTTCTCCGAATATTTGGTAGAATTCTCCAGGGAAGCCATCTGGGCCAGAGCTTTTTTTTTTGTTGGAAGTTTTGTAATTATCTTTTCAATCTCTTCTCTTGTTGTGGGTCTGTTCAGATTTTCACATCACTTTGTGGTAGTTTGGGTAAGTAGTATGTTTCTAGAAATTTATCCATTTCCTCTAGGTTTTCAAATTTGTTGGAGCACAGTTTTTCATAATACTCTGCTATAATCCTTTCTATTTCAGTTGGGTCTGTTGTGATGTCCCCTTTTTCATTTCTTGTTTGGGTTATTTGCGTCCTCTGCTGTTTTTCTTTTGTCAGTCTGGCCAGTGGTTTGTTGATCCTTTTAAAGAACCAACTTTTGATTTTGTTGATTCTTTCTATTGTTTTTCTATTCTCTATTTCATTTATTTATGTTCTGATCTTAATTATTTCCTTTCTTCTAGTGGCTGTGGGTTTTTTTTTTCTCCTTGTTCTCTGTTTGTTCGAGTTCTGTAATTAATGTTTTGATTTTGTCCCTTTCTTCTCTTTTGATATGTGCATCTATTGCTAAAAATTGTCCTCCAAGGACTGCCTTTGCTCTGTCTGAAAGGTTTTGGTATGATGTGTTTTCATTCTCATTTGATTCTAGGAGTTTTTTATTGCATCTCTGATTTCTTCTATTATCCAGTGATGTATAAGCAGGGTTTTTTTTCAGTTTCCATGTGATTGTTTTTTTTTTTTTTTTTCTTGGCTTTCCTGTTGTTAATTTTTACCTTGATGGCATTGTGGTCAGAGAAGATACTTTGTATTATCTCAACGTTTTGGCTCTTGCTGAGTATTGCTCTGTGGCCTAAGATGTGGTCTATTCTGGAGAATGTTCCATGTGCATTAGAAAAGAATGTGTACTTTGCAGCTGTTGAGTGGAGTGTTCTATATAAGTCTATGAGGCCAGGATGGCTGATTTTGCCCTTTAGGTCTTCTGTATCTTTGTTGAGTTTCTTTCCAGATGTTCTGTCCTTTACCGGGAGTGGTGTGTTGAAGTCTCTTTCTATTATTATGGAACTGTCAATTTCTCTTTTCATTGCTGTTAGAGTTTGTTTTATGAATTTTGGAGAACCGTCATTGGGTGCGTAGATGTTTATTATGGTTATGTCTTCATGATGGATTGTCCCCTTAATCATTATTTAGTGTCCTTCTTTGTCTTTTATTGTGGATTTTGTTTTAAAGTCTATTTTATCTGAGATTAGTATTGCCACTTCTGCTGTTTTTGGTAGTTGTTTGCTTGATATATTTTTTCCACCCTTTGATTTTTAATAAGTTTACATCTTTGTTTCTAAGGTGTGTCTTTTGTAGACAGCATATTGATGGATCCTGTTTTTTTATGCATTTTTATGTCACTCTCCATCTCTTTATGAGTGTATTTAGGCCATTTACATTCAGTGTAATTATTGATAGGTGTGAGTTTATTGCTGTTATTTTATTTTGTAGTGATTTTTTTGTGGTGCTGACTTTTTCTTTCTTTCTCTTACCTTCCTATGCTGAATTCCTTTTTTTTTTTTTTGGTGGATTTTGTTTTCATTTCTTTTGTTTTTGTAGGTTTTGTTTTTCTTCTTTATTTTGATGAATAGGTTTGTTAACTTTCTTTGTGTTTACCTTGAAATTACCCTTTTCTTCCTAAGTTTGAATCAGTCTATTATTCCTTGGTATATATAGCCTTGCCTTCCTCTCCATTAGAGAGTTCTGTACCTACACCGTGTATTCCCTCTTTTATGGTTCTGATGTTTTTGTCATTTACAGATTAACCTCTCTGGTTCCTTGTTGTAATTGTTTTGGTTTGGATAGTCCTTGAGAGTTCATTTCCTACTTTCCTAGCCTGTGGTCTGATTTGTTTGTTCTCAGATTGAAGGACTTCCTTTAATAATTCTTTAAGTTTGGTTTGGTTTTTACATAGTCCCTTAATTTCTGTTTATATGGAAATGTCCTAATTTTACCATCATATTTGAGTGAGTTTTGCAGGATATATTATTGGCAAGTTTTTTTCTTTCAAGATTTTATATATGTCATCCCATTGCCTTCTTGCCTGCATGGTTTCCACTGAATAATCTGAGCTTAGTCGTATTGTTTCTCCTTTGTATGTGACTTTTTGTTTTTCTCGAGCTGCTCTCAGGATTCTTTGTCTGTGGTTGTAGCAAATGTGATTATGATATGCCTTGGTGATTTTCTTTGGGGGTCTATCCTATACGGCGTTTGTTGAGCTTCTTGGATTGTCAACTTTTCATCTTTCATGATACTGGGGAAGTTTTCTGTCAGTAGTTCTTCAATGATCCTCTCTGTGTTTTCTGTTTTCTCCCTCTGTTCTGGAACTTCGACCACTCATAGATCTTTGCTTTTGATTGTGTCCCAGATAATTCTCTGGGTTTCTTCATTTTTTTTTTTTGATTTTTCCTCAAACAGAGTTGTATCCAAGTGTTTGTCTTCAATTTTGCTGACCCTGTCTTCCATCTTTTCAAATCTGCTCTTCAGCCCTTCTATGACACTGTCCATTTCTGAAACCTCGTTGTTTATCTTTTGGATTTCTAATTGTTATTTTTATATGATTTCTTGTTGTGAGTTTATTTTAGCTTTTTGGTCCTGTATTATTTTCTTGAATTCTTGCATTTTTTCATCTGTATTTTCCATGAATTTCTCTGCCTTTTCCATGAATTTGTCTATTTTTTGTCATTTTTCTCTGCTTTATGCTTCAACTCTTGGATGATTCTGAGTATTAGAGATTTGAATTCCCTATCAGGTAGTTCTAGTGCCTTTTCTTCTACTAGAAAGTCATCTGGTGTTTTATTTTGGATTTCTACTGAAACCATCCTGTCCTGTTTTTGTATATGTTTTCATGGTGTCTGCTGCATTCGGGACATTCAGTAGTTATTTTCCTCAATAATTGATTGTATATTTGTTTGTTTCATCCTGCTTTTTTGTTTTATTTGGTTATATCTGAGCAGGTGGTCTATGCATTCTTTGTTGTTTGCTCATCTGTGGACATGACACTTTTCACCTTCTTCTCCAATGGGTAGGGTCAGTCACTCAGGTATGATACAGCATGGCAGTTTCCACTGAAGGGGAGTTGCTGGGATGGGTTGTTTGTGTCATGTACTAGCCCTGACAGGGCAGGCTTGGAATCAGTCCCAGGCAGGTTCCGGTAGGTCATGCCTGTGCTGCTTGGGGGGTGATGTTTAGTACACGGTGCAGGTAGGCAGAAAAGAGGGGGGAGATTGTGATGTGTGGAGCTAAGATAGTTATGGGAAAAAGGAGAGAGAGGAGAGAGGGACAGGAGCCAAAAACATACACACAGAGAAACAAACAAAAAAGACTGCTAAGGGAGCTTGCTGTTGGAGTGGAGAGATGAGAGAATCAGAAATGGAGAAAAACAAAATGTAAAAGAAAAAGGGTAAAAGAAAAAAAGAATAAATAAAAATTAGAAGAAGAAAGAAAGAAAGAAAAGTCCCCAGGGATCCCACCAGTGTGGCTGTTAGGACTGAGGAAGTTCCTCCCTGTCTGTGAAGTACAGCCTGGCTAGAAGGGGTAGAGGTTTGACACAGCACGAGGTATTCAGGAGACAGGAAGAGAAGGTAAGTACAGAGAGATGAAAAACTGTAAATGAAGAAAGACAAAAAGGGAAAAAGAGAGAGAAGAAAACAATACAAAGAAACAAAAACATCCAAAAAAAAAAAAAAAACAGAAAAAACAAACAACAACAACAAAAAGAAAATAGAAATACCCCCAGGGATGTCACTGTACCTCTGCACAGAGTAATGGAGTTGCTTTCAAGCCACGCAGTACTGCCCAGCTAGAAGGAGCTCCCAAGCCAAGAAAAGAAAAAACAAACAAATAAATCAAAACAGAACAAACAAACAAAAAAATCCCTGAGTGTCCCACCAGCATGGCAGCACAGGCCGCAGAGCAGTTTCACAGTTGAGCAGTGTTTCACAGCTTTTCAGGAAGAAGCAAAGATGGCCCATGGAGCCAGGTATTTGAGAGAAGGAGGGCAGTGAGAGGTAAGGAAGAAATCTAAAGAAGAGGAAGAAAGCAACACCAGCAGCCAACAAATGGCACTCAGGGAGACCACCAGTTTAGGTGGGTGGAATCTGAGCAACACTGGGGTGAAGCTTGTGCTTCCCACGCAAGCAATTGTGGCCGCAGGAAGCAGAGGAGGCTGATGGATGTGAAGAAGGGCGAGGGGTGGGAAAGTGTATATTGCTGGTTACCAGTTGTTCTGTCTCCTGCTAGAAGCTCCATGAAGCTGCTTTCTCATACCCCCTGTTCACTGATTTCCAATAGGAGTCCAAGATGGTGGATACGAACTGCAGTAGCTGATAGGGGACCTCTGCATGTATCTCTCCTTGCTCTCTGTTCTCAGTCAGTTTCCTATTCCATTCAGTGCTTGGCTGAGTTCTTTATCTATTCATTTGATGCTTAGGGTTTCAGGATTGACGTGTGTCTCTGTTTGACTTAGTTTTTTGGATCTTTGCTGTGGTGTGACAGTGTGGTGTTTCTGTCTATTGCGCCATGTTGCTCGGAAGTCTGGGGTTGCATTTCATGAGTGGTAGCAGGATGAGGCTGAATCCACTGTCCAAAGCTGAGGGTTCAGGGCTACCATGCTCAAGGGCAGAAGAACAGGGACTACTGGGGCTGAGGGGATAGCGTTGCCACTCACACAGACTAGGAGAAGGGGACTTCCCAGATCCAAGGGCGCAGAGTTGTCCTTCCAGTGGGCCTTGAAGGTGGAGCTGAATCCCAGGGCCAAGGGGCCTCCACGCACAATCCAGAGAGTGGGGCCAACACCCAGAGTCTGGAGGACAGGGCCATTGCCTAAATTGTCTCAGAGAACAGAAGATTATTTTCAAGGCTTGAGTGCTAATGTAATTTGTTCTGCTGGATTTTGGACTTTCTTGGTGCCTGTTATCCCTTATTTCCCTCCAATTTCCCCCATTTGTAATGAAAATTCATACTTGGGCCTGTTCTATCATAGTGCTTTGGAAGAAGATAACTTGTACTCTAGTTTGGGCTTGGAATTGACTTAAGACTTTTGGGATTATATGATGGGTTGAAGGTGTTTTTCATGTGACAAGGACATGAATTTATTGGGGGCAAAGGGTAAAATGTTATAGGTTGAATTATGTCCCCCAAAAATGTATGTCAACTTTCCTAGGCCACGATTCCTGGTATTGTGTGGTTGTCCTCCGATCTGTGATCTGATGCAGTTATCCTATGTGTTGTAAATCCTACCTCTATGATGTTAATGAGGCAGGATTTGAGGCAGTTATTTTATTGAGGCAGGGCACAATCTACAGGATTAGGTTGTATCTTGAGTCAGTCAAAGAGAAAATTGAGCAGAGAGGAGAGGGACCTCCTACCACCAAGAAAGAAGAGCCAGGAGCAGAGGGAATCCTTTGGACCCAGGGTGGCTGCACTGCAAAATCCTAGACCTAGGGGAAGATTGATGCCAAGACCTTCCCCCAGAGCTTACAAAGAAAGCATTCCTCTGTGGCTGGCACCCTGAATTCAAACTTCTAGCCTCCTAAACTGTGAGAGTAAATTTCTGTTTGTTAAAGCTATCCACTTGTGTTATTTCTGTTATAGCAGCACTAGATAACTAAGACAGTTATATTGTGTTTTCTCTTGCTGCCTTTAGAATTCTCTCCCTGTCTTTGGTTTTCAGGAATGTTATTAGAATGTGGCATCGGGTGGATATGTTTGTATTTCTTCTAATTGGAGTTCATGTAGCCTCCTGTATTTGCAGACTTGGTTCTCTGTGCAAGTCTGGGTAATTCTCTATGATTATCTCTTGGAAAAAACCTTTCTATGCCTTTATTATTGTCCTGGAGATCTGGAATTCCAATAATTCTGTTAGATTTCTTAATTGAATCTCATATTTCCATTGGGCTTTGTTCACTTTTCTTTGTTCTTTTATCTTTCTTGATACTTGATCATTTCAGTTACTCTCTGTCCACTTATTATATCTTA
Source organism: Trichechus manatus latirostris (assembly GCF_000243295.1). Taxonomy (NCBI): domain Eukaryota; kingdom Metazoa; phylum Chordata; class Mammalia; order Sirenia; family Trichechidae; genus Trichechus; species Trichechus manatus. Next base: position 10,773,771 of record NW_004444000.1, on the reverse strand, counting down.
TGTCTGTTTGACTATATTGCTGAGTGTTTCACTTGCATTTTCTAGTTCAGTTGCTTTATTCTTCCATTCCAGTAATTCTCTTTTTTGTTATTGTTGTTGTTTGTTTATGTTTTCAATTTCCTTAATGAGCTTCTAATTTTATTCCTCAGTTTGTTTCCTAATTGCTGTTAGATTGTTTTCTGTAGGATTTTTGCTTTCTTTAAACATATTTAGCATCATTGTCTGGAATTTTTCCATTTCTTCCATTAGTCTAGCCTCCACAGAATAAATTTCCTCCTCTTCATGTTTTCTTTTTGATTGGTCCTTCTTCTCTTGCAATTTTGTGTCTTAATATTTTCTTGCCGAATGTGGGACATTTTATATCTTTTTTTAATACTTCAAAAGTCTAAATTTTCTGACTTTCAAGGGTTGGCAGTTCGAATCCACCAGCCGCTCCTTGGAAACCGTATGGGGTATTTCTATTCTGTCCTATAGGTTCACTATGAATCTGAATTGACTCAATGGCAGCGGGGTTTTTTTTTTTTCTTTTTCTTTTTTTGGAAGCGTCTTTCATTTAGTCCACCTATCTTCCTGCAAGAACCACTAGGGGGCACTCTTGCCCTTAGGTTTTTTCCAGTGTTGAGTCAGGAGTTCTGTCTGAGGTTTTACCTGGGTGCTTAAATCTCTGAGTGCTTATTCAGTCTGGTTCTGCCTGAGGTGGCTGACTTTGCTGGTGTGTTAATCTCCCTGTATCTTCTGAGGTTTTGGCTGTAGCTCTACTTGAGTGTACTCATGAGGTTGGTTTCCTTCACCCCCTTACATGGGTTTGAGATGGCTTTGCCTCTGTAGCTCAATGTTCATGTTCAAGGGTTTATCACTGGCCAGGGCCTCAAATGTAAGCAGTGAGTCTTGGCTTTCCCAAGGCAAAAGTGGAGAGAACTTTATGTTCTTCCCTCATGGACACCCCTGTACAAGATTTTCCATGGTGTCCCACTGTGGGCAGGGAGTCAGTTTTTTCCCTCTGTTTTGCCTATCTGATGTATTTTTCTAGCCCTGGCTGAAGGCTGGGTTGCACTTTTCATTATGTCTGGGCTCTAGAGTCCATACACCTCAGATTTTGGCCAGATTCAATAGCACTTATTCATAGTGCCTCAGTTTCCCTTCATCCCCTCCCAAGTGCGTGGCCCTTGAACTCCCACAGCCAATCTGCACTGCCTTAGAAATTGAGCTACAGCTTCCTCAGTTTAGCCCCATCCTATGTTCTTTGTTCTGAGTGTTGCCTGTCCCCATCCCAAAATAGCCATGATAAATCAAGTCCTCCAAGTACCAGAGGCTAGGATCTTCCAGCTTCTGTGCCACCTCATTCCTCCTCTCACCTGTTTCTGGACTCACCTCAAACCTCTAACACTTTAGTTCCTGTCCAGATTTCAGTCGGTTTTTTGATAGGGGATAAATGGAAATGACTACTTACTCCACCATCTTGCCCTGACTCCTCTACTATTTTTAATGGAAAAAAAAATGGTTCTATGACAGGAGTGAGAAGCAAGAGGAGGTGTGGTGCTATTACTCGTCATGCTTTTTGTGAAACATATTAAGATGAAGAAGAAAGTAAAAAATAATGAACATTTTCTGAGCAATTACCCTATTTAATTCTCACAATTAACTTTTGGTTTAAAAGCTTCATTGAGAGAGGCAGAGCCAACATAGCATGATAGACAGATGCATCATGCTGTCCTTCTGCAGCAAATACCCAAAAAACTAAGTAAAACAGATACAAATATAAATCCTGGAAACCTAAGCAGCAAATGAAGGGCTAAAGAACTAGATAAAGCACTGAATGGAAAAAGAAACTGACAGAGAACAGAAAATGAGGAGAGCTATGGAGTGGAGGTCACCTGCTAGGTAACGCAGAATAGATTCACCATATTGGCACATAGCTGTCAACAACTCTAGACAGGGAGTACGAGAAGGCAACTTCATGGAGTTCTCAACAGGAGAGAGAACACCCACTCAGCACATCACACCCCCTGCCTTCTCTCCTGCCTTTCTACACTGCACACTGAGCACCATGCCCCTAAGTGGCACTTGTGTGGACCTCCAGATTCCTGGGCCCTACCCCATGCCACCTCCCAGCCCAGCCCTGCTGAGTGCCATGCCCCCAAGCAGCAGTGGCATGGACCTCTGGACCCCACCCTACACTGCCCCCAAGCTCTGCCCTGCCAAGTACCACACCACTGAGTGGCACTGGTTCAGAACCCTGGACCCTTCCACATGCTGCCCCCTGGCCCTGCCCCTCCTAGCACTGGATCCAAAAGTGGGACTGATGAAGACCTCCAGACCACCAGACCCTGCCGCACCACACTGCCCCAGACCCATCCCACAATCCAAGTTCATGCTGCAAACCACTCATCCATTCCCCCCACTGGGTATGCCCTGTTGCACCATAGCTGAGCAACCGGTCCTGCCCACCTGGACAAGGTGGCGAGAACTATTGTATCTACAGATGAGCAACAAAACATGCTCAACCTGCCTGCCCAGACATAACCAAATAAAAAAAAAAAAAAAGGAAAAAACAAACAAACTTACAACCAATAGATGAAGAAAATAATTTCTAAATGTCTAGAAGACAGCAGACAATATCAAAACATAAAAATAAATAGAACAGGATGGTTCCAGTAAGCTACCAACATAAAGCACCAGTGACCTTCCAGTAGAAGAAAAAGCACTGGAATTACCTGGTAGGGAATTCAAAAGTCTAATAGACTAATAGTCCAAGAGATTAGGAAAGAGATGAAGGAAAACAGAGAAAAAAACTAAGGAAAAAATAGACAAAATCATGGAAAACACAGACAAAATCAGGGAAAACACAAAGCAATGGAAGAATTCAGAAAAATAATACAAGAACAAAATATCAAAAATAAATAAACAATTAGAAATGTTGCAAAAACAGCAATTAGAAATCCAAAAGGTAAACAACAAGATTTCAGAAATGGACAACATAACAGAAAGTTTTAGGGGCAAATTTGAAACAGTGGAAGAGAGGATCAGTGAAAATGAAGACAAATCCTTGGATACCACTTGGAGAAAAAATCAGAGAGAAGAATGAAGAAAACCTAAGAACTTATGTGGGATACAATCAAGGGCAAAACTTTGTGTTTAATTGGAATTCCAGAACAGGGGAAGAAAATGGAAAAGACAGAGAAGATCATTGAAGATTCACTGACAGAAAAATTCACTAGTATCATGAAAGATAAAAAGTTGACCATCCAAGAAGCTCAATGAACCCTGCATAAGATAGATTCAAAAGAAAATCACCAAGACATAATCACACTCTCCAAAACCAAAGACAAATAAAGAATTCTGAGAGCAGCTTGAGAAAAACAAAAAGTCACATACAAAGGGGAAAAAATAAGACTAAGCTCTGATTACTCAGCAGAAACCATGCAGGCAAAGAAGGCACTGGGATGATATATATAAAACTTCCAAAGAAAAAAAAATTGCCAAAGAAGAATATTTATCCTGCAAAACTCTCACTCAAATATGATGGCAAAATTAGGACATTTCCAGATAAACAGAAATTAAATGAAAATGTAAAAACAAATCCTAACTTACAATAATTATTAAAATGAGTCTTTTGGTTAGAGAACCAACAACATCAGACAACAACTTGAATCTAGGACACAGGACAGCATCAGCCAGATACCAACCTAGGTAATGAACTATTCAGGATAAAACAAAATAAAAAGTCTTACAACAGGGAACCAGAAACATCAACCTTTAAATGACAACATTAGAACAGTAAAAGGGAGAATAAGTGGTGTAGGTATAGAACTTTCAAATGGAGAAGTCAAGGTGATACCAAGTAACAAAAGACTGGTTCAAACTTAGGAAGAAAGGGGTAAATTTCAAGGTAACCACAAAGAAAGTTAACAAACATACTCATTAAAAAAAGAAGAAAAACATGAAGTCTCAGTAAACACAAAATCTGGAACCCTGGTGGTGCAATGGTTAAGCCTTTGACTGCTAACAAAAGATCGGCAGTTCAAATCCACCAGCTAATCCTTGGAAACCCTATGGGGCAGTTCTACTCTGTCTACAGGGTTGCTATGAGTCAGAATCAACTTGATGGCAACAGGTAAACACAAAATCTACAAAAATGAAAGAAAAGAAAAAAATACACAAACAAAAGGAACTCAGCACGGAGAGTAAAAGGAGCAAACAACAACAAAAAAATGTCAGCACCACAAAAAAAGAGAAAAGTGACATCAATAAACTCACTCCTATCGATAATAACACTGAATGTAAATGGCATAAATGTACCCCTAAAGAGAGAGAGTGATAGAATGGATTAAAAAAAAAAAAACCCATCAATATGCTGTCTATAAGAGACACACCTTAGAAACAGAGACATAAATATTTTAAACATCAAAGGATGGGAAAAAATATATCAAGCAAACAGCAACCAAAAAAAAGCAAGAGCGGCAATACTAATCTCAGATAAAACAGACTTTAAGACAAAATCCACCATAAAAGACAAGGAAGGACACTATATTATATAACGATTAAAGGGACAATCCACTGTGATGACATAGCCATAATAAATATCTACACACCCAATGACAGGGCTCCAAAATACATAAAACAAACTCTAACGGCACTGAAAAGAGAAATCAATGGTTCCACAATAATAGTAGGAGACTCATCAACCCACAAATTTCCATGAAGTACAGAACATCTAAAAAGAAACTCTGTAAAGATACAGATCTAAATGCCACAATCAACCAACTTGATTTCATAGACAAATACCACACTCCACCCAACAGCAGCAAAGTATACATTATTTTCCAATGTACATGAAACATTCTCCAGAATAGACCACATTTAAGGAAAAAAAAAAAAAGTCTCAACAAAATGCAAAACATCAAAATAATAGAAAGCATTTTCTCTGATCATAATGCCATAAAAGTAGAAATCAATAACAGAAACAGCAAGGAAAAAAAATCAAATACATGGTAATGGAACAACATCTCTCTTCAAAACTACTGGGTATTAGAAGAAACCAAGAATGGAATAGAAAAAATTCATACAATCAAAATAGAATGGAAACTCATCTTACCAAATGGTCAGCAGTTTGAATCCACCAACTGCTCCTGTCCTATAGGGTGTGAATTGGAATCGACTCAATAGCAAGGTCTTAAAATAGGAGTAGAAGGAAAATTCCTCAACATAATAAAGGGAATCTATATAAAATCAAGGAACCCTGGTGGCACAGTGGTTGAGAGCTCGGTTGCTAACCAAAAGGTTGGCATTTCAAATCCACCAGTTGCTTCTTAGAAATGCTATGGGGCAGTTCTACTCTGTCCTGTAGAGTTGCTAGGAGTCAGAATTGACTCAACAGCAGTGGGTATACAAAATCAACAGCAAACATCATTCTCAACAGTGAGAGGCTCAAAATATTGCCCCTGAGAACAGGAACAAGACAAGGATGCTTTTATCACCACTCCTATTTAACATTATGCCGGTTGTCCTAACTAGAGCAATAAGGCAAACAAGCAAGTGAACGAATGAATGAATGAATAAATAAAGGACACCCAAATTGGTGAGGAAGAAGTAAAACTATTCCAATTTGCAGATGATATGATACTATACACAGATAACCCAAAAGGTACCCACAAGAAAACTACTGGAACTAATAGATTCAGCAGAGTAGCAGGATACAAGATAAACATACAAAAATTAGTTGGATTCCTATACACTAATAAAGAGAACTTTGAAAAGGAAATCAGGAAAACAAAACCATTTAAAATAGCCCATAAAAATAAAATAAAATACTTAGAAATAAATCTAACCAGGAACACAAAAGGCCTATACATAGAAAACTACAAAACACTATGGCAAGAAACCAAAAGAGACCTACAGAAATGGAAAAATATACCATGCTCATGGATAGGTAGACTCAACACTGTAAACATGTCAATTCTACCCAAAGCAACCTACAAATATAATGCGATCCCGATCCAAATACCAACAACATTCTTTAATGTGATGGAAAAACTAATCATTAACTTCATATGGAAAGGAAACAGGCCCTAAATAAGTAAAGCATTATTGAAGAAGAAGAAAGTAGGATGCCTCGCACTACCTGACCTGAGAACCTACTATACAGCCACAGTAGTCAAAACAGCCTGGCACTGGTACAACAACAGACACATTGAACAATGGAACAGAATCGAGAACTCAGATGTAAATCCATCTACCTATGGCCACCTGATCTTCGACAAAGGCTGAAAGCCCATTAACTGGGGAAAAGACAGTTTTTTAAACAAATAGTGCAGACAAAACTGGATGTCCGTCTGTAAAAAAATGAAACAAGACCCATACCTCACACCATACACAAAAAAATAATTCAAAATGGATCAAAGACCTAAATATAAAACTGAAAACTATAAAGATCATGGAATTAAAAATAAAGTCAACACTAGGGCCCTAATACATGGCATAAACCAGATACAAAACATAATTAAAAATACAAAAACACCAGAAGATAAGCTAGATAAATGTAGTGTTCAAAAAATTAAATGCTTACACTCATCAAAATACTTCAACAAATGAGTAAAAAGAGAACATACAGATCGGGAAAAAATTTTGGCTATGACATATCCGACAAAGTTCTAATCTCTAAAATCTATAGGAACATCCAATGTTTCTACAATAAAAAGACAAATAATCCAATTAAAAAATGGGCAAAGGATATGAATAGACACTTCACCAAAGAAAACATTCAGGTGGCTAATAGACACATGAGGACATGCTCGAGATCACTACCTATTAGAGAAATGCAAATCAGAAGTACAATGAGATACTATTTCACCCCGACATTACTGGCACAAATCAAAAAAAACAGAAAATAACAAACGTTGGAGAAAATGCAGTGAGACTGGAACTCTGATGCAGTGCTGGTGGGAATGCAAAATGGTACAACCACTTTGGAAAATGATATGATGCTTCCTTAAAAAGCTAGAAATAGAAATACCATATGATCCATCAATCCCACTCCTAGAAATACATCCTAGAGAAATAAGAGCTGTCACATGAATAGACATATGCACACCCATGTTCATTGCAGCATTGTTCACAATAGCAAAAAAACGGAAACAACCTAACTGCCCTTAACTGCCAATCAATAGATGAATGGATAAAGAAACTATGGTACATACACACAATAGAATACTATACAATAAAGAACAATGATGAATTTGCAAAGCATCTCACGATATGGATGAATCTGGAGGGCATTATGCTGAGTGAATAAGTCAATCACAACGGGACAAATATTGTACGAGACCACTACTATAAAACTCATGAAAAGTTTTCTGAACAAAAAGAAGCAATTTGGTGATTATGAGGAAGGGAATGGGTGGGGAAGGAAAAACACTAACTAGACGATAGATAAGTAGTAACTTTGGTGAAGGTAAGACAGTACACAATGCTGGGGAAGTCAGCACAACTTGATCAAGGCAAAGTCATAGAAGCTTCATAGACACATTCAAACTCTCTGGGCTGAGGGCTGGGGAACACTGTCTCCAGGGACAGCTAGCTTAATTGGCATAACACAGTTTATAAAGAAAATGTTCTACATCCTACTTTGGTGAGTAACATCTGGGGTCTTAAAAGCTTGTGAGTGGCCATCTAAAATACATCTACTGGTCCCACCCCATCTGGAGCAAGAGAGAATGAAGGAAACCAAAGACACAAGGAAAATATTAGTCCAAAGGACTAATGGACTACACAACTACCACAGCCTCCAACAGACTGAGTCACATACAACTAGATGGTGCCCAGCTACTACCTCCGACTGCTCTGATGGGGATCACAATAGAGGGTCCCAGGCAAGAGGGGAAAAAAATGTAGAATAAAATTCAAATTGACAAAAAAAAAAAAAAAGATCAGACTTACTTGTCTGACAGAGACTGGAGAAACCCTGAGAGTGTGGCCCCTGGACACCCTTTTAATTCAGTACTACTGAAGTCACTCCTGAGGTTCACCCTTCAACCAAAGATTAGACAGGCCTATAAAACAATAACACATGTAGTTGATCCACGTATTCAAGACTAAATGGGCACACTAGCCCAGAGGCAAAGAAGAGAAGGCAGGAGGGGACAGGAAAGCTGAATGAATGGAAATGGGAAGCCCAAGGTTGAGAAGGGGAAAGAGTGTTGACACATTGTGGGGTTGGCAACCAATATCACACACACAAAAAAAATGTATATTAATTAATAGTTTAATGAAAAACTAATTTCCTCTGCAAACTTTCACTTAAAGCACAATTAAAAAAGAAAGAAGAAAAAAAAAGCTAGGACTTGACAGCTGGAAAAAAAAAAGGCTTCCTTGAGGTATATTTTAGATATAAAATCCGCTTATTTCGAGTGTAAAATGCAATGATTTTTAGTAATTTTACCAAGGGGTACAACCACCACAGTAATTCAGTTTTAGAACATTTTCATCCTCCCTATTTACAGATAACGATGGAAATATTTAACACAGTTTGCTGCTAACAGAAAGTTTGGAGATTCAAGTGTACTGAGAGGCACCTTGAAAGAAAGACCTAGCAATGTATGTCTAAAATATCAGTCATTGAAAACCCTATGGAGCACAGTTCTACTCTGACACACATGGGATTGCCATGAGTTAGAGCCAACTGGATGGCAACTCGTTATTTATAGCTAATCCCTGTTCCCACCCTGCAGCCTCAGGCAACAACTAATCTACCTTTTGTTTATATAAATTTGCCTTTTCTGGATAGTTCACGTAGATAGAACAATATGTATATGGTGTCTTCTGTCTGGCTTCTTTCACTTAGCATTACGTTTGAGGTTCATTCATGATGTAGCATGTTCATTCATGCGGTAGCATGATGTAGCCAATTGTTCTTTCCTTTTTATTGATGAATAATAGTCTATGTATGGATATACCACTTTTTGCTTCTTCTTTCACCAGTTCATGAACATTTAGACCATTTCAAATTTTTTGTTATTGTGAACAATGCTGTTATGAACATTCACGTTCAAGTCTTTGTGTGGAAATACATTTTTCAATTGTCCTGGGGATATAACTAGCCAATTGAATTGCTGTGTTATATGATAGTTCTGTGTTTAACTTTTTGAGAAACTCCCAAACTGTTTTCCAAAGTGGCTGCACCAATTTACATTCCTACCAGCAATGTATGAGGGTGCCTGTTTCTCCAAATCTTCACCAACATTTGTTATTGTGTGTCTTATTTTTTATAGTCCTTATAGTGGATATGAGATACTATTCCGTTGTGGTTTTCATTTATATTTCCCTGATAACTAATATGTAGAGCATCTTTTCTTGTTTTTATTAGCCATTGGTATATCTTCCTTGGGGATATATCTGTTCTTATTCTTTTTTTTTTTTTTTAAATTTTCCCTTGAGTTGTTTGTCTTCTGTTATGGATTGAATTGTGTCTTCCAAAAACATGTATTGGAAATCCGAACCTCTACACCTTTGGTTATAATCCCATTCTGGAATGAGTTTTCTGTTATATTAATAAGGCAGGATTAGTGTAGGGTGTGTCTTGAGTTAATCTCTTACAAGAGATAAAAAGAGCAGATTGGGCAAGCAGAGATAGGGGAAGAGAGATGCCAACCCACATTAAGATTGCTCAGGAGCAGAATCTCAGAAGATACAAGGACTTTCCTCCAGAGCCGACAGAGAGAGAAAGCCTTCCCCTAGAGATGGCACTACGAATTTGAACTAGTAGCCTCCTAAATTGTGAGAAAATAAATTTCTGTTTGTTAAAGCCATCCACTTGTGGGATTTTTGTTATAACAGCACTAGAAAACTAAGACCCATTCCTATTATTGAGTTGTAAGTATTATATGTAAATTCTGGATACAAATCTTTTATCAGATTTGTGCTTTGCAAATATTTTCTCCCAGTCAGTTGCTTGTATTTTATTTTCTTAATGGTATCTTTTGAATTGGAAAAGTTTGAATTTTGAAGAGGCTCAATTTATCAACTTTCTTCTCTTTTGGTGTCTTATTTAGGAAAACTTTAACACTGTTTCTCAAAGATTTAGATTTTCTCCTGTGTTTTATTATGAAAAGTTGATTGTTTTAGCTTTTACATTTACATTTATGATCCTTTTGAGTTAATTCTTGGGTATGGTAGGTAAGGGTCTAAGTTCATCTTTTTACATATAGATATCAAATTATCTCAGCATCATTTGTTGAAAAGACTATGCTTTCTTGAAAGCTTTGTAGAATGATGAATTGATACAAATGTAAGAGATTTCTGTACTCTCAATTCTGTTTACAATTAGTTTGCAAGTTAAGTATTACAATCCCAGGTTTTCAGATGACAGGACTAGGGATAGTCAGTGGTATATCAAGCTTCTAAAGAAGTTAGGTCTTCTCTAATACCTATCCTCTTCTTTCTTTTTTATATATTTTTTAAAATTTTAACAATATGATCTTATGCAACACAATATATCCAAAATATCATCATTTCAAAATGTAATTACTATAAAGAGTCATTTACATCTTTTTTTTTTTTTTTTGGACTAAGTTTGTGAAATCTTGTGTCAATTTGTACTTATAAAGACCCGCTGCTATTGAGTGTATTCTGACTCATGGCAACCCTAGAGGACAGAGTAGAACTTTCCCATAGGGTTTCCCAGGAGTGGTCAGTGGATTTGAACTGCTGATCTTTTGGTTAGCAGGCAAGCTCTTAATCACTGTGCCACCAGGTCACAGTCCTTAGGATCTGTCTTCAGTCTGTGAAATCTGGTGTTAATTTACATTTATAGTATATCTCAGTTTGGACTAGCTACAGTTCAAGTGTTTAATAACCACATGTAACTAGTGACTACTATATATGTACAACATAGATCTAGAGATTGATCAAAAGCAATCACAATGCTTTTCTAAATTTTGAAGAATGATAAGCTGTTATTTTTAATGCATATTAAAGCTATTTTACTAAGGTTGAGATCAATAACTTGCTCTTTTTTTAAAACAATGCTATGGTAAAAAATATTTTAAAATTTCATAGTGTTGATAAACGGATTGAGAATCTGTGGGTTATCTTTAGTGATGGCCTTAACACTGAAGAAGGAAATCTGTTATTAAGAAAGGCAGCTTAGATGTACAGACACCCTCCTTTATTTTAGCCAGTGGTAATTTTATGTAAGAGATGGGTACTTCATTTAGTTACCCATTCACTTATTCATAAAACAAAATCATTACTGAGGATCTACAATGTATAGGAACCCACTAATATATTAACTAACAGTTATTTATGATATATCCTCCTTTTTCTTCTCACGATGAACCTGCTGTTGACTGCCACTGCCCATCTTCTGACAGAATTATCAAATTGACCACATGTTCCTAATTACCTACTCCCTTTCCACCCCAGCAGAGCCCGGGCAGAAGTCACAAAGACTCTAATTGGCGACTAAATGAATTTAACTGTAAAAAAGCACCTAGCCAGAGGCAAAAACCTGTCTCCAATAGCAAATTCCACCTTGATTTCTTACTTCACCTCTGTTTTCCTGCTTACTTGGCTTTATTCCTTCAGTTCCTGAGAAATCTTGTCTCCTGAATATCTCCTTTATCTTTTGACTGCCTGTTTTGCTCAGCTTTTTGTTTTGTTTTGTTTAGTTTTTGTTTTGTGTTCTGAGGTTCTTTATCTTGCTTGGCCGGACTCTGATCCTCTTCTGATGTATGTGGTGACCTTTCATATTGACCTGCACCCTTATCTGGACCTCCATTTCCGCTAGGAATTGCTTACCTAAATTTGTAAATGCTCAGTTCAGCCTTGAACATCAAAAACGTGCCTCTGATCTGCATCTGGCTTGTTTCTGAGTCTTTAGGATCTATCTTCATTCCCATTGCTATTACCCTGGTCCAAGTATTGAAGGACGGTGATTAGTAAGGATGTGGGCTCTGGACTGAGATTGTCTGGGTTAAAAATTTGGATATGTCTTTTACTAAGTATGTACTTTACTAGACAGAAGAATGAACACATCAGGCTTAGAAGAAATACAACCAGAATGTTCCCTAGAAGAAAGAATGGAGAGAGTTCAGTTCTCTTACTTCAGACATGTCATCAAAAGAGACCAGTCGCTAGAAAAGGACATCATAATGATTAACAGGGGTGAAGAAGTGTGGTACTCACTGGTTTACAGCAAGCAAGGTAAGCCTGGGCTAAATAGTGTTACTTACTTATCTGTAGTGCACAATTTCACTTGTTTTTCACCACATACTGTGAAAACCCTATGGAGAACAGTTCTACTCTAACACACATTGGGTTGCCGTAAGTCAGAATTGCCTCAACAACAACGGTTTGTGGTTTAAGCTCCCAGAAACTCTATAACTAGCTTGTAGACAGTTGACAACTGCCTGCATTTTGATAGGTGTTTGTAAGTTAGGCAAAGGCAATTCACAGACCAAAATCTGAGACTATTCATCGCCATATATTAGAGATAGTACTCTATTAATTCCACGAAGCAGCCTTATTTAAAGAAAGAAAGTAGGACAAGAATTGATTAATACAAAGAAAAAAAATGGAAGAAGATTTCACTGCTCTTAGCTCTTCCATTTATCTTCAGAGAGCATATCATAGAACTTTGTGTGAAAAAAAGCAAATACATGGCAGAAAAGAGAGATGTTGGCATAGACATAATACCATTTGTAGTTTGGCTTCTTCTTCTTTTGGATACCCAGATGGTGGTATGTGAAATTTCTACCTAGTATATAGTCTATAGATTGTTGTCATGGGAGTGTCCCCATGTGTTTCATTTATCTGTCATATTTGTTTACTCCAATTTATATGATTAACTAATTTGACTTGACATAATCAGGACACAGCCATAAGAAGCAAGATGGTAGCTTTTAAATATTCATTGAATAAGAAAGGACTCGATGCAATCTCCCATTTCTTTTTATTAGGGAAGGAGAGATGGAATAACCACCACTACTCACAGAATTAGCATGAATTGATAATAAAATTCTCCAAGACATGAACTACATTTACACTTTTACTAATGGGAATTGATTTAGAATTGTATTCATTTTTAACAAGTTATAGTGAACTTTTCTTTTACATCACTCCCAGTCACACGTTAACCCATTTAGTGCCATGTAATCCAAGAGAAACTTGTACACTCTAACGACTTATGACTGTGTTTGTTCAGCCAAATCTATTTTGGTTCTCCCACAGCCTTTTGAATGTGACATGGCCCGATTCAACATGGTGGATTTCTCAGAAGCTTAGCTCCGTCCCCTAGGAAAAATAAATGCAAAGAGTGGAGAGTCAACTGAATTCAACTGCACTTGTTTGGTGGAAAAAAATTAAGGATTTATAAGAGACCATCTTGTCTTTATGAGCTGTGGTTGCAATAAACTGAAAATCCAATTCTCTTAATGGCTGTTCAGTATTCATTTCAGGGACCAGAAGGAAGTTTTGAAGAAAATTATCTTACTCTTCACTTTGGATTGTTTTAAAGGTAATGCCCAAAAATATAGTGCCAGCCCCTCCTGAATTGATATTGTCTGTGCATTACTCAGGGCCTGGTGGCACAGTGGATAAGTGTTTGGCTGCTAACCAAAAGGTCAGCCATTCGAATCCACCAGCTGCTCCTTGGAAACCCTATGGAGCAGTTCTACTCTAGCCTATGGTGTCACTGTGAGTCAGAATTGACTCAACGGCAACAGGCACAGGTGCATTATTCAGCTATATCTATATCAAATCAGTTGTTGCTATCAGTAAAACATAGTCTGCCACTAAAGGAGAAAAAATGTGTGATGCCTGCAGACTGAAATGATTTTTTTTTTTTTTGAATGACTTATTTGCATCTGGCCTTATAGAAGTAGCTCATATTGAGCTTAGCAAAATATATACACCTAGAAGATAAGAATAGCTTCATTAACAATCATTAAACAGCAATTATTTGAGAGGACTGCTTTCATCCTTGAATGGCAAAATACCCAATGATAATGTGGCACCTTGTGCAGTCTCTGTGTCACAGTTATGACCTCAGTGCCCAGCACACTTCTCAAAACAGCTTCCATGTTGTCAGCAGGTGGTGATTCCCTCCATCAGTAATGTTCATGTTAGCACAAGCATGGTACCCTTTTCCTCACCCATGTCCACTGATTGATCACAGTACTGCAAATGTTGCTAAGCCATGCCATGAAGCCACAGACCAAACATTTCTCACTTCACCTCTTGAAAAAATTAACTCGCCTGCTCTTCAAAGTTGACCTCCACCGACCTCAGTCCATGCTGAAAGTCTTATCTATAAAGAGGCAAAGATATTTTCTTTAAGTTCAGGAGCTGGTTACAATAATTTTTTATTTTTTTTAAATCGTACTTTAGGTGAAGGTTTACGGAACAAACTAGCTTCTCGTTAAACGATTAGTACACATACAGTTTTGTGACATTGGTTGCCAACCCCATGACATGTCAACATTCTCCCCTTCTTGACCTTGGGTTTCCTATTACCAGCTTTCCTGTCTCCTCTTGCCTTCTTGTCCTTGTCCCTGGACTGTTGTGCCCCATTAGTCTCATTTTGTTTTCTGGGCCTGTCTAATGTTTGTCTGAAGGGTGAACCTCAGGAGTGACTTCAGTACTGAGCTAAAAGAGTCTCCAGGGGCCATACTCTCAGAGTTTCTCCAGTTTCTGTCAGACCAGTAAGTCTCTCTCTTTTTTTTTTTTTCCTTCCTTAAGTTAGAATTTTGTTCTACATTTTCACCAACTCTGTCCAGGACCTTCTACTGTGATCCCCATCAGAGCAGTTGGTGGTGGTAGCCTGGCATCATCTAGTTGTGCTGGACTCAGTCTGGTGGAGGCTGTAGTACTTGTGGTCCAATAGTCATTTGCACTAATCTTTCCCTTGTGTCTTTGGTTTTCTTCATTCTCCCTTGCTCCAGACAGGGTGAGACAGTAGAGTATCTTAGATGGCCGCTCACAAGCTTTTAAGACCCCAGACGCTACTCACCAAAGTAGAATGTAGAACACTTTCTTTATAAACTGTATTATGCCAATTGAGCTAGATGTTCCCTGAGACCACGATCCCCACAGCCCTCAGCCCAGTAATTCGGTCCCTCGGGGAGTTTGTATATATCTATGAAGCTTCCATGACCTTGCCTTGGACAAGTTCTGCTGACTTCCTGAGTATTGTGTACTGTCTTACCCTTCACCAAAATTACCACTTATCTATTGTCTGTTTAGTGTTTTTCCCTCCTCACCCCTCCCCTCCCTCGTAACCATCAAATATTGTTTCTTGTGTAAACCTTTTCATGAGTTTTTATAATAGTGGTCTCATACAATATTTGTCCTGTTGTGATTGACTTATTTCGCTCAGCATAATGCCCTCCATATTCATCTATGTTGTGAGATGCTTTGCAGATTCATCATTGTTCTTTATCATTGTGTAGTATTCCATTGTGTGTATGTATCAGTTTGTTTATCCATTCATCTGTTAATGGGCATCTACATTGTTTCCATCATTTTGCTATTGTGAACAATGCTGCAATGAACACGGGTGTGCATATGTCTATTTGTGTGACGGCTCTTATTTCTCTAGGATATATTCCTAGGAGTGGGATTGCTGGATCATATGCTATTTCTATTTCTAGCTTTTTAAGGAAGTGCCGTATCGTTTTCCAAAATGGTTGTACCATTTTGCATTCCCACCAGCAGTTGATAAGAGTTCCAATCTCTCTGCAGCCTCTCCGTCGTTTGTTATTTTCTGTTTTTTGATTCATGCCAGTAATGTGAGGTGAGATGGTATCTCATTGTGGTTTTGATTTGTGTTTCTCTAATGGTTAGTGATCACAAGCATTTCCTCACGTGTCTGTTAGTTGCTTGAATGTTTTCTTTGGTGAAGCATCTATTTTTGCCCATTTTTTAATGGGATTATTTGGCTTTTTGTTGTAGAGGTGTTGGATTTTCCTGTAGATTTTAGAGATTAGAACTTTGTCGGATTTGTCATAGCCAAAAATTATTTCCCAGTCTGTAGGTTCTCTTTTTACTCTTTTGGTGAAGTCTTCTGATGAGCATAACTTTAATTCTTAGAAGATCCCAGTTATCTAGCTTACCTTCTAGAGTTTGTGTTGTTAGTTACGGTTCGTATCCTGTTAATGATGTGTATTAGGGCCTCTGGCATTGACCCTATTTTTTATTCCATGAGCTTTATAGTTTTTGGTTTTATATTTAGGTTTTTGATCTATTTTGAATTAGTTTTTGTGTATGGTGGGAGGTATGGGTCCTATTTCATTGTTTTGCAGATGGATATACCGTTTTGCCTGCACCATTTGTTAAAAAGGCTATAAGGATTTTTTTTTAATTTTGTCCTTTAATTCTAGTCTACAAATATAGACTTTAAGCCATATGTTGATTCCTTTACTTATTTACAAGTGGCATATGAGAAGTGACACTAATTAGAGATTAAAGCCCCCACAGAGTTCTACAACTTCAGTTTTGTTTATCCATGGGGCTAAGGGATATGGCTTCTAGGATTAAAGAGACCGGAAGGTCTGCATCCTCCAAATATATCTCTGCTCCTTCCTATTGGTGCTCTGGCACTGTGCTCTGAAAATTTAATACCTACACTCATTCTAACCTAGAAAACTTGTCAATCACTCCTTGGGCCCTGGAGGGATTAAAAAAAAAGGTTAGAAATTAACAAAATAATTATCATTCCTGAGTCCCAGAAAATTAAAAGGATTAATTCATTCATTCAGTGATTTTCTTTTAGTGTGTTTACTCTGTGTCAGTTACGTCGTAAGCATTAGGAGATCTAGGTGGTGTTGTTATGTGACGTCGAATCAGTTCTGACTCATCGCCACCCTATGTACAACAGAATGAAATCAAGGTAAGAAAGCAGAATTCTCTTCTTAAGAATCTTACTATTTAGAAAAGGAGATGGATACAAAAAGGAAAACACAAGAATTCCACCTTTATCTTGAAGATACATATCATTACAGTTAGAATATAGAAAAAGAAACATCAAAATTTATTTGAGGGAAGCAGGAAAGGCTTACTAGAGGAGGAGGGTTTGGGCTAGGCATTGAGGGATGAATGTTTTCCCAGTACACAGGATGGGAGGGCAACCTAGATGAAGGAGAAAGACACAGGGCATGATGTGGATGAGCATCCCTCTATAAGAGATTGCACTAGTGTATCAGCAGAGGCCATTTCCTCCCCTTTGTGTGATGGAAGGTATGCAAAAATACATGCCCAGAAGAAAAGGGAAGAAAGTGCAAAGGCTGTCCTGCAAACAGCAGAACATCCATTGCTCAGTTACCTGTTCGAACAGCTTTAGAATATGGCGGGAGGCCAGCTGCAATGAAGCAGAACCCTTCATAGAAACCAAGCCCTTTTCAACCTTCTTTACTTCGCCTGATTTCACTCACAAACAATGCAACAGCCTGTGGCTTATTTATGTCATTCTGATTAGACAGATGAGAACTGTGGGTGTGATTCTGGAAAAGGTCTCCAATAAACACCACAGTTGGTCCTACTTTGAATGTTGTGCACTCACTCCTTCGCCAAACCGACTGTGCTATGAAGCATCTGCTCATCTCTGGCATGTGTCCAGGCATTTGCGTGAGCCATGAAGCTGAAAATCTTTGCGAATCTTGTGATTTTTATAAAGGGGTACTTCACAAAGTGATTGGAAGTTCTGGCTCCAGTAAATGGACCGATAGTTCATTCTAAAATAAGCTTTGCTTTTGTTGAATGAAGGCAGTAATCCAGCAGGTGTACAGGGGTACTGGGCAACCTTGCCACTCACAGTGGAGGTGAAAGAATTAAAAATTAAATAAATCACAATAACATTGCCTCTCCAGTTTAGCAGGAACCCATCAGGAACTATCCTGTTAGGTGTTCAAGAATACTTGACTTCCCATTAACTTACAAGGCAATGGCTGATGCAGAACATAATTTACTGGGTAGTGAGTCTCCTCTACTGGGTGAGCTGTTAACCAGCTGATGTGTGATTCCAGATTGCTTGAAAAAGAATCATGGAACATTTCCTTTTGAAGGCGCTTATTTCAATAGACCACCACAGAGAAGATCTCCTTGACAACTACTGAGTACTTCTTGCCATCATTGGGCGGGGTTTTTTGCCCACAAATTAAACAAACAAAACAAAACACGCGACAGAAAGAAGGGATATTATTTACTAGACTAGAATTCATTTTCTTCATTTTCTCTTTTTAGCCTGCCTGCAGTTAAGAAGGGGTACCTTGGTTTCTCAGTCAATAAATCTTAGAAATATATATGACACAGAGGACACTGTATCGGTAAGGGGAAGAAGCCACTGTGGTTATTAGCATTTTATGGTCACTTGTGAGGCCAAGGGATAGCATTACGAGCCACTTCCCAAAACAAGGAATGGTACCAAAAGTTTGGAGGAAGAGCTGTAGAAGCAATGCCTCTGCCCCTTAGGAAGATGCTCCAACTCCAGGAGGCCTTGGCTAGGATATACACTCATCATCGATTGTCCTATTTTGCTTCTTTTATTTACATAAAGCAGCTGGACTCAGAGACTTTTTGAGTGTGATATTTAAATATATGCAAACCGTGGAACCCATGTTTATGAGATATACTGTGAAAATGTTATCTGGATTTCATAGAAAAAATTATTTAATCTCCAGGCAGGTTGGAGAGGATGTGTTTCAATGATGACTATGATTTCTAAAGTGAAACAGAGGGAGGATTCTGAAGCTCACTTTGTTTTACAAAGATAGTTTAACTATTACGCCCACACCAAGAATTCCCTCTACTCTGCACAAGTGGTAAGAAGTGAAATTTTCCACACCAAGGCGCACCGTGTAATCTTGTGAAGAAAACACGCATGCATGTATATATGTGTGTATATATATATATATATGTATTAATTGATTCATTCAGAAAATAGTTAGGGAGAGTTGGCTACATGGTAGGTGGTACTGTTCTATTTACTGGAACACAGCAGAGTGAAAAATAAATTCTGTCTTTACAGAGTTTACATATTAATTGGGAAGGGAAGCCTAGAAATATCAAATAACAAGTAAAATATGTAATATGACAGAAATTGTTAAGTTCTATGTAGAAAATTAGAGCAAGGAAAGGAGAGAGGGAGCTTTGGGAGGGATATTTTAAATAGAGTGGTCACTGATAAGGTGACTTTTGAATCAAAAAGTTGACAAAGCCGTGAGTCATGAAACTATTTAAGGGAGAAACTTTCCAGGTAGAGGAAACAGCAAGTCTAGGGGCCCTGGGGCAGAAGCATGATAGCTCAAGGGCAGGAACCCACTGAGTGAGACGAACAGTAGTAGATAAGACTAGAGAGGTAGCAAAGGGCTTTGGAGATGTGCGTATGTATGTGAGAATGTGCATGTGGGTGTTTGTCTGTGTGAGGATGGGGTGCCCTATTACTCATTAGACAGTTGCAGTAGGTGAGAGGCCTCAAGATCAAAGATGATTCAGGCCAAATGTCAATATGTATCAGGGCTTCCAACTGGTTCATCCTGGTTTGAACCCCTGCTGAGAATTTGCATTTCCACCCCAGATATACTGAATGAAAATCTACATTTGAACAAGATCCCCTGGTGATTCTTATGTATAACACATTTTGAGAACCACTGCTCTGTTGATGGTTCTCAGAACTGGTTCCTAACCATCAGCATCAGCATTGCCTGGGAACTTGTAAGAAATGCAAATTATTGGCAGAGGTTTGAACCAGAATGAACTAATTTGAAGCACTCGTATGTATCCTAGTAGTTTAAGCCGCCAGAGTTTGCAGAGCCACAGCATGATATCATATGGCACCAGGCATAAGTCAAAAATCATTTCTCTGATCGTACACATCTATTTAGTACCTTGTAGTACTGCATATGTATCAAAATGCTTTGAGACCAGTGTCTCTACTGGACTTTCCTTTGTCTTCTCCATAGGACTTATAGAGACTTTCCCAGGAATAAATACCCCATAACTCTTGTTGAATGAATGAGTGAAGTACATACGAAGAGGGCATTAGGGCTTAATGATACATAATAACAAATATTACACAACATGCTAGTGTAATATGTATCACAGCTCTTCAATACCAAAAGCTTACAGCATGCATCTTGTTAAATATCAAGACTGGTAGACTTAAGTATTTCCACACGATATGAATGTGAGTACAAGGAGAAGATCCTGTTTTTTTTGCATTAAAAAAATCACTTTCTCTTCTTCAGTAATGAGTATAGAGGCAGCATCAAGCTCATTATTCCAAACTGCTGAGTCATTTGCCACTGGAAATGAATTGAGGGCTGTTAAAGGTTGTAGAGAAGAATTCATTAAATATGTATTGCGTCAACTTAAGATGGAAATTGTTATAAAAACTGGCAACAGTTCAAACAGCAAAATGTTTCAGTTCATGATGGAGATACTTTACTCCTGCCTGGATCCTGTCCTCCATTAGTCCATTCAAATCGCCGAGGCTGGAGTCATCTGTTTGGGGCATGGTTATTGCTCTAAGGACTCAGCTGTGCTGGGAGCCAAGTCAAACAGTGTGATTTCAGCCAGGTGTTCCCTGTCCCAGAAGGCAGAGTGTTCAGTGAGATCTGTGCATTCACCTGAGTGCTGACACCTTCTGATTGTCTGGAGGTAAGATTTAGACCATTGGAATAAGCACGTGCATGTGCAAAGGTGTGTATACTCTAACACACATGCGTGCACACACGTGTGTTCCTCCCCATACACTATGCATAGCTTTGGGGATGAGGAGGTGGTGATGAAAGGAAGAAAGGAGAGTTGGGACCCAGCATGGGGCAATGGAAAGAGCAAGTGGTTTGGGATGAAACAGAGCTGGATTCACATTCCGTTTGTGCCATTCACTGGTTGAGTGACTGTAGATGAGTTACTTATTCTTAGCCTTATGACCCTAGATGTTCATAGAAGTTTGAAATAATATCTGGCATGTGGCAGTAGGTACAAGTATTTCTTCCATAATGCCCTATGTGTATTCCTGATATTCTGAAAATTCTTGCTCTAAAAATCACAAGGTAGAGGAAAGATGGGGCTGGGCACAGGTTATTTAAAACCTATAAAATTTGATAACCACAACACTGTTCAAAAATTATTAAAGAAATACCAGCAATTGAAGGACATGATAAAGTCCTAATAAATAAAGAGTAAATATAAAATCTTAAAAAAAAAAAAAGAAGAAGAAGAAGATGGGTGTAGTTTGACCAAAGGGAGTATAAGGAAGTGTTGAGACACTTATGTGTGGAGACAAGATCAAAATACATAAAGACCGATTGGGGATAACCACCAATAAACACTTCCGAAACAGAACACATGGTGAAAATGAACCAAAGAATAAAATACAGGTTAAGTGGACACTATGTATAACATCGTATTTCTCATAGCTTTCTGCATCCAGTTGAATTAGTATATTTGTGTTCTGATGCTGTTACTTGATGGCACACAATTTAATGGCTTGGGAAGCATCACTTATTAATCAATGCAATTTCTACATTTTTCTGATGTCGTTCGCTTATGATTAAATTAGTGAGTTAGCTAATTTGCATTACAGAAAAATAAGATGGAGAGAAAAGACTGTACTTAATATACGCTTTTGAATGTAATACATTATACAGAATTGTGAAGAAGTATTTGATGATATAGATGATGTATTAAAGTACTTAGCACACTGTATGGCACATAATATATGGTAGATAAATATGTGTCTCTTGGAAGATAAAATCAAGAAGTATATAAGTGTCTAAAATCTTGCATAGAAAAGAGACCAAAGATCCAATAAGAGGAAAACTCTTTCTCTTCTTAAAACTAACCGGTAACTAGCTGCCATTGAGTTGATTCCAACTCACGACAACCCCATGTGTGCAGAGGAGAAATACTCCATGATGTTTTCATGGCTGTGATCTTTCAGGAACAAATTGCCAGGCCTTTTTCCCAAGATACCTCTGGTCGAGTTTCAACAAGCAACCTTTCGGTAGCTGTGTGCTTAACCATTTGCATCACCCAGGAACTCTGTTGCTTAAAATTACCTAAAAAAAAAAAAAAAAAAACCCAAACCTGTTGCCGTCGAGTCGATTCTGACTCATACAGACCCTATAGGACACAGTAGAACTGCCCCCATAGAGTTTCCAAGGAGTACCTGGAACTGGTGGTTCGAACTGGCAACGTTTTGGTTAGCAGCTATAACACTGAACCACTACACCAACAGGTGGGAGTAATTCCAAGTGTCAACAATGGGGCAAAAAAGTAGCCCTAGAGAAGAATAATTACGGTATATTGAAACATATTTAGACCCTTTATATCCTACAGAAGAGAGTCAGAAGATCATACAACCTACTCAGTGCCCAGATAACATCTTGGTCTCCAAGACAAACGACAGAGTTTCAACTTCTCAAGAGAAACATCACTTATTAATCAAATTGTAAAACAAAGTCGGATGTGGAGGTGCTTGATAAATTAGTGAAAAACCTTATGATTGGGTCATTACCCATACTGGGACCCATACTGTCATATTTCTATTCTCTGCTCTAACACAGCATTAGGCATCGCCATATATTTTGATCAGGATTTTAGTTAAATTTTAGATTACTTAAATCTAGATTCAAATTGTGACAGCAGTAATAAGAGTAAATATACTGTAAGTTGTCTAACACTCTACAGTTTATAAAACATTATAAAATAACACCAACTGGTGGGAGGTGAGTAGAAACCATAATGGGAAAATCCCTCCATGTTCTAAATCACTATGGACAACCTAAGCACAAGTATTTCCAGATGAATTTCATGCCATCACATCCGCTGACCCAGTTATTTCTATATAGCCAATATCTAGAAAATTCACTTCTCCAAGGACCCCTCTCCATCACCCCATCTCCTACATCCAGAATAGCTAATCTCCCTTTGTTGTTGTTGCTGGGTGCTGGATTTAGCTCTGCGCTAAGAGATGGTGTAGACACAGCCCCTGTCCTTGAGGAAGTCATGGTCCAGCGTGCTGCATGTCTATAAACAAGAGGATGTTCAGGGGACCATCGGGAATCCTAGTGAGGCAGCTCAGCCTGGAGGTTAAGAGAAGGTTCCAGAGGCAGAAGACCCCTCAGCAGAGTCTGAGGGATATGTAAGAGTTAGCCTGGCTGAGAAACATGGGAAGTGCGAAGGAGACCAAGGGACTAGGATGAACAAAGGCAATGGGACCTGAAACAATGTGGTGTGGCGGAGGGCTGCAGAAACGTCAACATTACCAGGAGAGAAAGTGCAAGGCAGCAACTGTCAGAGATGATGATAAAGATGGAACAAGTGCTGTAGCATCATAGCCTGGTTTTCTTGGAAGAAGAATTTTGACTTAATTTGTAGCCATTAGAATAAAACTGAAGAATATTAATTAGGGAACAGAAATAGGTCAATGTGTGATTTAGGATGACTACTTAGGCAGCAACATGGAACATTCAGGAGGATCAGTCCTGGATAAGGGAGACTGAATAAAATGAAGTGTTTTTTGATGCTTTTTTTTGTAAGATAATGTTATGTCTAGCTACTGTCCACATGCTCTCAGTACCCAGTATTCAACCTCCCTTGCCTATTCTTTTTTTTTTTCTTTCCTCATTTTCCTCAGCTATCTATCCTAACCCCATTATTTAAAATGAGGATATGTTTAAATTCAACATAATCAAATGGCAGCAAATCTAGAGTCAGGAAGTATCATAAGCTATTATGAAATTGGAAAATATATTTAGCTGGAATGATCATGGCAGGTTTCATGGAGGAGGTGTCTCTTGAAGGAGTGCACAACTTAAATAGGTGGAAGGAAAAGAAGAAAGAACAGTGATCTAGGAATCAAAATTATAACTCAGGGTCTGTTATTAGTGCAGTGTGTGACTGTATTTCAGGTACTTCCCTTCTCGGTTTCTATATTGTTCATGTAGAAAGTTAAGTTAGATAATTGTTAAAATGATTTTCAACTGCCACTGGTCTCTGTGGTTTTCTAAGATGAAAGAAGTATTGGGAATTAGGTTCTTGCTGGATTGAAGAGGTATGTCATGGGATCAACAGAGTGTAGACAAAGAAGAAGGGGCTCAGTTTGAAAGACTGGAGAAAGTCATGCTATGTACTTACCTAAAAGAGAAATTGAAGTTACACCATTCCAAACTAGCTCCCACCAGGGGACAGGACTTAATCACTTCCAGAACCTTCAGCTTTGGTGAAAGTTTATTGGAGGCAGGGATGGATTACCCAATAAACAAGGTGTGCACAGGCTTAGTTGTGCTTACTTACTAATTTGTAGTGCACAATTTCACCTGTTTTTTACCACGTCAGGTTCTCAGAAAATTACGCATAAGAATAACCTGGGGAGCTTGTAGATTCTGATTCAGTGTATCTGGGGTGAAAATGTAAATTCTGAACAGGGGCTCCAACTGCAATGAACCAGTTCGAAGACCTGCGTTTCCTGAGTCTGGTGGCCGGAAATAAACTTCTGAGTCTGAGATGCCAGCTGAACTCCCTATGCAAATTACACTTTGTTCCTCACATGGCTGCTATTTTTTAGCCCTTACAAGATGTGATTTTCTCTCAAGGACAACAGGAATTTTCCTAAACTATGCACAGGTCGTGGTGATGGTGCCTAATGGGGAAATAACCATTTGTTAACAGAGCATTAAATGTTTAATAGTCCATTAGCATAAACTCTTTTTAAAATTTGAGAATATTTGCTAATATACCTCATCCACTAGCCAGATGAGTATTGCAGTATTGAAATTCAAAAAGGTGCCTAGTCTTTTTGACCCTAAACTGTCTAGTTGGTTTTTCACCTAATACTCTTGAAATGTCAACCTTAATCACTCTATAATTATCAGTTAAACAGCCCTATCTCCTGGTGGACATTTTGCATAAACATTTAGAACAATTAGAGACTGAATCACTTGGTGATTTCCATTATGAGTGGAGGTTGGGGGGAAGTGACACTGCTTGTTAAAAAGAGGCCTTTGACAAATGGAAAGTGCAGCGCTGCCGGAGCCACATGGAAGGAGGCCAAGAACTCCTGGGTCCTAGGTTTGCATCTGTGCTCAGAATTGCTGGCGGTTGAGCCAGATTTTACCTCTATACATCTCAGCACAGGAAGCTGAAAGACGGTTGGCAGAAACAGGAGGCAAAAAGAGAAAGAAGTGGGCGGTGTTGCTATCCAGAGCTCTGCCAATCAAGCTGAGAAGAGCTGGGAAGCACAAGGAGCCAACATCTCTGGAAGCCAAATCCTCCATTTTTCCATGGCCAGTTCAAGCAGGACTCACTCTGGTGCCAGGGAAAATGGAGGCAGAGCTGTTCCGCAGAGCAGAAAAGGAGATCAATGCAAGGGGAACATGTACATTTCAGATCAGCTCAGAAGTACAGCCTTTCCTCCTCCCAGGCCAGTCCTACGGAGCTGAGCTTTCTCACCGCATGGGGGGAAGCAAATTGGAATTTAGAACCCCAGAGTGGGAGACTGACTCCTGAATCCTGTGGGGTTAGAGCACTGGAGTCGATAGGTAAAGCCCTAACCTCAGTTCCTGTGAGACAGAGGGGAATGGGTTTCAAGGCTTTGACCAGAGAATTGAATGAAATATTCGTTATTGCAGAAACTTCTGTCCATTTTGTTTTCTCATAGCACTTACTATGTCTTCATTTTACAAAAACTTCCAAAGGCTTTGAACAGAGTATTTCTGAAAGATCAATAATAATTACAATAGTAGAGAAGAAAACAGATAAAAAATTGGCATTGCCTTTTTAAATTAGAGGAACTAGTGAGAGTCATACATCACAGGTATTTAGAATACTCAGTCTGGCAGGGACCTTAGAGATTCTCAATGCTGACTCCTTTGTTTTGCAAATGAGAAAATGCACAGAGGTTAAATTACTTCCCCAAGGTAACAAGTTTAGCTGGTGGCAGAGCTTTTCTAGAAATTACATATTCTAACTCCCAAGGGAGAAGGTTCAAGACTAGTCTTATTTATCAATAACAATCAGAAAAATAGTAATTACATTTCTCCAACCAAACAGCTTGAGGTAGTTTTGTATGTGGAATGGAAAATGATTAATACAAACTTAAGAAAAAAGAGATTGGTTATATATAAAAAATATGATTTTCTTTAATACTGAAAATGGTAAAGTTGAAGCTTTGGGGCTCGTATTAACATTTTCTTGGGTTAACTGGATATGTGTTTTAATTAACATCATTGATATAATTATACACACACATATATTTAACAAACCTCAGCTACATGCATTTATCATATTGACAAAATGAAGCATATGCTGTTTCATTGAGGTCTTTGTTAATTACATTATTCATGCTCTTGATACATTGTAATATTTTGTAATGGTTTGTATTTGTCTTCCGATATCTCAAATGCAAAACAACTCCCTTAATATTATGATGAGTTACAAATCGGAACATCCTTATGTCAAAACATGCAAAATTGAACATTCAAAACCATTCAAGTTTAATATACTTATTTATAACTGAATATTGTCCAGACCTTTCACATTTACTAAATTTGAGTACTTGATTTTGCCCATGTAGGTCTGTTTTAAAATAAATTTCCAGTGTTGAATATCCATTAAAAAAAAGCAAAATGATATCACTTACTTAATCGTCTTCCCATTTAGATGACTTCTGTAGGTGTGAAGTTAATACCTTACTGAAATGAGTGGGTGAAGGAAGGGACAGTTCACATTACAGACAAGCCCCAGGTTACAAACAAGATCCGTCCCTGAGTCTGCCTTTAAGTTTAATTTATATGTTACTTGGAAATGGTGCATATAGTCCTTATTTAGCCTTATTTTAGTGCAAGAAAAGGCTCCAAGCCTTTTCAATGATTTAAAAGTTACATGTGCAGCAAGTAGGAGTTGGTTCAATCCAGGGCTTCAAACTGGTTTGTTCCAGTTGGAATGTCTGCTGAGAATTTACATGTCTAGTAAAGTTCCCAGGTGATGCTAATGATACTGGTTACAGACCAATTCTGAGAACCACTAGTAGATCAGTGGTTCTCAAAATTTATTATACATAACAATCACCTAGGGATCTTGTTAAAATATAGATTCTGACTCAGTATATCTAGGGTGGAAATGCAAATTCTCAGCAGAAGTTTGAACCAGAATGAACCGGTTTGAAGCTCTGGTTCAATTGTTTCAAAGTGAGGGAAATTTACATAACATTAAAGGGTCAGGTGAGGTTGTCCATAAATCTGACATTCCTAACGTGGGGACTTACTGTATTGATGTTCACTGTGAATTTTATTAAGGAATGATTGCTTTGTCTTGCTTCTCCTTTTTCTATCTTTTCTCTCACTCTTTCAGAAGACAGTCTTGCAAGATCCAGTTGAACCTGAGTTTTGACTAGCTGTATACCTCAGTCTTTGAGACAAAAAGGAAATGGCTGGAAAGAAGTTATTTCTACCTTTTTCTGTGATAGCCTGACCTGTGAAGGGCTCCTAGTCATATAAGAAAAATATGAACTGAGGTGAAGACTGTGGTAGATTTTGTCTTTTCTCATTCAATGTATGTACAGTTATTGTCATGATAGCATATTGGGACTTTCTTTTTTTTCTAGAAAAAAAAAATGGCCTTAACCAAGACATTGCCTTATAAAACTTCATTCTTCTTAGTACCCATTCTAGTAACATAGCTTTTATGGATAAAAGTACTTTAATCTCTTTTAGTAAAGAAAGATCTCATATAAGCACTAGACTCCAAGATGCATGGAAACCAGTCTTTCTTGAAAGCCTCACCTTGCCATCTATAAGCTTACAATGCATGAATCATTCACCGGGGGGAGATGGTGGCATGCACTGTGCTGGGAACAAATCGATAGACACGTCTGGATCTGTATACTAAATTTGCTTCCACAGTGGCCTTGCAAGCAAGGATTAGAAAGAACTGAAATTACTAATGTTTCTGCACCGTATGTGTGTGTGTGTGTGTGTGTGTGTGTGTATACTTAAGCAAAATATTTGGATATGAATATTGACCGGGTAGATTAGCATGGACCTACTCTGCAGAGCTTGGAAAACATTAGACTTCTCTTCAGTGAAGCCAGAGGGGTCAGATAAGGCATATGAATGAAATATATGATTAAGAGCATTAATCCTGTTGTGTTTCAAGCTTTACAATATAATCTTACTGTAAGATAGGAAGGCTTTGGAAAGCAAATACACACAAACATACACACATATTTGGGAGTTTGGTGGATTACTTTGAACCTGTTGGAAAGTTGGTCTTAAAAATATACATGTGACAAATATTACAAAGAAATTGTAGGCAGCATCCTCTTATTCATTTATTTGTTCATTAATGCAATGAACGTTTCTGACAGCCTGCTATGGTTAAGGCACTCCCCCAGGCACCACAGATAGAGGAACAAATAAAAGAAAAATACTGGCTCTATTAAGTTTATAATCTTTTGAAGGGAAAATCAGTATCAATCATACATTGTTAAAAATTTCTAGGCAAAGTTTAGAATAACAGCTATTAAAATTCACTAATTGCTAGATTATACAGTTTTCCAGCAACATTGAAGCATTTTATATTCAGATGCTGTTAATTGCTTTATTTGTCACTGACTGAATCACAACCATCTGCCTGTCACAGTTTGACTTGTTGGGCTGAGTTAGGGACTTCTTCTGTCTCCAGCTTTATGTTCCTAATGTCCATAAAGTTTTAACTGAGCTGAGCTCTTGCCTTCTGTTTGGCTTATTACCACCGCGACTTCTTGATCTCTCTCAGTACTAGCTCTAAATAAATTTAGAATGCGAATCCTCTGGCATCAGACATTGAGAAAGAATATGGAATTTGCACTTGACCTTATATCTTTTCATTCCAAGTTTATGCACAATACATTATAATAGACAAAACAGATCTTAAGAAATTTATATCTCTGTCTTACAGAGTCGGAGAGGAACGCTTCATGTAAATTAAAATAAGCCATATCTCTTTATTGTGAGCAGAGCTTCACTAGCCTTCTGGAATCCTGGGGCTTGGGCTGTTAGCCATTTTGGATTCACATATCTGAATGCAGTGGCCTGCAATGGTATAGGTGTTTATTCCGAATCTGGATCTGTGCTCTCACAGAAGGATCTCCATCTCTTTAACCATGCAATGATCCCATGTCATGAAGAAAAGTGATTGGCTCAGCATCAAACACCTCTAATACTATTAACCTCACAGTCCTGGTCCCAAAGACTCTGCCATATCTTCTGGCTTTGACATGGTCTTGATTAGCAGGTGGGATTTTCTTGCAAAAGAGGAGATTCTTCTGACGTTCTTGCTCAAGGCATAGATACTTGTTATTATTCCTTCAAAAGAAAAAGAAAAAAAAACTCCTCACAAAATATGTTCTTTCCTGGGCTTAAATCCTTTGTAGCCTGAAAGGAAAATGGGGGATGTAGAGCTGGGTTTTCTCTTATTGAAGTTTTTGATTCATCTCGACACTTTACTGGAACACTAAGTGCATCAACTCACGTTCCTACAGTCCACTTACTGTAGCGCAACATGAGAAGCCTGCAGCCATGTTATTGCTGTTCCTGGCTTCTGATCTTTCAACAAAAGCCATTGTCTGTGAGGCAGGTACATTAACAATAGTTGCAGTGCTAAAGATGGGATGTACACAGTATTTTGTTGTTGTTATTGTTTAATTTACTCCGGACACATCTTTAGCATGTTGCATTCAGCCGCCAAGGCTTTTTACTGAGCACGGGCCACTAGGTGATGTTCTGGGATGCAGTGGTGCACAACACAGCCCAGAGTCTGGCCTCCTGGAGCTTACATAATTGCAAGGAAGGCAGATATTACAAAAAGAGGCTACAAACCATGGCCTTATGTCAATCGTGGGACGCACTCAGAAGAAGTACAAGTTGCTAGGAGAGTATTTGATACAGACAGCTAATGGCATCTGATAGTCAGGGAAGGCTTCCCTGGGGAAGTGACATTCAAGCTGACTCTTAGAAAGATGCTTGGAGTTGGCTTAATCCTTATCATATGCAGGTAGAACTAAAGATACTTCATGAATCCAAAGTTTCCACCTTTCCCCCCCACTCTTTTCTCAAAACAAATGCCTTCAATAAAAGGGAAAGGACTAATGACCCACAACAACCACGGCCTCCACCAGACTGAGTCCAGTACAACTAGAAGGTGCCCGGCTCCCACCACTGACTGCTCTGACAGGGATCACAACAGAGGGTCCCAGACAGAGCTGGAGAAAAATGCAGAACAAATTCTACCTCACAAAAAAGACCAGACTTCCTGGTCTGACAGAGACTGGAAAAACCCCAAGAGTATGGCCTCCGAGCACCCTTTTAGCTCAGTAATGAAGCCACTCCTGAGGTTCACCATTCAGCCAAAGATTAGACAAGCCCATAAAACAAAACGAGACCAATGGGGCACAACAGCCCAGGTACAAGGAAGAAGGCAGGAGGGAACAGGAAAGCTGGTAATAGGGAACCCAAGGTTGAGAAGGGACAGTGTTAACATTTCGTGGGGCTGTTAACCATTGTCATAAAACAATATGTGTACTAACTGTTTAATGAGAAACTGTATGTTCTGTAAACCTTCATCTAAAGTACAATGAAAAATAAACCAATAAATAAATGCCTTCAATAGTGACGCGGGGTACTAGATTATATGAGGCTAAAAAGTGACAGCAACTATTGAAATCAAGATAAACATCCATAATATATTATAGTGGGAGGTATACTAGCTTTTCCCCATCTACTCTACTAAAATACAAAGGAGAGCATGTGAACAGCACCCATCTCCTCTTGGAAGTGACGGAACGTAAAAGTTTCCTGTGAATGTCGCTTTGATAGCACTGGTTTGAGAAAAATGCTGCTGGATTATCGGTGCTTCTATAGCCACCGGGTCTACCGTCACCTTGGTTCAGGCCTTTGACATGTGTCACCAGGAGTAATTCACTAGCCTTTTACTTTGATTCCCTGAACTCCAGGCTCTTCCCTGTTGAATCCATTCTCTGTACTACTACTGGGGTGATCTTTTTAAAAAGCAAATCTGATGATGATACGGAGCCCTGGTGGTGCAGTGGTTAAGAGCTACAGTGAGCTACGGCTGCTAACCAAAAGGTCAGCAGTTCGAATCCACCAGCTACTCCTTAGAAACCGTATGGGGCAGTTCTTCTCTGTCCTATAGGGTCGCTATGAGTCGGAATGGACTCGACTGCCACAGGTTTGGTTTGGTTTTTGATGATAATATATCTGACCATGATATTGTTTCTCAGACCATAACTAACAAGCCTTCTGAGGATCTGGTTCTTCCCCTGCCTCATCCTGCACTAAATTCACAACCCCCCTGAGATGCAGCTACTGAGCACTGTTAGCAGTCACTAAAGCATATCACACTCTCACACTTCACAGCCTTTACATAGACAGATTCATCCACCTGAAGCACTTTTCTCTGCCTTCTTTCTCTACCTTGTTAACTCTTATTTACTCTTCTATACTCAGGCCAAGCTTCAGCTTCAAGGAATCATCCCTACTGCTACAGTCTAAGTAAAGTATCTCTCCTATAAGTCCTCATTGAACCTCACACATTTCTCCCTCATAGCCTTATCATATGCCACCACCTTGATAGCCACTAGCCACATGTGGGTATTTAAGTCTAAAATAATAAAGCTAAATAACAGTTTATCAGTTACACTACCCACATTTTAAGTTCTCAATAGTTGCATGTGGCTACAGGTTACCATATTGGACAGCACAGATGTAAAACATTTCCACCATTGCAGAAAGTTCTATTGGACAGCACTGGATGAAAGGTTTGGAATATTTACTTATCTTCTTCTTTCAGTTTTTCTTGAGTTCACATATATATCTCTAGTGCTAGCAATGCTTAATAAATGTTTGCTGATAAATTGAATAAATTATTAAGATCTGAGTTTTACATCTGTTCTGTTATTGAATATAAGCAAAGTCTTTTCTTTTTATTCTAACAAGACACATTTGACTGAAAGGAAATTCTACACAGACAGGATTAAAAGACAGAGAAGATAAACAGGGCTGAACTCTTGGTATATCTCTTGCCTTATGACTCACTAAAAGATCATGTCCCCGTCCTGATGTCACATCACTAAGAAGAAGAGCAGTGGACATTCAGAGTTCCATTCTGGGAACCGATTCACTTGACTGGTTTTTAGAGTTGGATATGAGAAGCAGAAGCAGGTGCAAATATTGCTCACAGAAACAGCCTGTATTGTATCTGGTGCAAATGAAGTCCAGTAGACCACGCCACTTGTGGTTGGAAGGCAATACTAATGGTAGCCTGAATTTTTAGTTTGTATTGCTAAGGGGAGTACATTTTCAGCTAAAAGCAGGAAGGGGAGAAATTGGCATGTTAGTATAGCTTCAAATTATTCACTGGTCGTCTACCATGCTATTAGCCAGTCTAAAGATGCTCTTTTCAGTGTGGACAATTCTCTAGGGTTACAGGAAGTTCAGGATCAAAAGATGCAATGCCCAGATCTAGGAAGATCAAGTAAAATGAGCAAGGCAGACATATTTTCCTTCAGCAAAACAAAGGCACCTCTGAGTCCTCAAATCTCTGTTAATGCAAAGAGAAACTGATTCTGAAAAGAAATGAAAATGAGTAAAGAAAAATTATTTTGGTTGCAGTTTTTGTTTCTGTGTTCTGAGATAAACTGTACTATATAGACTAATTCTGCACTTAGTATGTGACAAATACTGAATGTTCCAGTTCCCATCCTGTTTAAAGTTAGGAATTTTTGTAAGTTGTGCTCATTCTTTCAAGCCTCCAAGTTACCCAGTGGTAATTAGCATAGCTTGCAAAGGTTGGACTAAGCCCTGGAGTAACTTTTACCTTTGAATGATTCTTCAAGATTTGCCAGTTTAGATAAACTTATATGATTTAATAATTATTCAATCTGTATGCTGAGCAAACAATCCAAGAAGTTGGACTATATGAAGAAGAATGTGGCATCAAGATTGGAGCAAGACTCATTAGCAACTTGTGATATGCAGATGACACAACCTTGCTTGCTGAAAGTGAAGAGGACTTGAAGCACTTACTGATGAAGTTTAGAGACCACAGCCTTCAGCATGGATTACACTTCAACATAAAGAAAACAAAAATCCTCACAACCAGACCAATAAGCAATATCATGATAAATGGAGAAAAGATTGAGTTTGTCAAGGATTTCATTTTACTTGGATCCACAATCAATGCCCATGGAAGCAGCAGTCAAGAAATGAAACAATGTATTTCATTTGGCAAATCCACATGAAAAGACCTCTTTAAAGTGTTAAAGGGCAAATATGTCACTTTGAGGACTACGGTGCGCCTGACCCAAGTGACGGTATTTTCAATA
The DNA here is from genome assembly GCF_000243295.1 of Trichechus manatus latirostris. Classification (NCBI taxonomy): domain Eukaryota; kingdom Metazoa; phylum Chordata; class Mammalia; order Sirenia; family Trichechidae; genus Trichechus; species Trichechus manatus. The sequence goes on along the minus strand of NW_004444000.1, from coordinate 10,740,395 downwards.
GCCTAATATGTGTGTGAAAGCTGGGCAATGAATAAGGAAGACCAAAGAAGAATTAACACCTTTGAATTATGGTGTTGGTGAAGAATATTGAATATACCACAGACTGCCAAAAGAACAAACAAATCTGTCTTGGAAGAAGTACAGCCAGAATGCTGCTTAGAAGCGAGGATGGCAAGACTTCATCTCACATACTTTGAACATGTTATCAGGAGGGACCAGTCCCTGGAGAGGGACGTTGTGCTTGGTAAAGTAGAGGGTCAGTGAAAAAGAGGAAGACCCTCAATGAGATGGATTGACACAGTGGCTGCAACAATGGGCTCAAACATAGCAAAAATTGGGAAGAGGGTGCAGGACTGGGCAGTGTTTCATTCTGTTGTACCTAGGGTCTCTATGAGTCGGAAAAGACTTGATGGCACCTAACAACAACATATGATTTAACGGTTAGTGCCCTGTTTCCTCTTCCTCCATTGACTTTGGATGCAGCTTTGCTTAATCAGGAGAAAGACTGGTTATTATTTTTACAGTCCTGAATTTCCCCAGGATATAACAATTTGTCAATGAGACCAAAGTACAACTCATATCATTGGTCAAATTTCACCCAGTAGCGGTACTTTATACATTCTGAATGTTAGACCTTTGTCTGTTATATAGTTCTCAAAACTTTTGCCTCAGTCTGTATGTTTCCTCTTCACTTTGTTGAAAAATTTCTTTGATGAACAGAAGTCTTTAATTTTGATGACAGCCCATTTATCTGTTTTGTCTTTTGTTGCTTGTGGCTTTGGTGTCATGTCCAAGAATCGGTTGTTGAGGACTATGTCTTGAAGTTGTACCCTGAAGTTTTCTTCTAAGAAATGTATGTTTTAGGTCATAAATTTAGTTCTTTGATCCATTTTGAGTTAGTTTTTCATACATGGTGTGAGGTAAGGGTGTATCTTCATCCTTTTGCATGTGGAAATCCAGTTGTCCCAGCACCATTTATTAAAGAGGCTATTTTTCCCCCATTTGATGGATTTAGCACCGTTGTCAAAGATCAGTTGACTGTAGATGTGTGCATTAACAGTGGGCTCTCAATTCTATTTCATTGGTCTACATGCCTATCATTATACCACTACTGATTATTTTGATCACAATAGCTTTGCAATATGTTTCGAGATGAGTAATTGAGTGTCCTATTCTGTTCTTCTTTTTGAATTGTTTTGCCTATTTGGGGTCCTTTATGCAGTTCCATATAAAGTTGATGATTGATTTTTCCATTTCTGTAAATAAAGCTGTTGGAATTAAAAAAAAAAAAATCATTGTACTTTAGATGAAGGTTTACAAAACAAGTAGTTTCTCATTAAACAGTTAGTACACATATTGTTTTATGACATTGGTTAACAACCCCAAGACATGTCAACACTCTCCCGTCTCCACCTTGAGGACCTTTTTTTTTTGGTGAAAATATACATAGCCAACGTTACGCCATTTTGAAAGTTTCTACATGTACAATTCAGTGACATCAATTACATTCTTCCAGTTGTGCCGCTATTGTCACTATCCTTTTCCAAATTATTCCATCACCATTATCTTCAACTCACTGTTCCCTAGGCTTCCCACGAAACCTTCTGAGTTGCTGTTGTCAATTTGATTTCACATAGAGAATTCTTTTTTTTTTTTTTTGTTGCCTTAGATGAAGGTTTGCAGAACAAATAGTTTCTCATTAAACAGTTAGTACACATATTGCCCTATGACAATGGTTAACAACCCCATGACATATCAACACTGTCCCTTCTCAAACTTGGATTCCCTATCACCAGCTTTCCTGTCCCCTCCTGGCTTCTAGTCCTTGTTCCTGGACTTCTGTGCCTCATTACTCCTGTTTTTGAGGCTGTCCAATCCCGGGCTGAATGGTGAACTTCAGGAGGAGCTTCACCACTGAGCTAAAAGGGTGTCCAGGAGCCATACTCTCGAGGTTTCTCCAGTCTGTCAGGCCAGTAAACCTGGTCTTTTTTTTGTGAGTTAGAATTCTGTTCTACATCCTTTTCCAGCTCTGTCCAGGACCCTCTATTGTGATCCTGGGTCAGAGGAGTCAGTGGTGGTAACCAGGAACCATCTAGCTGTACTGGACTCACTCTGGTGGAGGCCTTGGTAGCTGTGGTTCATTAGTCCTTTGGACTAATTTTTTCCTTGTACCTAGTTCTCTTCATTCTCGCTTGCTCCCGAAGGGATGAGGCAAGTGGAATATCTTAGATGGCTGCTCACAGGCTTTTAAGACCCCAGACACTACTCACCAAGGTAGAATGTAGAATATTGTCTTTATTAACTGTGTTATGCCAATTGAGCTAGATGTTCCCCAAGACCATGGTTCCCACAGCCCTCTGCCCAGCAATTCAGTCCCTCAGAAAGTTTGGATGTGTCTATGGGGCTTCCATGACCTTTCCTTGTACAGGTTGCGCTTGTTTCCACTGTATTGTGTACTGTCTCACCCTTCACCCAAGATACCACTTATCTATTGCCCATTTAGTATTTCCCCCCCACCCCTCCCATCCCTGGTAACCAGCAAAGATTGTTACATTTTGTGTGTGAACTTTTTCATGGCTTTTTACAATAGAGGTCTCATACAATATTAGTCCTTTTGTGATTGACTTATTTCACTCAGCATAACGTCCTCCAGTTTTGTCC
>NW_004444000.1:10683877-10728663 GCF_000243295.1 Trichechus manatus latirostris | reverse complement strand
TTGGAGTGGAGAGATGAGAGACTATGAAATGGGGAGAAACAGAAAGGGGAAGAGGAAGAAAAGAAAAGCATGCATAAATAAAAATTGGAAAGGTTAAAGAAGTGCAAAGTTCCCAGGAATCCCACCAGTGCAGCTATGTGGTTTGGGGAATTCGCTCTCAGTTGTTGCCGTACATCCTGGCTAGAAGGCATAGAGTATACAACGCTGGGTATTCAGGGAACAGAAAGAGATTGAAGTTGTAGAGAGACAAGAAACTGAGTAATGAAGAAAGACAAAAAGGTAAAAAGAGGGAAAACAAAACAAAATGAATTAAAAAAAAAAGAACAAGAAAAGCCCCCCAAAAAACAGAAGAAAAAAAAAACAATGAAAAAAGAAATGTCCTCTGGGATCCCTCTGCACGTCTGTGCAAGCTGGGGATTAGTGTCCTTGCCATGCAGCACCACCTGGCCAGAAAGTGCTCCCAATTCAAGAAAAGGAAAAGAAAACAAACAAACAATTGAAAACAAACAAACGAACAAAAGCCCCGGGATCCCACCAGCACGGCAGCTTAGACCGGTCAGCAGCTCCACACTCAAACAGAGCTCCGCAGCCCCTCATGAAGAAGCAAGGATGGTGCACGGAGCCAGGTATTTGAGCAAAAGGAAGGGGAGGTGGTGAGAGGTAAGGAAGAAATCAAAAGAAGCAGAATAGAAAAGTGACACCAGCAGCCAACAAATGGCACTCAGAGAGCCGGCCCATTCGGGTGTGTGGAATCCAAGCAGCCAGTGTTTCCTGGAAGAGAGATTGTGGCCACGGAATGCAGAAGAGGCCCAGTGGGGATGAAGAAGGGTGGGGAGTGGGGAAGCATATATTGCAAATTACCAGTTGTTTTGTCTCCCGCTGGAAGCTCCATGAAGCTGCTTTCTCTTACCCCCGTTTGCTGGTCTCTGATAGGAGTCCAAGATGGCAGATCCGCACTGAGTTAGCTGGTAGGGGACCTCTGCGTGAATCTTTCCTCGCTCTCTGTTCTCTGTCAGTTTTCTCACTCTGTTTGGTGCTTGGCTGAGTTCTTTATCTCTTCATTTGATGTTTTAGGGTTTCAGGATTGTTGTCTCTGTTCGGCCTAGTTTTTTGGATCTTTGCTGTGGAGGGACGGCGTGGTGCTTCTGCCTAGAGCACCATTTTGCTGGAAGTCCCCATTTTGAAATCTTGTTTATCTTTTGGATTTCTAATTGTTGTTTTTGTATAATTTCTAGCTGTGAATTTATTTTGGCATTTTGTTCCTGCATTATTTTCCTGAATTCTTCCTTTTTTTGTTTGTATTTTCCATGAATTTGTCTGCCTTTTCCATGAATTTGTCTATTTTTTCCTCATTTTTGTCTGCTTTTTGCTTCAGTTCTTAGATAATTCTGAGTACTAGAGAATTGAATTCCCTATCAGGTAGTTCTAGTGCCTCTTCTTCTACTGGAAAGTCATCTGGTGTTTTATCTTGGATGCCTACTAGAACCATCTTGTCCTGTTTTTGTAAATGTTTTGATATTGTCTGCTGTGTTCGAGGCATTCAGTAGTTATTTTTCTCATTTGTTGATTGTAGATTTGTTTGTTTTGTCCTTTTGTTTTTTAATTTGGTTATGTCTGAGCAGGTAGGCTGTGTGTTCTTTGTTGTTTGCTTGTCTACAGGCACGATATTTTTCACCTCCTTCTCCAACAGGCAGGGTCAGTTGCTCGTATATTGTATAGCAGGGCAGGTCTAGCTGAAGAGGAATTGCTGAGATGGATTGTTTGCGGCACTTACTACATCCACTAGGGCAGGTCAGTAATCAGTGCAGGGCAGGTTCTGGTAGGCCGTGCCTGTGCTGCTTGGTGGTGTGATGTTAAGCGTATGGTGTAGGTAGGCAGGATGGAGGGGGAGATTGTGATGTGAGGAGCTAAGGTCAGTATGGGAGAGAGGAGAGAGTAATAGGAGCCAAAAACATACAAACCAACAAAAAAGAGTGCCAGGGGAGCTTGCTGTTGGAGTGGAGAGATGAGAGACTATGAAACGGAGAAAAATGAAAAGGGGAAGAAGAAGAAAAAAAGAAAAGGAAAGAATGAATAAATGAAAATTAGAAAGAAAAAAGAACAGCAAACGTCCCAGTGATCCCACTGGTGTGGCTGCAATGTTTGGGGAAGTTGTGCCCAAGTGTTGAAGTACAGCCTGGCTAGGAGGTGTAGAGGCATTTAGTGCCAGGTATTCAGGGGACAGGAAGAGAAGGAAGGTATAGAGAGATGAGAAACTGAGTAATGAAGAAAGACAAAAAGGGAAAAAGAGAGAAAAGAAAAAAAAATTATAAAAAAGAACAAGAAAACACCCCCCAAAAAAACAGAAAGAAAAAAAACCCACAAAAAAAGAAACGCGCTCAGGGATCCCTCTGTGCATCTGCGCAAGCTGAGGGTGTAGCTCCCAAGCCTCACAGCACCGCCCAGCCAGATCAGGCTTCCAACTTGAGAATAGGAAAAGAAAACAAACAAACAATTGACAACAAACAAACAAACAAAAAAGCCCCGGTATCCCACCAGCGTGGCAGCACAGACTGTGAAGCAGTTCCACACTCAAACAGAGTTCCACAGCCCCTCAGGAAGAAGCAAAGATGGCACATGGAGTCAGGTATTTGAGCAAAAGGAGAGGGAGGTGTTGAGAGCTAAGGAAGAAATCAAAAGAAGCAGAAAAAAGCAACACCAGCAGCCAACAAATGGCACTCAGAGAGCCAGCCCATTTGGGTGTGTGGAATCCAAGCAGCCGGTGTTTCCCGGACAAGAGATTGTGGCCACGGGAAGCAGAGGAGGCCCAGTGGAGGTGAAGGGGGGGGTGGGAAAGCATATATCGCAAATTACCGGTTGTTTTGTCTCCCGCTGGAAGCTCCGTGAAGCTGCTTTCTCGTACCCCCGGTTTGCTGGTCTCCGATAGGAGTCCAAGATGGAGGATCTGCACTGCGTTAGCTGGTAGGGGACCTCTGCATGAATCTCTCCTTGCTCTCCATTCTCTGTCAGTTTTCTCACTCCATTTGGTGCTTGGCTGAGTTTTTTATCTCTTCATTTGCTGTTTTAGGGTTTAAGGATTGTTGTTTTCTCTGTTCAGCTTAGTTTTTCGGATCTTTGCTGTGGAGGGATGGCGTGGTGCTTTTACCTAGAGCTCCATGTTGCCGGAAGTAAAAGTTGTTGGAATTTTCGAGGGAGATTGCATTGAATTTATAGACTGTGTTAGGTAGTACTGATATTTTGACAGTGTTGAGTCTTCAGATCCAGGAACATAAAATCTCCTTCTATTTATTTAGGTCATCTTTAATTTATTTTAGTAATATTTTATAGTCTTTTGTATACAAGTCTTTCACTTCCTTAGTTAAATTTATTCCTAGGTATTTTATTCTTTTATATTCCATTGTAAATGGGTTTGCTTTCTTAATTTCCTTTTCAGCTTGTTCACTGCTGATGTATAAAAACCCAACTGATTTTTGTCTGTTGACCTGGTATCCTGCCTCTTTGCTGAATTCATTTATTAGCTCTAGTAGCTTTCTCATGGATTTTTTGGGGGTCTTCTTTGTGTTGGATCATAGCAGCCAGTCCTAGAAAGTGTTTTAGAATTTTTTAAAAGTTAGAATGTTAATTAGCAATGATGATACAAGATTTAAAAAAAAAAAAAAATAACAACCCAGCAACTAACCAACCAAACAAAACAACTGATCTTAATCCTACTACGCAAAAACAACTGTACTTTTTGTGCCTATATCTTTCTAGGACTCGTCTACATGCATACATGTTTTATCAATTGTAATTTACTTATCACTTTGCATTCTGCTTTTTTTTCTCTTAAGATTATATTTGAAGCATTAAAAAAAATTCAATTTTGGAAAGTGATAACTGTGGTACTACTCTGCAATAGTCTGAAAAAACATTTACTGCCTAAAGAATTCCAATAAATCATTTTAAGCTTCTGTTAGTCTCCAATGACACCATTTAGGAAGAAGTGGAGGTAAGAAATAAATCTAATGTAACCTTGCAAGGGAAGAAGACGATAGAGTTACAAAGTGTTGTTGTCTGACAAGGCATGTCCAGGGAGGCTGGGACGAAAACCACACAAATTACTGAAAACAATTTAAGAAATTGGAGACCCGTCAAGTGTGGGAAAAGAAGATGTAAAAGATAGTGTGGTCTGGAGGATCTGTTTTCTCTTTCTCAAGAATATGTGGTAAAAGTGGTTAGGTAAGTGGGATTGAATATATCCAAAATAGTGTCCTCTAGAACTGGGAGAGGACAGATGTGGTGGTCACGCTTCCTTGAAGAGGAGAGTGCAGATTTCTCCATCCACAGCTGAAGGTTTTTGTGGCTGGGAGCTCCATACCTCTGCCTTAATTGGACATTTGTCCTTGTCCTGACCTTGCAATACAGGATCTTTGCATTGTCTGCAGTTATCTGAGCCATGGTTGTTTTGAGATACTCTCTTCCTAGGGAAAGTGGCCCTGTTGCCTGCATAGTGACATGTGTTCTGCCTTTGTATGTAGTATGTGTCTGTGTGTGCATATGTACTTATAGTTCAAGGTGTACAAAGAAGACAAACTTTCCAGCTTTTTTCTACTCTTCCGCCATGTTGGTGTTTTTGCTTAGGATGCGACTCTTAGGAAGATGGACGTCTAGGTTTCCTATACATCTGGCAGACAGAGGTAAAACTCAGAAGATTTAACTCACCTTTTGTTGCTAACTTGGGCCTCAGTAAACTTCAGCATGAATTTTATCTTCCTAATTGGTGGCTTAGAGAGAGAGAACAGAAATGAAGAGTTAGCTTTCTTCATGCTATGTGCTCCTGACAATCTGATTTGTTTATGAAAGGGTGGTGTCACGCTGGTACAAAATCATCACCAGCCTGCCTTTGAGGGAGACCCTGAGGGTGATTTTTCTCATGATCCCAGACATCTGAGCTATGATACATCTACTGTGAGGGTCCTTGACATTCTGGTTCTCTGTTTCTTGTCCTAAAATAAGAGGGATGGACTAGATTCTATCTAAGGTCCCTTAGAGTTCTAACCTTTACAATGCTTTGATTTATTTGTGGTTGGCTCTGCACAATGTGGATGATGACTTAGATCGAAGCTAATGAGAGAAGAGAGGAAGGAACTAAAATTCATCAAGAGCTTACTGTGTGCTAAGCACCATACTAAGCTCTCCATCTATGTGATATCCTATAACCCTTAACTATTGGGTGAAAAATCTTACTCTCAATTTTTAGATGAGAAAATGGGTCAGGGGTAAATAACTGCCTAAAGTTTTCTAGCCAGTGTATTGCAGAACCAGAGACCAAGCACAACGTTGACACCCAAATCCAATCCCTTTCTAATACTGCTCCATTAATAACATGCTGCCCTACAACCCAGCTGCGTATTGCACTGTGACATTTACTCTCACGTAGAACCCTCCAGTCTGAGGAAGAAGAATGGAGAGCAAAACATTTTATATCATGAGAATGAGCTTTGGAATCATTATATTACTTAGATAGAAATCACAGAGAACAATCCTGAGATCTTTATGCTTTTTATTAAATGAGAAGTATAAAAACAACATTAAAAATACTATTAATATCGAGGGTCTCATAATATCATGATATGAATATAGTTATTTTAATTATTGCATGTTGTACACATGCATAACTACTTCACAGGTTTAGATTATACATGCCATTTTTGCTCTGTCTTTTTAAAAAATTAATATTTTTTCGTAAATATTTTTAGGGGCATTTTAGCTATCCCACTTTGCCATGTTCCACCTCGCATTACCTCTACTCTCAACACATACAGATCATATGGCAAAGAATGAAGCTACTTGAGAACAAAAGACAATCTCTTTTTCTAGTAAGTTTCTTTTCAGAATAGGTAAAAAAACTAAACATATTGATTCTATAGAAATTAAGACATTCAGAGTTCCAATTTTCTTTCTCTTTCTTTTTTTTTTCCAACAAGGTATTTATCATTGATTTAATTTGCAAATAAGTGCATTTTTGAGTCATTGATCATATATGTTAGCATAATGTCACATCTTAACTTTGTTAATATGATAAGAAATCTGTACATTTTTAAACTCAGTTTGCCATTTACACAGTACATTATATACTCATACAATTTGGAAAGTAAAGGCTCCAGTTACAGTCTAATTCTAATTAGAAGAAATAAACATTGTATTACGTGGGAGGAGAAGCTATGTGCCATCATTTACTGTAACAAGTTTGCCACATTAATTTGATGGGAGTGTTGTACACAAGACTAGATGGATAAATATCACATGCAGACATCATTGTCCTGACTGACCTCGCCCTGCAAGATAATCAGTCCCAACTCCAAAAAACTTATAATCTGAGGGCAATTTTATTTATCCACAGAGAATTCACAGAATGAAGTTATCTAGATGGCAGTAACCCACAGCTAACCCGTGGGTTTTCAGCCAAGACGAGCCCCCCCAGATACCTAGCGAGCTCAGATGCTCTGATCTTTGCTCTTGTCCTTGCTGACTAAGGTCACTTGTTTGATAACTATTTCTTTTTGCATTTTGTATCTGCCTGTCTTACTGATCTGCTGCAACCTTCCTAATCATTGTCCCTTTAACCAGGCAGTCTGATGGTCACAAACGGCCTTATGGTTGAGACAGTTATTGGAGGACTGAAAATGATGGTGAGTCTCCTACCAAGCCATCACCCTTCATCCCCTGCAGAAGTGTGTGAGCATACCTCACGTGCTCCAATCTAAACCTGTTCATTGTGGATATAGAAGTAGGGCTTACCTGGCAGCCAGTAGTATCTGCTGTGCATGGGACCTTGTTAAAGCCTTGCCTGACTTATCAGTGGAACAGCTGGCCCCTGTTAGGACACTAATCAGCCTACATAGGCCCTGATTAAGGTGAGCCTTTGATGTCATAGCTCAACCCTTGACTGCAGTGCTCAGCTATGTAAGAAAGCTGTCTTTCCAGAAGCCACAGACCCTAGTCAGTTACTGTTGGATTGGAGAGATGAGCATGGATAAGCCCAATGGGCCTTGACTCCACTTCTTGTTCAATATTGCGTTGTTCTAAACTCCCAAATATCTTCTCTCAATCCTTAGCAAAAAATGATATGCAGTCTGCCTGTTTCCATTTCTACCCCCATTGGCCCAAAATGGCACAGTAACTGCCTCTCAAAAGTAATTACCAGTTGAGGGGTGACTGTCCCAGACAGAATATCATGAGAGCTTAAAAGTCTTCTCAAAGCCACAGAGCAGTTGCCTAACACACTAGGGATCCTTGGTGGAGTGGTAATTAAGAGCTCAGGCTGCTAACCCAAAGGTTGTCAGTTCAAATCCACCAGCAGCTCCTTGGAAACCCTATGGGACAGTTCTACTCTATCCTATAGCTCTGAGCTGGAATCAAGTTGGCACAACTTTTTTTTTTAACACACCAGAGTGCAATGGAAGGGCTGGTGCCTTGGAGTCAGATGAGAATTCAAATTTCAGCTCTTTCAGTTAGCATTTTATGATATTGAACAAGCTACTTAACTTTGTTTTGTTTCGAATTTTTGATCTATAAAATGTAACTAATAATATATAATTTTCAGAGTTGTTATTAATATTAAATGAAACAAAATCTGTTACAGTGCCTGATACATAGTAAGCTCCCAATGGATATTATCTAGTGTAATAACTTAGGTCGTGTAATAGTTTATAGCACTGTCCTAGGGTGTGTGCTAAATCCATGTTAATTATAATTTATGATATTTTGTTTTTAAGTTGAACCTTAGAGAGCATTCTGAACGCAGGAGGGCACTTCTTTTTTTCTCAAGCTAGATCTGAAAAAGAAAGAAGAAGAATTGGTAAATGGTGGCATTGGTGAAAAATATTGGATAAACCATGGACTGCCAGAAGAACAAACAAATCAGAAATACAACAGAATAGTCCTTCGAAGGGAGGATAGAGAGACTCTGGTTTGCTTACTTTGGACACGGCATCATGAAGGACCAAATGCTAGAAAAAGACATCATCTTTGATAAAATAGAGGGTCAGCAAAAATTGGGGAAATTCTCAACGAGATGAATTGCCACAATGGACTCAAACAAAAGCAATCATCAAGATGGCGCACAACTACACATTTCATTCTGTTATACACAAGGTGGCTGTAAGTCAGAGTCTGCTTGATGGTAAACGAACAACAACAAAAACAACCGATCTGAAGGGAAATGTAAAACTTGTTTCTTCTTGTCTCACTAAACTCATTAAGTTTTTGGGTGATTGCTGTGGTTGAGAAGGAATGTTTTGCTCCGTATATTTTTGTCTCGAGCTAATGCTGAGTTCACAGGTTTGTGGGGGATGTCACTTTGTTCACTTCCTGCTTCCTTCCTAGGGAAACATTTTCTCAAGGCTATATTGGTGTCTTTACTGTGGTTTTTTGTGCTACTATTTAAGCCATTTTCTATAGAGTGCCCACTAATTGCTTTTCTTTTTCTCTCCCACATCTAATGGGATTTACCCGTGACCTCATTAATTAACACTCATCCTGTTTGGTATTTACCACACTGATTTTCAGTTACGTAGAGGAGCAAAAATAGGAAACACGAGAAGATGATTCAGGACCCCTCCTGCCAGCAGAAGAAAGCTGGGTTCTGACTGGACTTTTTACTTTCTTTCTTCATCTTTATTTACCTGAATGTATACCAGTTACTGTCATTTCCGACTCATGGCAAACCTACGTGTGTCGGAGTAGAACTGTGTTCCATAGGGTTTTCAGTGGTGGATTTTTTTCAGAAGTAGATCACCAGGGCTTTCTTCTGAAGTGCTTCTGGGTGGACGCAAACCTCCAACCTTTTAGTGAGCAGCTGAGTGCTTAATTAACCCTTTTGCACCACCCAAGGAATATGAATTCAAAAACAGCCATGTCCAATAGGATTTTGCAAAGAAGTCAGAGCCCAGGTTATATGTATACTAGCTGTAAAGACTAACATTGGTAAAGGAGCCCTGGTGGCACAGTGATTAAGCACGCAGCCTAAGATGTGGCAGTCTGCTTCCGTAAAGATCACAACCTTGGAAACTCTATGGGGCAGTTCCACTCTGTCCTACAGGGTTGTTATGAGTCAGAATCAACGCGATGGCAATGGGTAACATGGGTAAAGATGGTGACGTATCACAGAGCTCTTGCACATGCGTTATCTCACTTGTTTCTAATAATAACACATCAAGAGAGTACTATTATCACTATGTTACAATGGAGGAAACTGAGGTTCAAAAAGGTTGAATGTCCTGCTCAGATTCAGACAGTCAGTAGGTTGTAGAGCCAGGATTTGAGCATATATGTACATATATATGTATATACTTTAACCCCCAAAACCATGATTTTTTTTTTCTGTTTACAACTCTACATTCTTGTGAAAGTAAAGACTACATGTAGCAATTCTGCCTTACCACCTAATATCCAATGTGTACTAAAATCTACCAATGAACAGTTTCCCCAAGCAGACCCTGGTATGTATGTTCATGGTTAATATGTGATACAGGAAGCATCACAAATCGATTTATTGATCAATTAGTCAATAAATGATGCCGGGAAACAGGCTAGGTTTATGAGGAAAAAGAAATCAATTTAGATCCTCATATAAAAGTAAACATCAAAAAAATAAAATCTAAATGAATTAAAGACCTCCATTAAAAAAGATATAAATTAGAAGAAAATATAAATGAATACTTGTCCAGTCCTTGAAAAGACAATATTGTTATGCTTGCAACTAATGGGGAGATATCTCAAAAAAGCAATCAGTATACATAACTACATAAAATTTTAAGCTTCTTTATGTCAAAACCATAAACAACAAATAATAAATAGAGAAATCATTTGCAACACGTAAGGCTTAATATTCTTAAAATATGAAAAGCTCATATAAATCAATGAGAAAGTCATTAAAACAGTTAATACAAAAAGAAAATAAAGGCAATTGATGTAAATATGTGAAAAAACATGTTCAACTAGTAATCAAAAAATGAAAACAAATAATAAATTGCATTTAAAAATTAGATGTACAAGGTTTGTAAAGGGTTAGTGAGATAAACACTCATCCACATACACACACATAAATAGATATATTTCTTTCGGAATGCAGCCGAGCAGTATGTAAAAAGAATAGTAAAAATATTCATGTCCTTTGACCTAATAATGTTGCTTGTAGGAATTTATCCTAAAGATAATAAGAAATGTGAACAAAGATGCATATATTACCACCTTCTTTAATAGCACACTGTAGAACAGGAATCCTGCCTGTCATATTCATTATTTATTTCTACTGCCAAGAACAGGGCTTGGCACTTAGTAGAGGGTACAAAACGTTGGTTAAATGGCAGAACTAATGACTGGCTACTACCTGGTATATAATAGTTGAGGAATAGTCAAGTAAATTATAGTTTATGCATGTAATTAAACACACTCATTAAAATCAATGTTTGAAAGAATTTTAAATGGAAAAATGCTTATTGATGTAACAATTTTTAAGAAAACGAGATACAAAATTTTATATGCATTATGATAATATATGCAAATATATATACGTATGCATTCATATATACAGAGAAAAATACCAGACGGAGTGTGATAAAATGCTAATAGTGGTTATTTCTTGGAGTTGGAATTATGGATAATTATAATTTTCTTCATAGTAGTGTTCTGTGTTTTTAAGGATTTCACAGAAAATATATACCACATTTAATAAAAATACACACACACAGGATGATCTGCAAAGATTCATGTTAAAAATTTAACAGTGATGACCTCTAGGTGATGAGATATTTGTATTGTTTTGTAAAATTTCCACAATTACCCTGTATTATATTTAATCATAAAAAGTTTTATTAATTTTATTTTAAAAGTTCAGCAGTGAACTTAGAAAGACTGGATATCAGAGAGTAAAAATTAGAGAGACCTTGCTAACCAAAAGATGGGCTGTTTGAATTCACCAGCCGCTCCCTGAAAACCCTATGGGGCAGTTCTACTCTGTCCTCTAGGGTCGCTATGAGTCCGAATCAACTCCATGGCAACGGGTTTGGTTTTTTGGTTTCGATCAGACTGTGCTAGGCAGATTTCATTAATAGACCTGATTCTTCATAATTCCCTGTATCCATTACTCTTGCTGTGTAACTTTTTAGTGCCTTCCCACATTGACTATGGACTTGACCATGTGATTTGTGTTGGCCAAAGGGATGTTAGCAAGTATGGCGTAAGCAGAACTTGAAATGGGCTTGCACTTTGGGTCAGTAATTCTAGCCCTCTGGCTGTACAGTGGGAGCATATTCTGCCTTGCTGGAGAATGAGAGACACGTGGCTCAGTCACCCTTGTCACCTCAGTTCACCAACAACCGTCTACCAGACATCCGGGTGAACACACCTGAGACCATAAGAACTACCGTTGGTCCACACAAAATTGCTGATCCACAGACTCGAGAGCTAAGTAAAAGCTTAATTGTTATAATCCACTGAGTCACGAGATAGTTTGCTTCACAGCCTTACTGTGAAACTAGATATTGATTCATAGGGTATAATAACTATTTACTGATGAGAATGGTCAAAACAAAATCCCGCCTTTGGGGCAAAGATGTTTCTCTAGACCTCACTGAGATCTGCATGGAACATTTCTCTTGACAATCAACTTCCCTTTGCTTCAGTAAGCTCTCATATCCCACAAAGCACATAGATTTCATGAGGAACAAATATGCCCTGAATAAGGGACCTGAGCATTCTTGTTCCTGGAAAGATCCTTCACAATGGATATTAATAAATTAACATTCAGGTTAATTTATTATTCTCTTATGAGTTTAGTTAGCATTAAAATGTCTCTATGATTCCAGTCAAATTGGGATAATGACAAGCTGTGCTTTCTGGAATTAGAGAGCTCAGATTTACTGTTGTTAGTTGCCAGCCTTATGGATAACAGAATAATCTTCATGATCCAGTGACATCTTCATGATCATTGGTTTGTTCAAACCTGTTGTTGTGGCTATGTGTTAATCCATCTCATTGAGGTTTCTCTCATTTTTGTTGACTCTCTACTTCATGAACCGTGATGTCCTTTTCTAGCAATTAGTCTTTCCTGATGATGTGTCCGAAGTAGGCGAGCTGAGACTAGACCTTGGAATATGGGCAGTGTACCAGTACACAGGCATTGTATGGGTCTTCCTGGCAAAGCAGCAAATTTATCTCTGGCTCCTGCTGTAATCTTTCCACAATTCCACACCAAACACTAAAAAAGTGCATGAATCAAAGCAGTGCTAAAATTTAAAGATGGAAGTGCACTATTTATATACTCGTTAAACATCGTTAAATTTCTGTCCGAACACAGTTTCAGGGAAAAAGGACTTTGTCAGTTTCATGGACACATCAGGTTATTGGAGGTGGATGTCATCATCTATCTGAATTACACAAATAATGATACAAACAACCATTTACTGAGCACCCAAGCTGCATCCATTTTGTGCTATGCTCTTTACACATGTGACGTGGTAATAACCCTGTAAGGTAAGCGTTCTTTCCTCCATTTTACAGAAAACGTAAAACAAATATAATAGCTGAGGTTTAGAGAGGTTATGAAACATCCCCAGATTACAGGCTGGTAAATGGCAGAAGTAGGCTTCACATACTGGTCTGGAGGACTGTAAAGCCCCTAGATCATTTCACTTCGATGTCACTATCTTACCCTGGAAGTCCCATTTACGCTTTACGTCAGTAGATTGGCATTCTGATTTTGAAATAGAATTTAGTTTCTAATTAGCCTAGCTCTCTCCTCCAGGGTATATTTCATTTGATACACAATAAAGCCTTTTGTACTTAGCTTTGAATTTTGTATCCAATAATCTTAAAACTGAAATACATAAATTCTTACCTAGCAATATGTAGTCACTTTAATATGAGGAATTAAAGGAGAACGCATTTTCTTCATTTACTGCTGAACAGAGAGCTCCTTCTGATTTTGTTAGTATAATATGATATTACAAATGCACGTGATTTAATTATAATGTTTATCATGCTGTTCTTGGACTCATGACTGTAAAAACAAGAAGTATGATCGGCATATAGCTAATAAGTCTTACTGTGCATTAGAACAGCCCCACACTAGCCTTGCTCCATCCCTTCCTCTCTCCCCGTGTGCTTTCTTGCTCCTCTGCCTTGGTCAGCCTTTTGGCCAAATGAGTCCCATTACAGTACGTTGTCCTGTGGAGACCTTCTTTCTCTCTTCCCTATTGAGCCTTGTACACAGAGAGCCGTCTGCTGGAGAGATGTTAGTAAGCTAATCACATTAAGATATTATTAATTTACAACAGCTGAATGTCTTACTCTCTCTGGATTATATGGGTTTTAATAGGGGCCGTGATAAACGTAAGGAAATGAAAGTCTGGCAGTAAAAATCTTAGCATTCATTGAATGCTTATGAGGTGAGATACTTTCAGGAGTACATCTTTTCTCAGTGCCCCTCAGCTCACCATGCACGATCTTGTCTCTCTCATCGACCTAGTGTTTTTTTTTTTTACACCAATAAAGATAATTCTTGTGGAGGCTGCAAAGAAATCTCTAGTGCCTTCCCAAGGCCATGAGTTCTAATTTGAAAACCAGACTTGAAACTCAGAACTTTGATTACACATTCTAGTGCTTTTCTTCAGATTTTGTTTTCAACAATGACATTTTGGTCTAAGTCAAGAAAGGTCTATGTGTGTGTGCTTTAAGATACTGAGAGGGAAATATGAGTAAATTACAATTCATTTAATGAAAATAGTACCGATTTAAATTAAAGAATTTATGAACAGGAACTGTGTCCGACACATGCTCACTGCTCCGTCTCCACACCTGAAAATATATTAGGCATATAGTAGGCAGTTATTTGTTGAATGAATGAACATCTGCACATGCATGTATTACATACACACACACACGCAGTCACACACGTTCATTGCACAGACAGTAGGACAGGAACATACGCTTAACCTGAAAACATAATTATTTCCTGATATTATCGGGGAAAAAAAAATTATAACTGATGTTTACCACACTGCATCTTTTGCCTTTCTGGAAGAGCTTATCAAAGGGATAAAATAGTGACAAATCCTTCTTCTTCTTCGGGAAACATTGAATCAGAATAAATGGAAGGCCGATGGGTCGATTTCTTCATGGAACTTTAACTTAATCATCTAAATGCTTTTGCAAGCTGTTATTTACTAACAAGGAGCCCTGGTGGCACAGGGCTTAAAGTTCCCAGCAGCTAACCTAAAGGTTAGCGATAGGAGCCTGCCAGCTGTTCCGTGGGAGAGAGATGCTGCAGTCCGTTTCTGTAAAGATTACAGCTTTGGAAACCCTGTGAGGCAGTTCTACTCTGTCCTATGGGGTTGCTATAAGTCGGAATCAACACGACAGTGGATTTTTTTTCCACTTTAAAAACACTAAATCTTGAAGAAATCTAGTTACTCAAATACTTTCCAAGAAATTAGGCCTGAATTATATCTGATCCCAATAATTTCCTCTTTGCTAAAGGAGAAGTTCTAGTAGGGCTCTAACATTCTCTTCTAAGAACCTCCGGTCAATCAGGGGCCACGCACAGAGCTCACCTGTCCCCATAATTCTAGATTTAGAGCCATTTCTGGAATTAGGACCATACGGAAGTGGTTTAGAAAGAGGAAAGGAGTTAACTAGAACCCTGACGTCCTGTCTTTTACCCTCCCCAATGATGTTTTCTTCTCACTTCACTATTCACAATTTTCAGAGACACCAACTACTAAACCTTCTAGCTTGGATTATTATGTTCCTCAGGAGAGTTTTAGCATAGACATGGGACTGGAGACCATAGAAGATCCTGAATTAGGTCTCCTTTACATAATTCTCTATAGCCAGTATTTGACCATTAAGGACGATGCTGGGTGCTGTGGAAGAAAACATCTCATTCACTCTTCCTTCAACAGATCTTTGTTGAGCACTTAAAAAAGATCAGTTGCCTTTTAGTTGATTCTGACTCATGATGACCCCATGTGTGTCAGAGTAGAACTGTGCTCCACAAGGTTTTTCAATGGCTAATTGTTTTTGGATGTAGATTGCCAGGCCTTTCTTCTGAGGCATCTTTGGGTGGACTTGAACCTTCAACCTTTTGGTTAGCAGCTGAGCACATTAACTGTTTGCAGTACTCAGGGACTCCATGCCAAGCATTGTTCTATAGATACAGTAGTAATAAAAAGGTACTAAAAAGTCCCACCCACATTGGACTTTAACTGACAGAAAACAAACAAAGAAAAGTTGATTAATTAATAAATAAATAAAACTGTTTTTTTTTCCCCCAGATGGTAAGGAGTGTATGAACAGGAGGATGGAGAGGTTTTTGTTTTTTTTTGGTGTGTGTGTGTGTGCGTGCGTGTGTGTGTGTGTGTGTGGCAACTCTGAAACATATTCAATTCTCTTGCATTAGATTAAAGGAGACACAGATTACTTTCAAAGGAGTGTGGAGTCAATGTGCTGGTGGTGTTGGGTGGCATTCGGGGGGACTGACGTAGGGCTAAGGTGGCACTGCTTCTTCAGTTCCCTCCAGAGATGGATTTGAAAGCACCAGCATTTGTGCCTGTCTGATAAAGTTGGTTCAAAGTGAACGTGTGACTCTTTGGCAGGCTGTGAATCGAATCCTGCCTGTCCTGTGTGTAGACACTATGAAAATCAAATGAAAGTCAGCTGGAGTTTGATGAAGGCTGCCGAGAAAACTGTATTCCTAAGCTTCTCATCATAGCATCCTCTTTGTTGGGTTTACTTTCGTTGTAAAGGAATGGTTGTATCTGGCAAGAGTCTGTAGACGCCTCATAGTGAGGTACAATCAATCCCTGTCTTCCCTCTGTTTGAGCAAGGCAGACTTGTAGGGCAGGTAAACTTTCCCATGACAGTTATCGTATCTGCCCAGCCACCTCTGCTTTAGTCTTTAGTCTTCAACTGTGCTTCATAAACACACCTCAGGGCTGCTAAAGAAGGTGACATGGAGGAATGAGCATGAGGAGAGAAGATAGATCATCATCAAGTGGAACCCAACAGGTTAGGTTAACAAAAAGCTGTGCTTACTGTATTTTTACACAAATAATGGCCTTCTGCATTTGTTTGCTGGCTGCTCCCCTCCCCACCCCAAAGTATTTTTGTAAGCACACTGTGCTAACTTTCTTTTACAGCAACCTGTGGAAGAGGATTGGCATGGCCTCCCTTATGAGGGTGCGTCACTGGGGGGAGGGCGCAGCTGGCAAACAAATGCAGAAGGCACACGTTATTCGCATAACAATACAGTACGTACCAACGAATGTGGATTTCCTGAGACTACAACCATAATAGCTCAGTTGAGGAGCGTTCCATAAGTTCAAAGTTTAAAGTATGAAGTGAAGCAATTTGTTCTAAATTGCTGTTTGATCCTGTGACCCAAGAGACTCATTCCTCACTCAGACCTAACTTTGAAAGCAGTGAGTGGCAAAACGGCCAGGCAAAAGTAGGAAAAAAAAGGCACACTTTTCCTTTGAGCTAATATGAAAAGAGCTTACTACAAATTCCACCAGAGTTTACTCCACTCAGGTCTGTGCTCTGGGCAACAGTTACCATAACACCAGGCCTTCCAAGGTGGTTTCATTGCACAGAAAAAATTGCATAATGCTGCCAGCTAATGGGGCTTAAGTAGGCTGTCTGAAGATAGATAAGTTGTTGATTCCCATATATTGTCATTATCTTTATATACACATAGAACATTTTTTTAATGTATAGCATTAAGGATTAAAAGAGAAAAATAATATGATTATCACAAGAGAAACAGGAAAATATTTTGATAAAATTTGATACCTATTCATAATAAAAGCTTCTAAAAACTAAGAAAGAAACATCTTTATTCTTAAAAAGTGACTACCAATACTTGCCACAAATATCATATTAAATTGTGAAAAAATTCAAAACATTCCTTACAAAAACAAGAAAATGTCAGGAATATCTGCTACAATCACCTCTATTCTTAATTCTACTGGAAATCATATATAATGCAATAAGACAAGAAAAAAAAACTAAAGAAGGAAATAAATTTAATTATCATTTATTAACAAATATTCTAATTTTCATAAAATATACAAGAGAATTTATAAAACATTTGAATTAAAAAAAAGAATTCAGTAAGATTATACATTGACAACAAACAGATATTACAATTGTAATTTTAGTAACAATGGTAACCATTTACAATAGCTCAAAACAAACAAACCTATAAAGTATCTAAGAAATCATCAAACAAAACCTGTGCAACATCTGTATAGTAGAAATTATGAAACTTTATTAAAGGTAATTTAAAAATGTAATAAAAGTAGTTATAGATCATACTTATGATGCAAGTGTTCACACCATTAACCCCAAACTCAATAAAATACAAATCATAATCCCAACATGATTGTTTCTAAAATTCATATAGAATAATATAATCAGGAATTACTAAGACAATTTTGAAGAAGGAAAGGAGAGGGGATTTACTCTCTCAAAACTTTGATAAAGTCAGGTCACTATAATACAGTGATTTGGCTTCAGAAATAGGCATATAAACCTATAGAACAAAATTGAAAGCTCAAACAGGCCTCTGTGTATATGGAGATTTGTGTAAGAAAGTAGTAACTGTGCAGATTAATGGGGAAAAAAGAATTATTTAGCACATTATGTTAGGCTAATTAGCTAACCATATTAAAAGAAGAAGTAGAACTATATCCTTACCTCACACAAAACACAAAAGTACTTCCATATCGTTTAAGATCTAAATATGAAAAGTAAAATTTTAAAACTTTTTTAAGCAAAAATAAGAGTACATACGTATAGTATCAGAGTAAGAAGGCATTTCTTCGAAAGACATAAAATAATGCATAAATAATGAATAAAGGGAAAGATGACACATTTCACTGCATTCAAAAGAAAAATACAACCTCTGAATGACAATATGAACATTACTGGAAAACAAGTTAGAATTGGAAAAAGACGTTTACTTAGTGTATTACTAACAAAGGTAAATATTTGGAATATCTGAAGAACTCATTTTAAATCAACAAGAAAAATACAAACTGTGGCGCGGAAACAATTGTGAAAAGTTTGGAATAAACAGTCCCCAGGAGAGGAGATCTGAAAGGCTAAAAATGTGTACTAAGAGATATTCTATGATACGGCCTCACTTTGGACAGTCCCAACACACACAGATGTGAGTCACCAAAACTTATTTGAATAACACAAGCCCCCCAACAGCATGGTTCAAATTTCAGTTAGCATGGTATATATTCACTGTAATTGTATGATGTACAAATGTCACTGCTGGCTCTTTAATCTACAAATAACTATGTAAATAACAGATGTTCATCATGATCAGCGACCAAGGTATCTGTTCAATGTCTTTTACCTTGAGAATTGGTATTACTGTTTTTTTATATGTCCAGTAACTTTATTGTATCGTGGGCATTTTCAATATTATGTTGTGAGATTCTGAGTCTCGTTCCAATCCTCTGGAAAATGCTAATATTGTATTTGTTTTAAAAGATATTAAACTTCATTAAGATCAGACTGAAAGTTGTTTTTCCTTCTGTGGATGGTGGTTCCAATGTCAGTTTAGTTTTCAAAGCTCTGTTAGGTCTTCTCCATGTATGTGCCACTCAGGGATTAGTCTGATTTTTATGGCAATTCGGACCCTGGGTGACTGAAATGGTTGGTTCTCCACTACTAACCTAAAGCTGATTGTCCAAACCCACCCAGCAGTGCCACAGAAGAAAAGCTTGGCCACCTCCTGTAAAGATTACAGCCAAGAAAACCCTACGGAGCAGTCTTACTCTGTCACACCTGGGCTTGCCATGTTAGGAATCGAGTCAATGGCTGTAGGGTTTTTTTTTTTTTTAATTGTTTATTTTGTTTTGTTTTAAAATATAGTAGTTTATCTCTACCCTTGCTAGGAAAAAATAAAAAAGGGAGGATTCCTCCAACAAACTCATGGGAGTCCCTTTCCCTATTCGTCTGTTAACAAAGAGGTTTTTTTTCTTGGAATTGTACCTGTATATAACTGCTGTGCAGCTCTATAGTTCTGTGGTTGTGATTCCCTCCCCACTGTGGCCATTTGGGAAAACAAAACAAAAAAACAAACAAACCAGAAAACTAAAAAAGAAACTGACTTCGTACTCCATACCGGTTATTCTTCAATTCTGACTTCCACTCTACTGACTATTTACTTTTCAAAGTGCACAGGTAGTTGCTTTTCACATTCTGTCCATAGTTTTCAGTTGTCATTAGTGGGGGAGATGGGCTATAGTGGGCCTAGGCCATCTCAGTCTGCTTCTGTTGTTAAGATCATATAAAGAATTATATGTTTACTTTCCATTATATCATATACATATTACTTGGTGTTAAATTGAGCTGTTTGTTTACTGACCTTTTACTATTGGTTCTATTTTTAGGGATAGGTATTTTTCCTCATTGAAGTCAACTTACTTCTAAAGTTTCTTTTGTCCTCTTTTTCATTTTATTTTACTTGTAACCAGTAAAGATTTAGTAGTTATAAAAAAAAGTCTCTTAAAATCTGCCAGTAAAAGCGTAAATCGATCAACTACTTTGGAGAGTAACTATGCAATATCTAGTAAAATTGAAGATACATATACCTTATAGCCCAATAATTCTACTCCCAGGTGTATGCATCAAAAAACACTTTAAAATGTGCACAAGAAGACATATACGAGTATGTTTATTGCAGCATTGTTTATAAAGTGGAAATAACCTCAATGTCCAAAAATACAGGAATGAATAAACTGTAGTATATTTAATCAAAAGAATGCTAAATACCAATTAACAAGAAACTAAAATGTTTATCGATATAAATAAGTATCAAAATACTAAAGGAAAACAGCAAGTTGCAAACATTATGCATATTACAAAAATTTATACAGCATTTAAAACCAGAAAAAAAATATTATATAATCCATGGATGAGAAGAATACACACTGACCTTTAGGCTGGTACTAATCTCTGAGGAATAAATATAGGGCTTTGACTGAGGGAGTGTGAGAGGGGATATGGCTTTGTCTGATGCTTTATTCCTTACAAAAATGTTAACATTTAATGGCAAGAAATTTTACATATGACAAATCTGGGTACAGGTACATAAGTATTTGTAATATATGTTTTCTATAACTTTCTGTATATAATTTTAAAAAATCATAATCTATTTTATTGTAATTGTTTTGTCCAAGTACTGCTCCTTTTGTTTATTGATTAGTTTAACTTTAAAAAAAACTTCATTTTTCAGCACCAATTCTACTCAAACTTTTCTTAAACCTAGAAGAGGAAGAAATACTCCCTAACTCATTCTTTGAAGCCAGCAGCACCCTGATACTAAAAACAGCTAAAGACATCACACAAAAAAAGAAAATTACAGGCCAATATCCCTCATGATTATAGACACAAAAATTCTCAACAAAATTCAACAACATATTAAGAAAATTATGCATCATAATCAAATGGGATTCATACCAGCAATGCAAGGATAGTTAAACATTATAAAATTAATCAATGTAATTCACCACATAAATGAAACAAATGAAAAGAACCACATAATCATTTTCTACTGTGCAGAAAAGGAATTTGATAAAATCCAACACCCTTTCCTAATAAACACTCTCAGCAAAATAAGAATAGAAGGGAATTTCCTCAATATAATTAAAGGTATATATGTAAAACCAACAACAAATATTACTCTCAAGGGAGAAAGATTGAGAGACTTCACCCTTGAGAATGAGAAGGAAATAAGCATGTCTGGTATAACCACTGTTATTTGATACTGTGCTGGAAATCCTAGCCAGAGCAATAAGAGAAGAAAGCAAAACACAAGCTATCCAAATTGGTAAAGAAGAAGTAAACCTCTGTTCACAGATTACTTGATCTTGTACATAGAAAATCCCAAAGATTCCACAAGAAAACTACTGGATCTAATAGAAGAGTTCAGCAATGTTGCAGGGTACAAGATCAACACATAAAAGTCAACTGGGTTCCTTTATACTAACAAGGAAAATTTTGAAAAGGAAATCAACATTATACTATTTACAATAGCCCCCAAAATGATAAAACTGATGAAATACCTAGGAATAAACCTAACCAGGGACGTAAAAACTTATACAATGAAAACTGTAAAACACTACTGCAAGAGACTGAAAGAAACTTTCATAAATAGGACATTCTGTGCTCATGGACTGAAGACTTAATATTGTGAAAATATCATTACTACCCAAAGAGACCTATAGATACAATGCAATCCCAATCTAAATTCCAACAACATTCTCTACTGAAACGGAGCAACTAATCAGCAACTTTATATGGAAAGGAAAGAGGTTTCAAATAGTGGAAGCAATTTTGAGGAAGAACAAAGTAGCAGGCGTCACACTCCCCAATCTCAAAACATACTATACAGCTACAGTAATCAAAACAGCTTGGTACTAGTTCAATGATAGACACATAGACCAATGGAATAGAATTGAGAACCCAGAAATGAATCCATCCACCTATGGAAAACTGATCTTCAACAAGGGGTCAAAGTCCATTCAATGGGGAAGAAACAGTCTCTGACAAATGGTGCTAGCAAAACTGAATATCCATTTGCAGGACAATGAAACAGGACACATACTTCACATCATACACAAAAACTAACTCAAAATGGAAGAAAGATCTAGACGTTTAACCCTAAACTATAAAGCCCTTAGAAAAAACCATAGGGACAAAACTATGGAACTTAATTTAAAGAATAGATTATCACACACACCTGTAAATGCACAAACAATAGAAGACAAATTAGATAACTGGAACCTCATAAAAATTAAATACTTATACTTATCAAAAGACTTTATGAGACAAGTGAAAAGACAACCTAGAAACTGGGAAAGAATCTTTGGGAACAACATATCTGATAAGGGGCTAATCTCTAATATATATAGAAAACTTCAACAATTCAACAACCAAAAGACAAACAACTCAATTAAAAAATGGGCAAAGAACATGAACAAACACTTCACCAAAAAGGACGTTCAAACAGCTAGCAAACACATGAAAAGATGCTTGCGATCATCAGCCATTAGAGAGATTCGAATCAAAACTACAAGGAGATACTATCACACACCTGCTAAAATGGCACTGATCAAAAACACAGAAAACAAAAAATGGTGATGAGGATGTGGGAAGATTGGAATCCTTATCCACTGCTGGTGGGATTGTAAAATGGTACAACCCCTATGGAAAATTATATGGCACTTTCTCAAAAAACTAGAAATAGAAATACCTTATTATCCAGCAATCCCACTCCTAAGTATATACCCTAGAGATCTAATAGCAGTGACATGAATAGACATTGCATACCTATGTTCATTGCAGCATTATTCATAATAACAAAAGGATGGAAACACAACTTAAGTCCCATTGACAGATGAAAGGGTAAACAAAACATGGTATAAACATACAATGGGATACTATGCAGCTATACAGAATAATGATGAGTTTGCAAAACATCTTGTAACATGGATGAATCTGAAGGACATTATGCTGAGTGAAATAAGTCAATTACAAAAGGACAAATACTGCATGATCTCATTTTTATAAAATGAAAAAAATAGGTACACATAAGAAACCAATGTTCATTGCTGGTTACCATGGAGAGGGGGAGTCATGCTCTAGATAGTAAATACTTGTTATTTTTGGTGATGGGAAAGGTAACGCCAAATGTGGGTGAAGTGTGCACAGGTAGACTAGGTAAATGATGTCCCTAAGAAGTGCACAAGAAATAAGGATGTTTTTTGTAAGTGTCAGAAAATATGTAATTTTGCAACAATAGCACAATCAAAAAATATGTGTGTGATTGTATATGCATGTATGCGTATATATGTATCGATATATCTGTATCTATAGACACTTGTATATAGACGTGTAAAATATGTATGTGTGTACATGTGTATATATTCATCTATATGAAAAGCACATAGAGGCCACAGTTATGGATACTTCTTAGATATAACCACACACATTGAGGGATTGGTTTTCTGGGTTTGAAGGCTTAAGATCATAGTCTTGTGGGACAATTTGGTCAATTGGCATAATATTGTTCGTAAAGTTTATATTCTACATCCTAGTTTGAGGAGTAGTGTCTAGGGTCGTAAAAGCTTGTGGGGCCATCTGAGATACAACTATTGGTATTTACTCATCTGGAGCAAAAGAGAAAGAAGAAAACCAAAAACTCAGAGAAGAACCTCATTTATAAAATGCTTAAAGTTTACAGGAACCACGGCCTCATCTACCCTGAGAGCAGAGCTAGATGGTGCCCAGCTACCACTACCAACCATTCTGATCATAGCTGCAATAGATGAATCCTGATAGAATGGGAGAAATACACGGAACTGAACTCAAATTTTTAAAAAGTCAGACTTACTGTACAAATGAGACTAGAGGACTCCCCGAGACTGTTGACCTGAGATACTCTTTAAACCTTGAACTAAAACTACCCTCTGAGGTCACCTTTTAGCTAAATAACAGATTGGTTCATTAAAAAAAAAATCACTGATGAGTACGGCAATCCTTTAAAAAATCATCTATCTGAGACCAAAAGGTCAACAATTACTCTAAAGCAAAGATGACAAGGTAAGGGGGCAAGCAAACTTGATTACAGGCAGTGGAACAACCAGAACGGAAATAATGATAATGTTGACACATTGTGAAAAATATAATCAATGTCACTGAAAAGTTTGTGTAGAAATAGTTAAACAGGAATTTAATTTGATGTGTAAATTTTCACCAAAAACAATAAAATATTATCTAAAAAACAAAGTTAATTTTCTTATTATTAAAATACCACATATACATCACAAAGAATTTGGAACTTATGAAAAAAAAAAAAGTAAATTAAATTACCATAGCCTCCCTCCAAGAAAAGTAACTACGATTCATTCACTAACTCATTCATCTATTCTTTTATACATCCATTAAGCAATATTTACTGAGCCCTTTCTAGCTAGACACTGAGCACATAGCAGTAAAATACAATATCTGCTCTCATAGAGCTTACATTCTAGTGCATAATAAGCAAATAAACAATTACAGATAGTATCATGGATTGAATTATGTCCCCCCAAAATATGTGTTGTAAATTCTAACCTCTATGCCTGTGGTTATAATCCCATTTGGTAATGAGTATCTTTGTTATGTTAAGGAGACAAGATTAGTGTGGAGTGTGTCTTAAATCAATCTCTTTTGAGATATAAAAGAGATTAAACAAGCAAGCAAGAGAAGCAGAGATGGGGTAAGACAGATGATAAGCCACATGGAGATCTCTAAGGAACCAGGAATCAGAAGCTGAAGAAACAAGGATCTTCCTCCAGAGCAAATAGAGAGAGAGCGTTTTCCTAGAGCTGGCACTCTGAAATCAGACTTCTAGCCTCCTAAACTGTAAAAAGAAATTAAATTTTTGTTTGTTAAAGCCAACCACTTGTAGTATTTCTGTTATAGCAGAACTAGGTAACTAAGACAGAATTTGGTATTGAGAAGTGGGGATGCTGCTCTAACAAATACCTAGAATGTGGAATTTGTTTTGGGTAGAGGCTGAAAGAGTTTTAAGATGTCTAACAGTAAAAGCCTAGATGACTTTGAAGGGATTGTTGGTAGAATTATAGATATCAAAGGCAATTCTGGTGAGGGTTCAGAAAGAAGTGAGGAGAGCTATAGAGAAAGTCTCTATTGTCTTAGAAAAGACATATGGAATACTGATTGTTGCTAGAAATGTGGACATTAAATGTGTTTCTGGTGAGGTTTTCAAAGAAAATGTTGAGCATGTGATTGGAAAATGGAGGAAGGGGATGCTTTTTATACAGTGGCAAGAACTTGTTTGAATTGTGTTCAAATGTTTGGTGGAAGGTAGAACTTGTAAGTGATCAATGTCACTGATAACTGGCTGATTTCTAAGCAAGATCTTAAAGGGGCCACGTGGTTTCTTCTTGCCACTGATAGTAAAATGCAAGCAGAAAGAGATGGACACAATCTTTTGTTAAAGAGATTAAGCTTGTGACTGATGAATCTAACCAACTACCATGGCAGAAAACTCATCAGCTTAGACTGAAGGTGACAGAGAAAGAATGAAAGGAATGAACCTTGTCTATCTCTTGGAATTCTACAGGCAGGAAACAGGCTAAAGGAACTACTGTATTTTTACACAAATAACGTGCACCTTCTATGTTTCTTTGCCAAGCGCGCCCTCCCCCTGCGAGGTATTTTCATAATTGTCACTATACCATTTTTTTTTTTACATGTTTCTGTAAAAAAAATTAGCTTAACCTGCTTATGAAATACCTCATGGGTGGGAGCAGCTGGCAAACAAACATAGAAGGCACATGTTATTTCCATAAAAATAGGGTACATTTGTTGTCCTCCAAGAAAAGAAAAGGGCTATCCCTGGAGAAGCTCAGAGATTATCAGAA
The DNA here is from genome assembly GCF_000243295.1 of Trichechus manatus latirostris. Classification (NCBI taxonomy): domain Eukaryota; kingdom Metazoa; phylum Chordata; class Mammalia; order Sirenia; family Trichechidae; genus Trichechus; species Trichechus manatus. The sequence goes on along the minus strand of NW_004444000.1, from coordinate 10,703,170 downwards.
CTGCTGGAAGGAGCACGGGAAGCAGGGCCTTCTTGGTTTCAAAGGGTGAGGCTACAGTCTCCTGAATTTCAAAGGGTGAAGTTACAGCTTCTTAGGTTTCAAAGAGTTGGAGCTTCACCAACTCGGTTCTGGAGTGTGAGGAAGCCACAAAGGTGAGCCACAGGTATGGGGCTGCTGCAGAAAACTGAGGGAGTGTGGCTGCCATGTCCAAGGGGCAGAAAAATGGGGCCTGCCAGTGCCAAGGGCATGCAGTCAACACTCAGATGGACTAGGAGAATGGGGCCACTCAAAGCTGAAGAAGTAAAGTTTCTGTCCCAGTGGGCCTGGAAGGTGAAGCTGAAGCCCAGGGCCAAGGGGCCTCTACCCAAAATCCAGAAGATGTGACCAACACCCAGAATCTGGAGGGCGGGGCCATTGCCCAGATAATCTCAGAGAAGGGAGGATTATTTTTAAGACTTGAGAGCTAATGTAATTTGTTCTGCTGGATTTTGGACTTGCTTGGTGCCTGTTATCCCTTCTTTGCCTTCTCTTTCTCCCATTTGTAATGGAAATGTCTACCTTGTTCTTGTTCTACCATTTTACTTTGGAAGCAGATAACCTGTATTCTAGATTTCACAGGTTCACAGATGAAGATGAATTTTGCCCCAGGATGGAATATGCCTAAAGTCTCACTCATATTTGATTTAGATGCTTCCAAAGATAAGATTTTGGACTTTGAATTGATTTTAGACTTTTGCGATGATGTGATGGGGTGAATGTGTTTTGCATGCGACAAGATTGTGAATTTTGGGGTGGTAAGGGGTGGAGTATTATGGATTGAATTATGTCCCCCCAAAATATGTGTTGTAAATCCTAACATCTATGCCTGTGGTTATAATCCCATTTGGGAATGGGTAATCTTTGTTATGTTAATAAGACAGGATTAGTGTAGGGTGTCTTAATCAGTCTTTTGGGATGCAAAAGAGATTAAACAAAGAAGCCAGAGAAGCTCTTGAGGTAAGAGCCAAGCCACATGGGGATCCTTAAGGAACCAGGAATAAGAAGCTAACGAAACAAGGATCTTCCTTCAGAGCCAACAAAGAGAGGAAACATTCTCCTAGAGTTGATTCTCTGAATTCAGGCTTGTAGCCTCCTAAACTGTGAGAAAATAAATTTCTGTTTGTTAAAGCCATCCACTTGTGCTATTTCTGTTATAGCAGCAATGGATAACTAAGACAGATGCATAGGTAAATGATAGGTAGGTAGGTAGGCAGATAGGTGGATAGATAGATACATACATAGATAAGTAATAGTGATTTCCTTTTGAAAATTTCCTTAAAGTCATTTTTATCCATTGTTTTACAGAATTGAAAGAAACTGTATAGTACTGATCTTAAGTGTAGGTACTAGATGGGAGATGTAAACAATGGGCACTGATGACAGGTAATTATGCCACTGAGCTTGTATTAACCTTTCCCAATTTAGAGGAAAAAGGCCAATTATTCAGTTTATTCAATAGAATTTTTTTTAAAGACATAGAAAGCTATTACTAGAATACTTTAGCAGTAAAAGTAGACGTTATTTTTCTCTATTTTGCTCTGCATGTGGTAAGAAAGGCAAAACACCTTTTTTTTTTTTTTAGGATTTTTCTAGCACACGGCCGCAGCAACTCTACTTAACCATTGTTAGCAAGGCTGGAACAGAATAATAGTACTTGCTATTGTTTAGGTAATAATCTAAATTGGAAAGAAAATCTATCTAATTCAAGGGGTGAAGGATATAACATATTTCTCGATCTTGGAAAAAGAGCAAAACCTAAAAAAGAGTAATAAGATTTCTGGCTTCAGCTTCACATGTAAAGAGCTTGGAAGGCATCACTTTCATTCTTAAAACAAGAAAAAAGCTGGACAAATGGAAAAACAATGACTTCTACTGAACACGTCAGAGAACTGAAGTAGCAGAGCAAACCACTACCCTAGAATCTGGAGACCATTGAGTCTAGAGAGACTAGACCGAGAGAGCATTCAGAAAGATCTGATTACCTGGAAAGGAAGTTATTAGAGCTACTAATTGGTAGGGATGTTTAAATGGTGATTCTGATTAATTACTGTATGCTGGGTGTGGACTAGCATAAGCATGAGAAATTCCTAGGGACTACAATGTCCCAAGGACCCAGGGGCAGATTAACTGGTAAACATGGTAAGCACCGGTTTACAGTAAAACAAGGTACCCACAGGCTTAATTGTGTTTACTTACTAATCTGTAGTGCATAATTTCACCTGAGTTTCAACACAACTCTTGTGAAATTGTACACTACTCATGTGAAATTGTACACTACGGATTAGTAGGTAAGTGCAAGTAAGCCTGTGAGTACCTTGCTTATTGGATAATCTATCCCTGGGTGGACCCCACACTTTTTGGGGCTCACCTCCAGAAATCCCCTGGACCCAGGTTATCATGGTGGAGATCTGAGAAAGATCCCATCAGCTCTAGCTGGAGGAGTGGAAGAGTAATCACTGTGAAATATATCCAGAGCCTTCTGCGTATCAAAAGGATAGAAATTTGTTAGAGCATATCCTGAATGGAGGAAAGGCAATTTTCCCACAACAGCCCCCTCCAGCCTTGCGGAGTCAATAGGGAAATAGATTGGGAACACTGAAGAAAGTGAAGGAAGTAGTGGTCAGTGAGGAAGAAAGCTTTATAGCACTGCAGACACACTTATGAAGGTCACAGTTCTGGGACAGGCCCACCAAAAGACTGAGATTTAAACTGGAGGTGATAGACACTTTTCCCTTCTCTCGCACCTTACCACCTCCTCAACAGGGCTTCCTAATAATGACAGTGGATTACGAATGCAGGAGCTGCAAGATGTAGACCCTTGGACAAGGAGTTTTTAGGGAAGCCCAAAGTCAAGAGAGAAGACAAAAACAAGGACACCAGAAGAATATGAAGTCTTTATCACTAATAGCCACAGAAAAACAATAATCACAGCCCAGCTTTTAGACAGATTAACATAAATCCTCACACTAAAAGTCTTTTTACCTCAATTTCTATTCCCCAACACAACATGTACAGCTTTAAACAAACAAAAAAAGACAAAACATGCCAAAATGCAAGAACGTTCAATATTTGTCCATCTAATGGGAGAAGGAACAGTCTATTCAATAAATAGTGCTGGCAAAATTGGATTTCCACATGCAAAAACATGAAACAGGACCCATATCTCACACCATACAAAAAAACTAATTCAAAGTGGATCAAGGACCTAAATGTTAAATCTAAAACAATAAGTTCTTGGAAGAAGATAGAGGGAGGAAGCTATGGGACATAGTTATTATTATTTTTAAAGATAGATTATCAAATAAAACAACAAACGACTGAGCAGCAGAAGACAAAATAGATAATCAAATACATACATTCATTAAAGAATTTATCAAAATAATAAAAGACAAACTACAAACTGGGAAAAATCTTCAGAAATTGTTTATCTGATAAAGGTTTAATATCCAAAAAATATATAAAACTAGTATAACTTAACAAAAAACACAAATAGCCCAATTAAAAAAATGGGCAAAGGACATGAGTAGATACTTCAGCAAAGAGGCTATTGGAATGGTCAACAAACACATGAAGATGCTCATCATTACTGGCCATTTGTCGTTGTTAGGTGCCGTGGAGTCAGTTCTGACTCATAGCGACCCTATAGGACAGAGCAGAACTGTCCCATGGGGTTTCCAAGGAGCTGCTGGTGGGTTTGAACTGCTGACCTTTTGGTTAGCAGCTGAGCTCTTAACCACTACGCCACCAGAGCTCCATCATTGGCCATTAGAGAAATGCAAATTAAAACTACAATGAGATATCACTTCACCCCTACTAGAATGGCAATGATTAAAAACAAACCAACAAAGAACAATAGCAAAAAAAAAAAAAGCTAAAACTACACGTTAGCAAGGATGTGGGGCGATCAGAACCCTTATCCACCATGCTGGTGGGAATGTAAAATGGCACCATCATTGTGAAAACAGTATGACAATTCCTCAAAAAAATATCAGAATTACCATAGGACTTAGCAATTCCACTACTAGAGATATACCCTGATGACCTGAAAGTCGTGACACAGGCATACACCTATGTTCATAGCAGCACTATTCACAATTGCAAAATATGGAAATAATCTTAAGGCCCACCAATGGTTGAATGAATAAACAAAATGTGGTACTTACAGACTATGAAATACTACTCAGCCATAAAAAGAAATGAAGACCAGATACATGTTATAACATGGATGAGCCTTAAAGACCTTATGCTGAGTGAAATAAGTCAGTCACAAAAAGACAAATACTGTATGACCTCATTTATATGAAATGACAAGACTAGGCAACCTAGATCAGGGTTATTAGTGATTACTTGGCTTGGGATGGGGGAGAAAGAGAGGAAATCATTCTTTCGAAAGTAGTGAGTTTATGTCTACTGTGATAAGAAAGTTGGCATTAATGAAGGGTAAGGGTTACACAACTTGTTTAACGTAAATGACATCACCAAGATGAACACCAGAAAAAGAAGGGTGGAATGGCAAACTCTGTGTTATATAAAATTTTACAACAACAGCAATAAAAAAAAAACAAAAGAGGATGCAGTTGCTGATACTAGTTAGGTTTAACAAATCACTTCATGGGATTAGTTCTCCTGGTTCAAAGGTTTAGGGTCATGGCTTTGTGGGACTTTTCAGCCAACTGGGCTAATATTGTTTTTGGAGTTTTTCTCTTCCCCACACCCTCTGCCCACAGTTAGTAGTTCCTGGGGTTTTAAAAGCTTGCTAGTGGCCATCCAAGATACAATAATGGGTCTCTATTCACCTGGAGCAGCAGAGGAAGAAGAAGATCCAGGAATCAGAGAAGGAAGTGGACTGCAGGTCTAGTTGCCTCCGTGAGCTAACGCCTCTATTTTGATGAGACCAGAGGAACTGGATGGTGCCCAGCTACCACTACTCCATAGATAAATCCTGACCAAAAGGGAAAAAAATGTGGAATACAATTTCAAATTTCTTATGGAATCCAGACTTACTGGACCCACTGAGACTGGAGAAACCCCTGAGTCTGTTGCCCTGAGAAAACCTCTGAACCTTGAACCAAAACTATCCCCTGAAGTCATCTTTAAACTAAGTAACAGTGTGATCGTAAAGGCTGTTTGTCAATTTGGCTGGTCATGATTCTCAGTCGTTTGGCAGTTATGATGCAGTTTGGCAGTTATATAATGATGTAATCACATCCATGATGACCTCTGATATAATGTGATCACCTCCGTGATGGAATCTGCTGTGAGTAGCCAACCAGTTGAAAGGGAGTTTCCTTGGGAGTGTGGCCTGCCTTCAATATATGTGGGCTTTTCTGGCAAAGCTCATTGGCTTTTGCTGGCTCTGGATCCTGCATTCAGCTCATCAGCATCTGATCTCCAGTTCTTGAGATTTGGGCCAGCAGCCTGCCGTCTTAACTGTTGATGTCGGATACGTCAGTCTTCACCAGCTGTGAGTCAGTAGCCTATCATCTGACCTGTGGATCTTGGGTTCATCGGCCCCTGCAGCTACATGAGTCAGGAGAAGTTTCCAGCCTGATGTCTGACGCTTGACCCATGGACTTGTGACTTGCCAGCTTCTATAACTGTGTGAGCCATTTCCTTAAGATATGTCTCTCTATATGTATATATACATATATATGTATATATATATGTACACACACACACACACACACACACACACACACACACACACACACACACATATATATATACACTTCACTGGTTTTGCTTCCCTAGAGAACCCAGCCTAAGACAAGCAGTTTAGATGAATTAGTAAAGAATGAGCATTGTGCTCTTTTAAATAATTATATGAGACGAAATTGACAACAATAACTCTAAGGCATATATGAAAAGTTTAATGGTGGTAAAATAATATGTGCAGAGATAGAATCGTGACACAATGTAAATAATGTAACCGATGCCATTGAACTGTACACAGAGAAATTGTTGACTAGCTATGTGTTCTGCTCTGTACATTTTCACCAAAAATAAAATAAATAGTAAAGAAATTACAAGGCATGCCAACAAGGCAAGGAAAAACCATATGAAGGGACAAAGCCAACAGCAGAACCAGACTCAGATATGACACAGATGTTAGAATTGTTGGACAGACTGTCAGAAATTCATAATTCGAATGCAAAGGTAGACAATATGCAAGAACAGATGGGCAATATAAGCAGAGAGAGGGAAAACATAAGAAATACTCAAAAGGAAATGCTAGAAATGAGAAACATTGTAACGTAAACGAAGAATGCCTTTGATGAGCTCATCAGTAGACTGACGTTGTCAAGGAAAGAATCAGTGGTATTGAGTACAGGTCAATAGAAACTTCTTAAAGTGAAATGCAAAGAGGTTAAAAATGAAGAAGTAGAACATCCAGGAACTGTGAGACAATATTAAAAGATGTAACATGATAATTAGAATTTAAGAAGAAGAAAGAGAAAACAAAGCAGAGGAAATATTTGAAGTTATAATGGCGGATAACTTTCCAAAATTACTGACAGATACAAAACCACAGATCCAGGAAGCTCAGAGAACAGCAAGCAGATTGTATACATATATATGTGTGTGTGTACATATATATATATTTATATATATATATCCCTAATCATATCTTATTCAAACTTCAGAAAACTAAATACAAAGAGAAAATCTTGAAATAAGCCAGAGGTAGGCAGGACACATTACTTCTAGAGGAACAGGTATAAGAATTATAGCAGAATTCTGGACAGACATCAAGCAAGCAAGAAGAGAGTGCTGTAAAATGTTCAAAGGGTTGAAAGAAAAACAATACAAAACTGTATTTAGATTTCTATACAATTCTACATCTAGTTAAATTATCTTTCAAAAGTGAAGAAGAGATGAAGACTTAAACAAATAAAAATTTAGGGAAATTCATTGAATCACCATTTAAATACCCCTTCCAATTAGTAGCTCTATGACTTCTTTTCCAGGTATTCGTATAGTCTGAAGATGAAAGCAAACATCCCTCCTATTTTCCCCTTGTCCTTCTTTGTAATCTGGAATGGTTACTACACAACCGTTAATTTAGGTCTTGCCTTCCCCATCACCCTTAGCCGATTTTTCCCTGACCCTATCTCTTCACCTTCCTGATTTACACACTATTTTTAATTGCAATCGCACACTACAGTAATGTCCTTGCAAAGGGTGCTGGCAATATAAATTTTCAAGATTTTGCGTGTCTAAATGTCTTCATTTTCTTTACGCTGGATTGATAGTTTGGGTGGAATGGAGTTTCCCTTTAAATTTGGAAGGCATTTCTCCATGGATTTTTTTTTCTATCATCTTTGCTGTTTATAAGTCCAATGCAATTTTTTCTAAATTTGCACGTAATGACCTTTTTTCCTCACTCTCTAAACAAATGTGAGACAGTAACCTAACAACTCGCAGAAATATTTGCAAGAGACTTAGCCAGTTGAGAAGGATCGGAGACAGCGTGTGCTACATGCCAACTGAGGTATTTGGATTACAGACTAGCCACAGTCTATGTGCCTATATCCTCATCGTAACCCATGCTGTAACCAGTCCCAGAAAGGTAAGGATGTGGTGCTTGCACAGTTTTCCCCTGAACGTGGCAGCTTAAGCTGTTGCTGAGCTTCCCACTACAAAGACGGGCCCTACTCCTTTTTGCCTTACTTGGTTATCAAGCATCCTCTGCAGGGAGGGAGTGCATGCCTTTGCCGTCCAAAGAAATGTTGCAACTCTTACAGAGGAAAGACAGTTTATTCCTGTAACCGGCTTGCAGGAATCAGACAAGCTTAGGTCATAGACTCATGTACAGCAAGACTGAACCGACTCTGCCCTTGCTTGGTATGCAATGCCGGGGGCATCTGTGCACAGATACCCTGGTCACTGCCTAACCTCTTCCAGCCCAACTTCCAAGTTTCATATCTGCCCGCCCCAGGGCACAAAAGCTTTTGGATTGTAGTCCTGAGAGGAATAGGAAACGTTATGGAATACCAGGCTACAGTGTATACGTAAATTACGTACCCCTGCAGATATAATAAGGAGCCCTGGTGGCGCAGTGGTTAAAGCGCTCGGCTGCCAACGCAAACGTTGGCAATTCGGACCCAGCAGCTGCTCTGCAGGAGAAAGGTGCGGCAGTCTGATGCTACAAAGATTTATAGCCTTGGAAACCTTATGGGTCAGTTTTACTCTGTCCTATAGGGTCACTATGAGTCAGAATAGACTCGACGGCCGTGAATTTTTTGGTGAGACAGATATAATGGGATGAATCAAATAGGAGGGAAATAATGATCAGAGGGAAAAGATAAAAATATAACACTCACTTGCAGATGCTTTGATAACGAAGCAGAAGTTCTGCAACAGTGTGAGGGTGGGGGGCACACACTAACTCAGCATCTGGTGAATTGTTTTAAACTTGGTTTTCAAAGCACAGCACTGACTATTATCTAGCCAGTGAGTGAATGAGTCATTAATCACTTTGGTTACCATACTGTCTTAATGCTTTTGACCCATGCAGTCTGGTGATGCCACTTCTCACACTGACGGTACATGCTCCTAATTTAGCCCATGAACAGTTTAGGTAAATTCATGGAGACATTAGTCACACCCTGCTTCTTAGAGCTCTTGCGGGGTAGGCAGACACAATTATCTGTCAGAGAATTTTAAAATGTTATGGATAAGCTTTTTTTTTTAACTCATTATTATTAAAAAAAAAAACAAAAAACAAACTAAACTTGTTGCCATCAATTTCTACTCTATAGGACAGGGTAGAACTGCCACATAGCGTTTCCAAGGAACACCTGGTAGATTTGAACTGCTGACCTTTTGGTTAACAGCCGTAACTCTTCACCACTACACCACCAGGGTTTCCAACTATTGTTGGTGGTGGTTCAGTGCCAGAAGTCTCGCCTTCCGTGTGAGAGACTTGGGTTTGATTTCTGGCCAATGCTCCTCATAGGCATCCATCACCCGTCTGTCAGTGGAGGCTTGTGTGTTGATACGATGCTGAACAGATTTCAGCAGAGCTTCCAGACTGAGATGGACTAAGGAGAAAAGCTTGGCAATCTACTTCTGAAAATCAACCAACTGAAACCCTAATCAAGACAATCAGATCCGATTATGCACTGAGTTGTGACCAGCTTGGTGCCAGCGAACAACAACAACAACAAATACAAGATATTAATATATGACACACAGATGTGACACATAGAATATATTTTGGTTTGCAATATTTGGGATAAAAATTCTGGATGTCTTAATCTTATCATTTTTGTTTGTTTGTTATTTGTCCTCGAGTCAGCTCTGACTCATGGCAACCCCATGTACAAAGAACAAAATGTTGCCTGATCTTGTGCCATCTTCACAATCATCGGTATGCTCGAGTCCTTTGTTGTGACCACTGTGTATTTTGAGTGTCTTCCAACCTAGGAGGTTCATCTTTCAGCACTATATAGGACAATATTGTGCTGTGATCCATAGGGTTTTCATTGTCTAATTTTTGGAAATAGATAGCCAGGCCTTGGTACCTACTCTGTCTTCGTCTGGAAGCTCCACTGAAGCCTGTCCACCATGGGTAGCCCTGCTGGTATTGAAATACCCATGGCATAGTTCCAGCGTCACAGCAACCTGCAAGGCACCACAGTACAACAAACTGATAGACAGGTGGTGGAATCTTAAATTACTTCCCAGCATTTAAAAATCAGCACGGTGTTCATTAAAACCCTTGGATAGCTCCAGAGTAGTTAAAATATCTTACAACATTGTGCCCATGTTCCAGCACAGCAATGATATGTCAGAGATGGAAAGGATTTAGAGAGCACATAAATTCATGTATGCACTCTACAAATATTGGCAGAAGACATACAGGTTGAGACCTGAGCACTTAATGATATTACAGCCTGGAATTCAAGGCTGATTGCTCTAAGTGCACTGAGAGGGACAGACACTGGGCTGAAGTGTCCAGAGCAAATGAATGTCCATCTTTTCCCATTCAGATAACAGCTTCAGGGGGAGGCCTCCTCCAGCATCAGAATTCCTTCATATTAGAAAGTGGTCTCTTTCCTCCATGCTGGCTTGCTCATAATGTAATGAAAATACAGTCTGGTGGTACATTGGTTAAGAGCTGAACTGCTAACCAAAATGTTGGCAGTTTGAATCCACCAGCTGCTCCTTGGAAACCCTATGGGGCAGTTCTACTCTGTCCTATAGGGTCACTATGAGTTGGAATCGACTCAACCGCAAGGGGTTGGTTTTGGTTTTATGATTGCCGTGGATGTGAGTTTTGTTTTTTTTGAATACTCATGCTGTTACTGGTACACTTGTTAAATTGGCCAATCTTTTTATCCTTTCAATATTTTGAGATTTGTTTTTAACTTTAAGAATGATTCACCTGAAAAGATTCTTGCTCCCATGAATTTTTTTTCCCCACACATTCATAAAGTTAGTTCCATAGCGGATCTTAATCCCATTCAATACAATGAGTTGTGAACACTGATCAATGGATTGCCGCCATGCTGGTTGTTTAATAAGGACCATCTGGGGTTTTTGTTCAAAACATAATTGCTGTAATTCTTCCCCCAGAGATACTGATCTACTAGGTCTGAAAAATGTCAAATGAGTTTGTTTTTAGGAAGTTCTCCAGATGATTCTGAAGCGTACCCTTTTGTTTGGCAAGTGGATATTCTGCAGTCCAGAGAGGTGAAGCAATTTATTTAATGTTTCACAGCTAGCTGGTACAGAAGCCAGAGCTAGAATGCAGGTTTTTCCATTCGTTGATTAGTTTTCTTCATCTCACAATGTTGTTATTATTAGTTGCTGTCGAGTTGATTCTGATTCATGGTGACCTCATGTGTGCAAAGTAGAACTGTGTTCTGAGGTGCCTCTGGGTGGATTTTAACTGTCAACCTTTAGGCTAGTAGTCAAGCACTTAAACGTTTGTGCCGCCCAGGAACTTTGAACAAATACAGTAGGTTATTTCTTTCACAGAAAGTGACCAAAAAAAACAAACCCACTGCTGTTGAGTCGATTCCGACTCATAGCGACCCTATAGGACAGAGTAGAATTGCCCCATAGAGTTTCCAAGGAGTGCCTGGTGGATTTGAACTGCCAACATTTGATTAGCAGCCATAGCTCTTAACCACTACGCCACCAGGGTTTCCACAGAAAGTGAAGGAGGTGGTAAAAGCACACCGGATCTTTGTGCCTTTAGGCTCTGCTAGGTAGATCTCAAGGGAACTGTGCCACTCTCATCAGACATAAGAGCCCAGGCCTCCAAGCTGAGCTCTTTTGTTGGACCCATCATCAGGCTCAGTTTTCCACCCTGCACCAGAGAGCTTCATTTGTGCTGATTACCCCGCATTTCACATAAAAGTCATTAAGAATTCTGTTTCAGTGAATAAAAGAATGTAAATGAGGTAATTATGAGCTCCACTTACCTTACTAACCCTGTGCATTGTGCAGTCATTAATGTTTTCATATGATCTGCTCACAGGAAAAATCAGGAAGATGGAAAGCAACATTGTTGGGAAAGAAAATAGTCGTGAAGTTTATTCTGTGGTATTTTTTTTTATCAGTTTTTTTTGGGGGGGCTTTGTGGGGATGTTTTAATGGAAGCTGTGAAAAAGACAGCTTGAGAAATGGCTGTGTATTGCTGCTTTTAACCCCCACCTCTCCTTTGCATAAATTAACTTCAAGTTGCAAAGGTTTACTCATAACAACATTTTGCACTTGGAAAGCAGCATTCATCTGAAGAACTCTGCAAGTTCCACGCATATGACTGTTTTCTCTTACTGGACAAATGCTTCTTCCCACACAGCATAAGTTGGCTGTTGAATGTTAGAGAGCAGGATACAGTTGGGGAGCTTTTAATGATACGTATTATGGATAGGGGACATGAAACCCAAGCTCTTTCTCTCTACCTGGAGCGAATGGACTTTGTCTCCCCAGCGCCTCTACCTTGTGAGCTTCCTGCCATCCTCTATATAATGTTGATGTGTCTCTGAAGGTGTCCCGTCATCCTTGCCACAAGAATGGGCACCGCGTGACTCAACCTGGTTTACTCATACGCGTTCCTTCCCCTTGATTAAGATGAGTTTTGCAGGTGGAAAAATGGGACCTCAGTAATTTCACCAGAGTAGAGATTTGGAAAGATGTGATATAAGGATATGGAAGACAGATGGCTTCTCTTCCTTTTGGATTGCAAGTCATAAAAATGTAGACGTGGAACTGCCAGAAACCATCCTTCCTGACAGAGAGAAAGAACTTGACTGAGGATGCTCCAGCATGCAGAGAGGTGCAGAATTAAGAGAGAGGGAAAGAGTCAACCTCCTGGTGACAGTCTTTGCAGCCATGAATCCAACTGTGCCCAAAGCCCGAACAATCCTTGGGCTTTCTGGTCAAATAGGACAATACATTTTATTTAATTACTTGGTTTTGGCAAGGCAATTTTAATAAGACTTTTTAAAATTACAACCAGAAGGATTCTCACTAATATAGAAATTGGCACCTCCAAGTATGGTATTGCAAGTGACAGAGCTTAAAATACGAAATAGCTCAAACAGAGATGACATGAAAGCCAGTGTATAGTCTTACATTCTCAGCTGGAAAATAGCCAATCTTTGTCATGTAGGCACGAAGCAATTGGTTAAACTGCTCTGTTTTTCCAACTTGTACCAGTGCTTCTCAGGCTAGATTGCTGGATATCTGGTTAAAAAAAGTCAAGACGCTAACGTCTGTTATGACCTTTGGTAAGGAGGAAAAAAGAAGTTGTAAGCATTGTTCTCAATTGACCTGTTTGAAAAGGAAGAGTATGCATCAGAATGGCCCTTTCTTTTTAAGACTCATGACACATTACCCCTGAAGGCCAGGGGATAACTGACAAATTTCTAACTCTTGGTAGTACACTGAAGTGGGTGTGAACATAGGTGGGAAAAGGCAAAACACTTCAGGAGATGAGATTTAGATTCAGAAGAAGATTAAGAAATGGGAGAGGCCAAATACACAGGACTCTCCCCCAGACCTCCTGTGTGCATGGGTTCATAGTCTGGTAGATGACATTGCCTCTGTAAAGCACTCTACACTGTAATCCATCTGATGGCAGAGGACTAATCTCTCTTGCCTTATATACTCAAGAGGGACACCATTAAGTGGAAGGTTTAGGGGATGGACATGGCCCTAAATCCTGTTGCTGAAACACGGAAACTGTAGCGTACATGCTTCACCAGATTTCTCTTGCTGGTTAGTGAGTTTTCAGATAAGGATATTGCTAGATTTATTCCCAAATCTGGTAAACAAGAGCATTTGACTTGCAACCCCTGAACTGCTGAATTGCCACCTCCCCACCAAGTTCTTAAGGACAATAAGTCCTGGAGACACTCTTAAAGAATAGAACTAGGGTCAGCCAGATTGACTCAGTAGCTGACACTCTAGATTGTGTACACAAAATCTTTTCCCTTCTTCCAACTTCCATTTTTCCTTCCTAACAGAATTTTGATTTTGTTCAAATATTCCTATAATTCCATGTAATTCAGAGGATGTTGAACACCCTTTCTGCTCTAACCATTGAAGACATAACAATTAACAGCATTGACTATGATTGATTTAGGTATGACATGTGACTGCTTCCTGGAAGCTGATTTTGTTTTTGGCAGGGGATGGGGAGGATAGGAGGTTCAGTTGGGAAAAGTTCAGGAAAAGTTTCCTTTTTATTAAGAAACACCAAAAAAGACACCTTTGTGCTTCTGGACATGTAGTGTCTGAACATATACCTGGATATGACACCTGGAATTGCAGAAACCATCTCACTGCAAGTCTGAGGATGAAGCCAGCATGCGGAGGGTGAAGCTAGGAAGATGGCATCTGGATGCCTGAGGACGACAACTAGGGCTTTGTTCTACCTGTGAATTTCTTGTTTTATTAACTAATGAACTCCCTATTGTTTAAATCAATTTCAACCAGAGGTTTCTTCTACTTGATCCTGAAATCTTCCTAACTGATGAATCATCAGAGAATTCCCTCCACTTCCACGGAAGAGAATCCTTTCTTTCCCGATGTAGTAAGGGGCAGTAAATTCTATGAACTGTTGCCACTTTTCTATGTGATATTTAACTGGAATTCTTTTCTTTCTTTCCATGATTATCTCTTGTGGATTTGGAGGTATGTAATGCTTTCACTTGGTGGCGTAGTGGTTAAGGGCTACGGCTGCTAACCAACTGTATAGCAGTTTGAATCCACCAGGTGCTCCTTGGAAACTCTATGGGGGCAGTTCTACCCTGTCCTATAGGGTGGCTATGAGTTGGAATGGACTTGATGGCACTGGGTTTGTTTTTGTTTTTGTTTTTAATGCTTTCGTTTAAGGTCCCTGTATGGCATAAACAGATTGCACTAGGCTACTACCAGAAAGGTTGAAACTCACTCAGTGACTCTGTGGAAAAAGACGTGGTGATGTGCTTACGTGAAGAGTACAGATAAGAAAATCCTTTGGAGCAGTTTTGCTGTGTAACACATGGGGTCGCCATGAGTCGAAATTGACTCAAAGGCAACAGGTTTGTTTTTTTCTTTGTTTTGTTTTAATGTTTACATTAAGTCATCAATAGGAAGCTAGATTCCAAGGAATTACATCTAATCTTAATCTTAAATGAAAGTATTCTTTACCCCAAAATCCACAATAGATAATAGAGGAAAGAAAAGAAAAGAATCCCAGTTAAATTAGCATATAAAAGAGTTAAACAACAGCTTACAGAGTTTACTGCCTCTTGCTACATCGTGAAAGAAACGGTTATCATCCATGGAAGTGGTGTAGTAAATGTATGAAATGCGTGAGGCTAAATGGAATAAAAAGACAGGCCTTTGATTTGCTGTCTTTGGTAATGGAAAGGGAGTAAATGCTTTTGTTGTGGTGTTGATTACGGTATAAATGATAGTTAAAACAGGAGATATTTGGAATTAGAAGTTTTAATGCAGTGGCATTATAGTCTGCTGGACTCCACTCCTTAAGAAAACAACCACTCCCCAACTATGGGACAGTTCATCACTGTCCTACCCCTCACTCCTGTCACCCCCACTCAAAAGCACACAGCCCCAGCTACAGCAACCATTGTACCTGGGTGAAGCACACATTGTTCCCTGGATGGAGTGATGTATATGATAGGAAGCTATCCAAATCAGGTCAAATCAGTCTTTACTTGAGGAGCGTTGAGAAATATACTTCACTAAATGGAGGCTCATTTTTCCCATGATAATTAGATAAATACTTGCTCTGTCTGTCTCTCTTTTCAGAGGCAAACACAGGCATCCTGTTTTAGCCCTCAGATTAACAGAAATAAATCTAATGCATACCCACTGCACAAATGAAATGAACCCAAAAGAGGAGTATTTACCCTCTGTAAGCTATTTATAACTACAAAATCCATCCAGTAGCCAACCTGGGCAAATAAATATCCAAACTAGAAAATCTTGGTGCCCTTTTCAAAGATACTCATCTCTTTATTAACCTCTGTTATCGTCCCACTGCAGCTGCATTCAATTTATCAGACGAAGCTTGTTAACTATGTCCCAAAATAACATGTCAGCCTCATTTCCAGCCACTCACAAATGTTATATCCCTGTCGAACAGTTCTCTTGCCATACAGTCTCTTTCATATTCCATCCTCATTGTCTAAAGTTCTCTTGGCCTTATTTCCCCACCAAGAAAATTTCTATTTATCATTCAGAAAATGACCTAAATGGCACCTTTTGAATGAAGTCATCTCTCCCTTCCAGTTAGTATTGGTTTCTGTTTTAGAACTGTATTTGTAGCTTATTCTTTTATGCTCCATACCACATAGTAGTGAAATTCATTTATTTACATGTGTCTCACTGGAAGTGATTTCCTCAATTTCTAAGGGATTTAAAAAATGTATCTTTGTGTTATCTTGCCTAGTACCTGGCTGTTAAGAGAGCCTTTATGAGGATTTGTTGAATGAATAAATTTGAGATTTGGGGGAATACATAGGGTTTTGGAGAGGGAGTCAAGGAGGCATGATTAACCACATAGAAGCTGAGATAAAAATAAAACAGGGAAAAGATCCAGGAAAAAAAGGATAAAGAACAAGGTTAAATATTCTAGAAACCTTGTATCATCAAATTTATTCAAAACAGCATTTCTTGAAGCCTGCTGGGTGCAAGGCATTTTTACTTGCCCTGAACTCTTCATTCTCTGATAACTTTTAAATTTTATTGTTGTAACCTGATAAATGCAGCTGTTAAATGGCAATACAATGGAAAACAGATGATAATTGTTCAAAATAGATCATCAAGAGTGAACCTAACTAGAATAAATCTTCATAAAGAAGGTAGAACTTAAGTTATACATGGAAGGACAAGTATGATTTAAATAGGTTCATTAAATAGATAGCATTAAAATGTAAGCCCCATGGCCACAGAAGCTCTGCATGCGTTGTTTGCCTTTTAATTCGCATTTTTCAGAACAGTTCTTGGACATGGCATGCACATGATAAATACTTGTTGAGTGTATGAATGCATGCCACCAGCCTAATACCCTAATCTTACATGTGAGTATACTAATGTTCCAATGGTTTGATTATGCAAGGTTAAAGCATAATGGTTGGTGGCAAGCACTCTAGTGTCAGAGTGCCTGGGTTCAAATCACAACTTCACTGCTACCTAACCTTTCCTACCCTCAGTTTTTTAATCTGTAAAATGAGGGTAATACTAGTACCTATTTCAAAAAGTTGTTTGAGTGCTTATATAGTTCCTAGAGCATAAACCAGTTGACATCGAGTTGATTCCAACTCATGGTGACGCCACATGTATCAGAGTAGAACTATCCAGCACAGGGTTTTCAATGGCTGATTGTATTGGAAGTAGATCACCAGGCCTTTCTTCCAAGATACCTCTGGGTGGACTTCAACCTCCAGCCTTTTGGTTAGCAGCCAAGCACTTACCTGTTGGCACCTCCCAGGGACTGCCTAGAGTGCAGTAGGTACTCAATTAATGTTATCTATTACTAGTAAGTCAGAATAACAATTAAGGACAGAAATTGAACTAGAACACGGGTCTTCTGATTTTCAGTTCAGATTTATTTCATGACAAAAATTGTTCCAACTGGGTTGAGAAGGTATATACTGATATGAACAAAAAATTCCCTTCGATAACCAGTGAATGGAACAGTTCATTGAACAGAAATTCTACCATCTATAAACACCTGCAGTGACTGGATCATTTCCATTATTTCAATTCATCTCATCTCGTTTCTGTCATTCATGCATGCATCACCCAGGTCACAGTGGCACAGGCACAGTGGTGCTGAAAGCGCAACCATCTTGCCAGAGGCCAGGAGTAGAACCATGGCTGAGGTAAAGAGTGAGAAGAAGGGGGATTGAGTGCAACACAGTGACTTGACCTAAAAACTCTGAAGGCCCTAGACAAACTTACAAACTCATGATTTGAAGGAACCTTGGTATTTTGTACCTGCTGTTGAAAGTACTGAAATATCCGGCATGAGCCAGAAGGGTGAGTTAAATGTTGGTCAGAAATGCCTAAAGGAAAGTGAAGATAGATGAAAAAGAGCACAAGGGAAAATATTACAGCAAACGCTTTATGAACTTGAGGGAATAGATTTTATGGAAGAAAACTAGACAGTGAATACGATTTAAAGTTATTACTATAATTTTGGGTTATGCTTACTTTGCATAATAAATGAGATGGTAAGCACTCTGTGATTCCTTGTTTTTAAGGAAAATGTATTTTAAAAGCTCGTTAAAAGGCAACCTAGTCTAGCTGGACATCAGAAATCTCCCAGAAGCCAAAATTTTGATGATTTAAGTGCAAATGAGTCAGAAACGTGTGGTTGCAATTGCCTTTCAAATAAATGGGAAAAAGTGCTCATGGCAAAACACATTTTGCAATTCTACTGGACCAGAACCTCTGAAAAATACTCTGAGGCACAAATGCCTGCAGCAGTGTTGAAGGAGACTTCAAGGTGCTGAATGAGGGGAGGGAAGAGTGGGAGAGTTTAGTTTACTCCGTGTCTTTTATTCAATTCTAAGACCCGAGAGACTGGTTTTGAAGATAGCTATTCTTTTCCACCTAGCAAGGATGTGACAAAATAGAAGCGTTAACTATTTTGCAATCCTGGGGGCAATTGCAAACTCTTAGTAAAAGTATTATTGTAATAAAATATGAGGGGGGCCTAGTCTTCATATCAGCCTTCTTAAGATCAAGGAAATCAGTAACAGTTCAGTTAATTTTAAATTAGTGTCTTAGAAACTGTAGAAATTATTTGTTCAGCCAGAATAGAAGACTTTCTAAGAGGCACTGGGTGTCTGTCACTAGTTATCCAAACTGGAAATGGCAATTAAAAAGGTTTTCATTCTCTTTTTCCTAAGTTAACTTGAGTTTTTTTGAGAGGGAAAGATATTATACTCGTGGGCTTGTAAGAGTTTGTCTAATTGGATTTGAGCATGACTCTGTTCAAGAAACATATTTTCCTATTTGGAAGCCAGAACTGCGGAGAATTGCAGGAGATTGAGAATATAGTGGTGCTTTTCAACACAGACCCAAAGAGATTAGTACTGAGTTTAAACCTGCTCTCCGTACAATATTTAAATGACTTATATGATGAAATCAGGTCTCAAAGGGCATCTTCATTTGCTAATAATGGAAAACCATATGGAGAATCAATGTATTCCATTGACATTGAGAAGATTTAGTAGGATTTGTGCAGATTAGAAATAGTAACTATCAAGGAACAGTTTCCACTCTCACCAGATTCATCAAATGGTAAAATTATTTTCTGATATAGGAAGGCACAAGAACGTCATCCCAGGGTGGGGTGGGGCATAAAGAGTAAAGTAGAGCTAAGGGTTGAACCTGAGAAACACAAAAAATTATATTTTAGTACAGAGTTTACTTTCTCTTGATTCCTTGAGATAGCTAGGTTATGATTAGGATTGTAATCTGATTTTGTATTTTGAAATCTATTTTCCCAAAGAAAAAGTTGATGCATTAATAATCTGGCACTCATTTGTTGTTGTTAGGTGCTATCAAGTCAATTCTAGCTCATAGCAACCCCATGTGACATGACAGAGTAGATCCGCCCTATAGGGTTTTCTAGACTATAATCTTTACGGGAGCAAATGGCCAGGTCTTTCTCCTGAAGAGTTGTTGGGCAGGTTAGAAATGCCAGCCTTTCAGTTAGCAGCTGAGTGCTTAAACTTTTGCACCACCAGGGCTTGTTTTAAAAGATGGAACAGG
>NW_004444000.1:10613442-10683393 GCF_000243295.1 Trichechus manatus latirostris | reverse complement strand
ACCCTAGATTGCATTTTAATAAACATTCCATTAGACCAATTAACTTTTTAAATTTCATATTAAAACTTCATACACACACACACACACACACACACACACACACACACACCTTGATAGCATTGAAAAATGAATGACGCCATATGGATAGGTTATTGGGTCCAACTTCCAAATCTTTCACCTAGGTGGTGATAATATGAAGTATTAGAAAAAGGAACGGACACTTTTTAATGACACCAGAGCCCCAAAATGTGTTTCATTTATTTATTTTTTGCTAATCTTCTTCCCTGCCATTCTGGGTTCTTTCACGGGAGCAATTGGGAAGTCTCTTGCTAGTTTAGTAACTGTGAAATATTTTCATTTCAAAGAGATTTATAACATGGCCATTTCTAGCTCTGTGGCACTGAATCAGCCAGGAAACTCTAGGAACACAAACACATTTTTATCTCATTTCCAACTTTTCCCCGAAATTGATGCCAATATTTGATTATCTGCTCTAACAGAGGGGAATAGGAACGTAGAGAGATCCCAAAGTCATTTATATTTGGCTTTAGAGTATAATGATAACTTTTCACTGCTGCTCCTTTCTTCATGTACTTTTCCTTAGCTTAATAGTAAAATAAACTTGTGTTTCCAGGAAACCCATGTGTGCTGTATGGCAAGAAGAAAAGTAGTTCAGTATCAATTTTTTGCAATAGATAATCTTCAATGTAGAAAACTGGAAATTGTCATTATTACTTTTGAATTTGGAGAATAGTTTTTGTGTTCCTTTTGAGGAAACTGGGTTCATAATTTGACTTCTTTGCAGACCATCCAGGGAACATCAGAACAGCCTCATCATGTACATGTCAAAAATGACGTCCTAAATTTTCCCACCTATTGTTGACTTTCTCAAAGGACTTGAGAAGTTTGGATTTTTCTCTGGAGTGAGAAAGCAAAGCAGCGGCTATCCAGCCACAGTATTTGGAGAGTGAGCAGAAATTCCTGGTTTGTATGGAATTTGCCTGAATCATGCCAGAAAGTGTAAGCAAAGGAGTAAGATAAAAAATACCTGGTGGATTGGCTCATAGAAGAGCATATTTTATCTATGCAAGCTTACTACCAAGCTCCATACTATGATTTTCCCTGAAAGGGGGTTTCTGTCCTGGTTTCCAAAGTGTCTGTCTGATGCTCTGGTTTAGAGGCTGTGTTAGTCTCTTTCCATCAAGTAGCCCCCTTGTCAGTGCAAAATCAACAACAACAGGATAACAGGACAGCTAAAGGAACTCACCTCGGGGATATTTGTAGGTTGAATGCCTTGAATATCCAGGATTATTAATGTCTATGTCTTGCCCCAAGATTGAGTACCCTATAATATGGCTTTTTACTACTGTCGTGAAAGGCCAGGTGAGTATCCCCCTGCCAACCAAATTTTATTTCTTAGTGCCAATTCCAAATTAAAAGAAAAAGATGAAGTAGGACTTGGAGACCAATTTATCCTGTTTCCCATTGGTTGTAATCACCCCAGTGGTATCTGTACTTCCATTCTCAAAGGTCTTTTGGCACCATGGAAGAAGCATTGAAAACAGTATTGCACACCCTAGATAGAAATACAGGGCAAAGAAGGAAGTAATATATGCATAGCTATGTGTGGCTATTTGCCAACTCAGTATTAAGTTAATAATTCTGGTCACTGCATACTTTATAATAGGAGAAATACCTCTCACTGAACTTCCAATGTTAGAAACCCCATTCAGGAGTAAAGATTCCCTGTCTTTTTTCTTAGCGTATCACCAACATTCATTTCAGCGTTAATTCAAGAACAACTAAAACTGAAATTGCTGAAAAGTGGAAAACAGCAAAACCCAACCAAATGGGAAGTATGTAAATGCAAAAGCAAATGAATTATTCACACACTCTGCAGGTTGTTTTTTTCTTAAAAAAAGAAAGAAAGAAAAAGAAATCAGTAAGCAACAACGCAAGTTGTTGAACATGGGAAAAGATTTACAGAGGTGGCTGGAGAACCCCTTCAGGAGACCATTAGGCATGTACGAATTCTCACAGAACTCACGAATTTCCAATGTGATGTAGGTGGCTAGAATAAAGAACTTTTCATGTCCCTTACCCTACTTACGTATTAAATTTTATAATATCTTGGCCATTTCGCTTAAATTTTGTTCACTTTAAATATATATATAATATATATATTTAAACAGAGTGCTATTAGAGTGGCCCAATGTCAGAGCTCAGATTCCAAGGAGCTGGAGTTAGAGTGGAGTAGTCTGTGAAAGGTGCCCTGGTGGCACAATGGTTGAGAGCTATGGCTGCTAACCAAAAGATCGGCAGTTTGAATCCACCAGCCACTCCATGGAAAGCCTATAGGACAGTTTTACTCTGTCCTATAGGGTCGCTATGAGTTGGAATCGGCTGGATCACAATGGGATTGTTTTGTTTTGTTTTTTCAGTCTGTGAAAGATGAGCAGGAGTAGAAAGAGCCAGAAAAGTAGAAAGAGCTAGAAAATGAGATTTCCAGACTGGTTAGCATTGACATTTAAGACAAGTAACTAAGATAACTATTCAGCCCAAGAGATATTAAAAACCAGTTGCTGTAGAGGGGATTCTGACTCATGGCGACCTCATGTGTGCCAGAGTAGAACTGTGTTCCGTAGGATTTTTGTTTTTATAATATTTATTGTACTTTTTGTGAAAGTACAAAAAGCAAAACAGGTTCTCGTTCAACAATTTCTGCACATAATGTTTAGTGACATTAGCTATAGTCTTCTGTTTGTGTCAACTTTCTCAGTATTACCATTCTAGTCGTTCCAGTCCCATTAAAACTCACTGCCACCGAAACTTATCATCTATGCTTTAGAGTAACTGTTGTCTGTTTGATCTCATATGGATAATTTTTAAGAAAAGGGTAGTTCTCAAGGAAGAAATTACTAGCTAACCTGCTATTTAGTTAAAAAATGATGTCGGGATAGTTTCTGTTCAAGGTTTAAAGAATATCACAGGACAATAGTCTTGAGAATTCCTCCAGTCTCAATGGGTTCAGAAAGTATGGATCCTTTGAGAATTTGTAGTTCTGTTCCACATTTTCTCCTCTTTCTATCAGGATCCATCTATTGCAATCCTGATCAGAAGGTTCTGTAGTGGTAGCCATGCACCATCTAGTTCTTTTGGTCTCAAGGTAGAGGAGGCTGTGGTTCATGGAGACAATTAGTCTTTGTATTCTGGTTCCTTCTCTGATTCTTGGTTTTTCTTCATTCTCTTTTGCTGCAGACAAATAGAGACCAGTAGTTGTATCTTAAATGGCTACTCACAATTTTTTAAGACCCCAGATGCTATTCACCATACTAGGATGTAGAACTTGAACTTTATGAAGTATGTTATGCCAGTTGACTGAATTGACACACGAGACTACGATCCTGAGACTTCAAACCAAGAAAACAAATGCCATGAGGTAATTAGTTAATGCCTAAGAAGTATCCACCACAGTAGCCCCTATTTGTTTTATTATATATATATATTTGATATATTAATATATTTTTTAATATATAGATATATGTATTGATATATATTGATATTACTATAGTAATATATTGATTAATATATTGATCAAACATGCAATCAAGATGCATTGATAATTACTGGTGATTGGAAAGTGAAAGTTGGAAATAAAGAAGAAGGATTGGTAATTGGAAAATATGGCTTTGGTGATAGAAATGATACCAGAGATTGCATGATAGAATTTTGCCAGACTAATGACTTATTCATTGCAAATACCTTTCTTAACAAAGTAAATGGCAATTATACACTTGGACCTCGTCAGATGGAATATGCAGAAACCAAATCGACTACATCTGTGGCAAGAGACAATAGAGAAGCTCAATATCAAGTCAGAACAAGGCCAGGGGCCAACTCTGGAACAGATCATCAATGGCTCATATGCAAGTTCAAGTTGAAGCTGAAGAAAATTAAAACAAGTCCACCAGAATCGAAGTACAATCTTGAGTATATCCCACTTAAGCTTGGAGATCATCTCAAGAATAGAGTTGACACATTAAACACTAATGACGACGGAAGATCAGATGAGTTGTGGGATCACATCAAGGATATTATACACGAAGAAAGCAAAAGGTTGTTAAAAAGACAGAAAAGAAAGAAAAGACCAAAACAGATGTCAGAAAAGAGTCTGAAACTTGATCTTGAATGTTGACTAGCTAAAGTGAATGGAATAAATGAGGAAGAAAAGAGCTGAACAGATTTCAAAGGACAGCTCAAGAAGACAAAGTATTATAATGAGATGTGCAAAAGACTAGAGTTAGAAAACCAAAAGGGAAGAACATGTTTGGCATTTCTCAAGCTGAAGGAATGGAATAAAAAATTCAAGCTGCGAGTTGCAATATTGAAGGATTCTATGGGCAAAATACTGAACAACACAGGAATCATCAAAAGAAGATGGAAGGAATACACAGTATCACTGTACCAAAAAGAGCTAGTCGATGTTCAACCATTTCAAGAGGTAGCATATGGTCAAGAACTGATGGTATTGAAGGAAGAAGTCCAAGCTGCATTGAAGGCATTGGCCAAAAACAAGACTCCAGAAATTGATGGAATACCAATTGAGATGTTTCAACAAATGATGCAGAGCTGGAAGCACTTACTAGTCTGTGCCAGCAAATTTGGAAGACAGCTACCTATCCAAGAGAATGGAAGAGATCCAAATTGTGCCCATTCCAAAGAAAGGTGATCCAACAGAATGCGGAAATTATCGAACAATTTCATTAATATCATAGGCAAGTAAAATTTTGCTGAAGATAATTCAAAAATGATAGCAGCAGTACATTGACAGGGAACTTGCAGAAATTCATGTACTTTGGACATGTTATCAGGAGAAACCAGTCCCTGGAGAAGGACACCATGCTTGGTAAAGTAGAGGGTCAGTGAAAAAGAGGAAGACCCTCAATGAGATGGATTGACACAGTGGCTGCAACAATGAGCTCAAGCATAAGAACGATTGTGAGGATGGCGCAGGGCTGGGCAGTGTTTCATTTTGTGGTACATAGGGTTGCAATGAGTTGGAAATGACTGGATGGCACCTAACAACAACAACAACCACATTTTGTGTATCCATTCATCTGTTGATGAGTACTTAGGTTGTTTCCTTTTTGCTATTGTGAATACTGCTGCAATGAACACAGGTGTGCATATGTCTGTTCATGTCCTTCTATTAGATCCCTAGGTTATATACCTAGGAGTGGAACTGCTGGATTATATGATAGATCTATTTTTAATTCTTTGAGGAATTGCCATACCATCTTCCACAGTGGTTTTAGCATTTTACATTCCCACCAGCGGTAGATAAGAGTTACAATCTCCCCACATCCTCTCCAATATTTGTTGCCTTCTGTCTTTTTGATTAATGCTATTTTAGCAGAGGTGAGGTGTTATCTCATTGTAGTTTTGACTTGCATCTCTCTAATGGCTAATGACAGAGAGCAACTTTTTGCTCCATAGGGTTTTCAAAGGCTAGTTTTTTGGAAGTATTTGGCCAGGCCTTTCTATGAGGCACAGCTGGGTGGACTTGAACCCCCAGCCTTTTGGTTAGCAGCCAAACACATTAACTGTTTGTACCACCCAGGGACATTAAATCAAACCCATTGCTTTTGAGTCAATTCCAACTGATAGTGACCCTGTATGAGAAGGTAGAACTGCCCCATAGGGTTTCCAAGGCTGCAAATCTTTGTGGAAGCAGACTGCCACATCTTTCTCCTGCGGAGCAGCCGGTAGGTTCGAGCCACCGAAATTTCAGTTAGCAACTGAACAGTTAATCATCTGCCATCAGAACTTCTACAGGGACATTAGAGAGACTGATATCAAGAGATGAAGCCCAGGTAAAATGGGAGCACCTTAAGAGAAAAAGACAATCCTTAAGAGCAAAGAGCAGATCTCCATGAGTGAACATTGGGCCAAATGGTCCTAATGGCCAATTTGAGCAGGTTACAGTGTACCAGATGTAGTTAGAATGTATGTGTAGTACACAGGAAAGATGTAGAACTGTTTTTAAGCACAATGCTGTTAAAGTGAGAAAACTTTGAGTACAAGCTTTTCTTTTACAAGTTAGGTTTCCAAAGTATCGTCTCATTGTACTTCTGGGGAAACAGGGGGACTAAAATGACAAATGTGTCAAAGATCTAGGTGAAATATTTTTAGCACGGATAGGGATGCAAGAAGAAGATGAAAATAAGTCCATCAGAAGAAAAGGCAATTATTTGACTCAAGAAAATATGTGAAAAGACTAATGGGAAATAGAAAATATTCTTAGAAGTTCCATAGCTGGAACCATATTGACATTGTCTTCAACAGTAATGAACCTTGGGGGGTAGCTCTAAAAAACATGCATTCCTCCTGGAAAGGAGGTAAGGTAACCAAAGTTAGGAATGAGCTAACCAGTGAATAAGTAAAAATAACTAATACTTAACAGGGCTTTGCAGTTCATAAATGCTTTCAAATATGGTCTCTCTTTGGAAGCTTTTAGCCATTGTCCATGTAGGTAAACCTGTAATTTTATTTACCAAATGAGGAAATAATTACTGAAAGATTTAATTTACTTGCCCCACTATCATATAAGGGGTAGACATTAAGTTCAAATCTTTTGATTATAATTCTCATATTTTTTCTAACGTGTGAGGGTAACCATATACAGTATGAATCTATTTAAAGGTGAAACTCAGAAAGGAGAGTGTTTCAACTAGAATATATCTGAAAAGGTGTCAATAGACGTTACAATAGAAAGAAAATTCAATGTCACTGTCATGGATTGAATTCTGTGCCCCCAAAATATGTGTCAACTTAGCTAGGCCATGGTTCCCAGTACTGCATGATTGTCTACCATTTTGTGATCTGATGTGACTTTCCTATTTGTTGTCAATCCTACCTCTACAATGTTAATGAGGCAGGATTAGAGGCAGTTATGTTAATGAGGCAGGACTTTTTCTGCAAGATTAGGTTCTGTCTTAAGCCAATCTCTTATTTATTTATTTATTTTTTATTGTACTTTAGATGAAGGTTTACAGAACAAATAGTTTCTCATTAAACAGTACACATATTGTTTTATGACCATGGTTAACAACCTCACGACATGTCAGCACTGCCCCTTCTCAACCTTGGGTTCCCTATTACCAGCTTTCTTGTCCCCTTCTGCCTTCTAGTCCTTATCCCTGGACTGTTGTGCCCCATTAGTCTCGATTTGTTTGATGGGGCTGCCTATCTTTGGCTGAAAGGTGAACCTTGGGAGTGACTTCATTACTGAGCTAAAAGGGTGTCCAGGGGCCATACTCTTGGGGTTTCTCCTGTCTCTGTCGGGCCAGTAAATGTGGTCTTTATTTGTGAGTTGGAATTTTGTTCTACATTTTTCTCCAGTTGTCTCCAGGACCCTCTGTTGTGATCCCAGTCAGAGCAGTCAGTGGTGGTAGCTGGGCAACATCTAGTCCTACTGGATTCAGTCGGTGGAGGCCGTGTTAGCAGTGGTCCATTAGTCCTTGGGACTAATCTTTCCCTTGTATCTTGTTTTCTTCATTCTCGCTTACACCCAAAGGGGTGAGACTAGTGGAATATCTTAGATGGCTGCTCACAGGCTTTTAAGACCCCAGACACTACTCACCAAGGTAGAATATAGAACATTTTCTTTATAAACTGTGTTATTCCAACTGAGCTAGATGTTCCCCAAGACCATGGTCCCCACGGCCCCCCACCTGGCAGTTCAGTCCCTCAGGGAGTTTGGATGTGTCTATGGAGCTTCCATGACCTTTTCTTGTACAAGTTGTGCTAGTTAAGCCAATCTCTTTTGAGACACAAAAGACAGAAGTGAGCAGAGAGATAGGGGGGCCTCATACCACCAAGAAGACAGCATCATAAGCAGAGTGTGTGCTTTGGACCCAAGTTTCCTGTGCTGAGAAGCTCCTAGTCCAAGGGAAGATTGATGAGAAGGACCTTCCTCCAGAGCCAACAGAGAGAGAAAGCCTTCCCCTGGAGCTGACGCCCTGAATTTGGACTTCTAGCCTCCTAGACTGTGAGAGAATAAATTTCTCTTTGTTAAAGTCATCCACTTGTGGTATTTCCCTTATAGCAGCACTAGATAACTAAGACAGTCACTAAAATATTTTATCTGCCCAGGTAAGTTATATAAAGTAAATAAAGAAAGAAAACCCATGTCCATTGCTAACCTTTTTATCTGATTTATTTAGCGTATAAACAGATTGAACCCCAGGCCTCCAGGTCTTGGAAAACCTTATGTCTGGACAGAGTGTGACTTATAAACAAGATTCAATAATGTGGAAGGGAAAGGCAGTGTTTCTGCCTAGATAACCACATGTGGAAACAGAAACTGTCCACCTATGGCCTGATCCATTCTCCTGATAGGCAGGACCACCAACGAATAGCATAAAAGATCATCTTTCAAACAATGAAGGACAGATTCTGTGCATGTGACATGTCTTATGTGGTATTAAAAAATAATATGTGAAAGTCTTGTTTGCATGGATGTGCAATATTTATGATAGTCAAAAGGTCAGAGCTGAGAGAAAGTTACCTGTTAACGTTTACATCAAGCAATCATTGGAATTTCTTGGCCTTAATATAGTTTAACATTTACATTTTACTAGTCCATTGATCATTGGTACACTGTCATCTATTTACTCCTTGGTCATTGGTCATTGGATCTCCAAAACTGGCTTTAACATAATACATATATAGATGTTTATGTGTACAAATACATCCTAACTACCTGGTATATTCTATTCTAGAATTTCTTTTTAATAGACTATTATCATAGTTTATTTATTAACTCATATATCTCATCATAAACACAATTAAAAATCTTATTCTTATCTAATACACCACGTAATGAGTCCAGTTATCTAACTCTTGAGAACAAAATAAAGAAGTTTCCATGATTAAATACAGGTCTCACAGACAATAAGTGGATCTATCAAAAGCTTGTCCCTATTAAGACATTTAAAAAAAGCCCATCGCCGTCAAGTCAATTTTGACTCATAGCGACCCTATAGGACAGAGCAGAACTGCCCCATAGGGTTTTCAAGGAGCAACTGGTGGATTCAAACTGCCAACCCTTGGTTAGCAGCTGAGCTCTTAACTACTATGCCACCAGGGTTCCAAAAACATTTTCTCCTTGGGTCCAGGCACCACTGGGATTCAAACTCAGGACCTCCTGTTTACTAGACAGGTGCTTTAACCAACAAAGCCACAGAGCATAGAAGTGGTTAAAATCATTATAAACAACTTTTATTCACAGTATTAAGTTCAAGAGAAGGATTTAGCATTACTCTGGAGAAACTTCAAGACTAATTAAAAAGAGAATGCTTATTAATACTTATCTATCACCTGACAGTTTCACCATTTGTAAATTAACATGGTTTCTGTATGACCATTGAGAATATACCAGTTCACTAGATGGAGTGATCATATGAAACCATGACCATCTGAAATATTGTGTCCTCAGGAAATATTCTGGAGTGCTGTGAAGAAATACAAAACAACTCTATTTTTTTTCAACTAATAAATACAAATTTGTGTTGCATGAACCCTTCGTAGGTGAACCACTAAATATATTTTTTTCTATTATTTTTAGAGTTAATCATTTTTGTATCTAACTAAATACATGGAGATAGTCTTAAAAAATCAGAAGGTGCTAAAGGCTTATAATAACAGCAATAACAAAAATCATCAGTTCTCTCTCCTTATCACTCCTCACCTATTTCTTTTGTCCTGCAGGGAATGAGGAGCCCTGGGGGTGAAGTGGTTAAGAGCTTGGCTCAGCAGTTCAACTCCAGGAGCCTCTTCTTGGAAACCCTATGGGGCAGTTCTACGCTGTCCCATGAGGTCGCTATGAGTTGGAATCAACTCACCAGCAATAGGTTTAACAGGGAACAAATTTCAGTTCTTTAAGCTATTTTCTTGTTTTTACCTTAGTGTTTGTATATGCCTTGTTTACGCTGCAATCTACTTATCAATTTTAGTCAATGCACCACCTATTATGGTAGTTCTAATAAATCTTCCTTCCATCTGAAAACATAATAATATTTCAATATTTGGTTAATTCCGTTATTATTATTATTTAATGATCATGCAAACACTATTTACAGTGGAGCCTAGTTGAGGGTTATTGTTAATCCCTTTCTTATGCAACAATTCCCTCTCCCCTGCCCTCAAGGAAGTTAACTATTACTCTCACTCTCTCTTTATTTCTTAGTTTTATTTGAATCTTTGACCAAACCATTCACACTAGCAGCTTTGTAAACTGTCAGTTGGTACAATTTTCCACATGGCTAAACCTGTCAGTTCATTTAACAATCCTGTATTTCCCTTGAAATATTCCCCTGTTGGCCCCATCCATCTGCATTGGTTGCTCCGAAGGTCTAAAGCACAGCATTGTTTTCCAGTTCTAGGGCTTTCCTCTGCAATTATCGTGAGCATTGCCTTCACAATCCTCCTATGTTGGATCACCTGTTTCTTCCTTCTTTCCCCGTACTTTAGTGGAGCACATTATTCCATAGCTTCCTCAGCCAACTATGGAAGTGAATGTTTTAAGTCTTACGTATCAGAAAATGTTTTTATTCTGTCCTCACTAGATTCTTAGTTTGGCTGGGTATAGAATTCAAGGCTGGAATTATTTTCTTTAGGACTTTGAAGATATTCTTCCGTTGTCACTTACCCCCTAGTGGTGGAAATGTGATTCTGCTCTTTTGTATGCTTTTAGTTTTTTTTTTTTTTTTTTTTTTGGTTCTTTTTTTCACCCTATTTTCTTTCTTCTGTTCACTTGTTGGTCCTTCTCATTTTGAATCATATTCTTTAAATCTAGGAATGCTTGCATTGAATTGGTCTTTGATAATTTCCTCTCATAATTTTCTTTGTTCTCTTTTAGTGAAAAAGACCTATTAGTTGGATGTAGAACCCTGTACATCCTGTAGTTTTCTTATTGTTATCTTTTTTTATATAGTTAATCAATTCTACCTCCTTGGAGATTTTCTCTACATATCTTCAAACCCTTTTACTAGTATCTTGTTAATTCAACTAAGCCTTTTGTTTTAGAACACTTTTAGACTTACAGCAAAGTTGCAAAGATACTACAGAGAGTTCTCATATACCCCACATCCATTTTACAAAACTGAACATAGTCTCACTACATGCTTCAATAATCTTGTGCCCAGGTATCTACCCAACTGATATGAAAACTTATGTGCACACAAAAACCTTCATGTGAACATTTATAATGGCTTTATTCACAGTTGATAAAAACTGGAAGTGATCAAATTGTCCATCAACAGATGAATAGACAAACTGTAGTATATCTATACTAAAGAATTCAGCAACCAAAAGGAATGAACTATTAATCAACGTGACAACATGGATAAATCTTAAATATATATTACAAAGTAAAAAAAAAGTTTCATAATACAGTATGATTTCATTTATATGACATCAGAAAAACAGAAAAAAAAAAAAAGAAGTGGTTGCCAGAGGCTTGGAGAGGAGAGAGAGTTGACTAGATGAAGCACAGGGAGTTTTGTATGGCAGTGAAACTGTTCTGTGTGTTATAGTTGTGATGGATAAAGGATATTATCCATAGTCAAATTGGATACTCAAATGACAAATCCTATAGCTCTATGTCAAAGCCTTAGAACTTTACAGCACAAAGTGAACCTATATGTATGCAAATTAAAAAAGTCAATTTGGAGGATGGAGGATCCCAAGATATAATACAGATTGTGAAAAAATAATGTAACTGCATTAAAAATGTATTATATAAACTCACCGAAGTGGGTAGGGAAAAAGAGTTGCTGACCTAAGTAACTTTGGAAATGACAGAAACTGTAGGAATAAAGACAAAAGGAACCATACATAATCATTGTACTCTAATTCATCAGGTTGCTTCTAATGTGGTTATGGGTTAACAGTTCTGAAAATGGAACTGAACAAATAAGAAAATGAATGGTGATTGGTGAGAGCCAGGTTTCTTAATATTGGGGTAGGAGTTTCAGATAGACAAGGAGACAGGAAGCTAGAATGAAACATATCATACTTGATTAGAGTCAGACTCATGGTATGAACTCATGTTTAGCTTAAAATGGGCACTGATGGATAGAAACAATAATAAGTACAGATATCTGTATGTGTATGGGTCAGTATATTGGGTTATGGTAGTTTCTAGGGCTGAGGAAGTAACATACAAGTCGAGCTTGGAGCATCTTGTGCCAGAAAGTGGGAAAATGCTGAAATAAACAAAAAAAAATAAACAAAACAAAAAACACAATGATGAGAGTATGTCAAAGGGACACAGGATCCACCTGAAAGAGCTCCCAATGACCAAAACTGGAAAAAATTGTATAACAACATAAATAACATATTTCTCTGGGTGGAGCAAATGATGAGCGTGTTTGGCTACTAACCACAAGATTGGAGGTTTGAGTTAACCCAAAGCTACCACGAAAGAAAGGACTGGAAATCTACCATATTTTTATGCAAATAACCCGTGCCTTCTGCTGTAAAAATTAGCATAGTGTACTTACGAAAATACTTCATGGCGGGGAGGGCATGAT
This sequence comes from Trichechus manatus latirostris, assembly GCF_000243295.1. Lineage (NCBI taxonomy): Eukaryota > Metazoa > Chordata > Mammalia > Sirenia > Trichechidae > Trichechus > Trichechus manatus. The sequence continues at coordinate 10,670,797 of NW_004444000.1, read as the reverse complement.
TGGCAAACAAACATAGAAGGTGTGTGTTACTTGCGTAAAAATAAGGTATTTCTGAAAAACTAGCTATTGAAAACCCTATGGAGCACAGTTCTACTCTGACACACAAGAGAGGTTGCCATGAGTCAGTGTCAAGTAGACGGCAATTGGCTACTGGATTACAACTAAAGTATAAAATTAATATCCATAAAAACATATTGATATAAATAAATGATTGGACACATAAAGAAATGAGGGAGAGAAAACAAATTTCTTGTGCAGAAGAATTCCAAATAATTTACATACACACTACCCCTTCGAAAAAGTGGAACATAACTCCCTATCCCTCAAGTGTGGACTTTGTTTAGTGACCTGCTTTCAAAAAGTATGGTATGGAAAGAAGAAAAACAATGGAGAAACCTGGCAAACAACCCTTGCCATGTAATCAAGGTTAACATCATCAGTGATAAGTCATATTGATCCCATATACCCTTGATATGTGGTGTTGGGAATGGCATTTAACTTTTGTGATCTGCCTCTGAAGAACCTATAACCCATGTCTAATGATGAGGAGGAAACCCTGGTGGTATAGTGGTTAAGTGGTACGGCTGCTAACCAAAAGGTCGGCAGTTCAAATCCATCAGGCACTCATTTGAACTCTATAGGGCAATTCTACCCTGTCCTATAGGGTTGTTATTCCGACTCAAGGGCAATGGTTTTTTGTTGTTGTTGTTGTTGTTTGTTTGTTTTTAACCATGAGGGAAAAAAAAAAAATCACACAAACCTAAATTAAGGGGTATTCTACAAAATACCTGACCAGGACACCTCAAAACTGTCAAACTCATGAAAAACAAAGAAATTTTAAGGAGGTGTCACAGTCAGAGGAGTCTGAAGAGACATGAAGATTAAATATGATGTGGTTTCTGGATGGGATTCTGGAACAGAAAAAGAGATTAGGGAAGAAACTGATGAAATCTGAAGTAAATGATTTATTTTATAATAATGTACCAATATTGGTTCATTAGTTGTATCAAATGCACCACAGTAATATAAGATTGGAGCTCTGGTGCGAAGTGGTTAAGTACTCAGCTGCTAACTGAAAAGTTGATGGTTCAAACTCACCAGCTGCTCAGCAGGAGAAAGATGTGACACTCTGCTTTGTAAAGATTACAGCCTTGAAAACTCTGAGGCATTTCTACTCTACCTAATGGGGTTGCTATCTGTCGGAATTGACTTGATGGCAATAGATTTCAGTGAATATTTTTGGTGTAAGGTTTAAAGATTATCTCAGGGCATTAGTTTCAGGGTCTATCCATCCTCCATGGCTCCAGAAATCTGGATTCCATGAATATTTGAAATTTTGTTGATTACATTGGACCATTTCCATCATGGAAAGGGCAGCGTTTTGTCCTTACTGGAATAGACACTTACTCTAGATATGGATTTGCCTTCCTGGCACGCAATGCTTGCCAAAACTACCATCCGTGGACTTACAGAATACCTTATCCACCGTCATGGTATCCCATACAGCATTGCCTCAAATCAAGGGACTCACTTCACAGTAAATGAAGTGCATCAGTGGGCCCATGCTCATGGAATTCACTGGTCTTACCATGTTCCTCATCATCCTGAAGCAGCTGGCTTAATAGAACGATGGACTGACCTTCTAAAGACACAATTATGGCGCCAGCTAGGTGGCAATACCTTGCAGGGTTGGGGCAATGTTCTCCAGGAGGCTGTATATGCTTTAAACCAGCGTCCAATATATGGTACTGTTTCTCCCATAGCCAGGATTCACTGGTCTAGGAATCAAGGGATGGAAATGGGAGTGGCACCACTCACTATTACCCCTAGTGACCCGCTTGCAAGATTTTTGCTTCCTGTCCCCCTCGACCTTATGCTCTGCAGGCCCAGAGGTCTTAGTTCCAAGGGAGAAACGCTCCCACCTGGAGGCACATCACTAATTCCATTGAACTGGAAGTTAAGAATGCCACCTGGCCACTTTGGGCTCCTTATGCCTCTGGATCAACAGGCAAAGAAGGGAGTTACCATACAGGCTGGTATGATTGATCCTGATTACCAAGAGGAAATCTAACTGATATTACATAATGGAGGTAAAGAAGAGTATGTCTGGAACGCAGGAGATTCCTTGGGCCGTCTCTTAGTATTACCATGCCCTGTGATTAAAGTCAATGGAAAACTACAGCAACCTAATTCTGACATGACTACTAATGACCCAGACCCTTCAGGGATGAAGGTTTGGGTCACCCCACCAGGCAAAGAACCATGACCAGCCGAGGTGCTTGTTGAGGGCAAAGGGAATACAGAACGGGTGGTGGAAGAAGGTAGTTCTAAATATCAGTTATAGCCAGTTGCAGAAACGGGGACTGTAATTGTTATGAGTATTTGTACTTTGTATGTGTGCATCAAATATTTTTGTTTCCTTCACTTATGAAATATAAACTGTAAACAGGGCTAGTGCATTTTTTATTCTATGTGTGTTAGTCATATCATGTTAGGCGCAGGTATGACTTTCTAATTGTCTTTATTCAGAGATTATGTATGGTTTAAGGAGATGGGTACATGTGACAAGTTGACAAGGGGTGGACTATGATGGTTAAGATTGTGTGTCAACTTGGCTGGGCCATGATTCTCAGTGTTTTAATGTAATCACTCCCATGATTGAATATATTGTCAGTAGCCAATGAGATGAAAGGGAGTCTCCTTGTGGGTATGGCCCGCATCTGTATATAAGCAGACATTCTGGCTTTTTGCTCTCTCTGGATCCTGCGGCTGCTTCCTGTCATCTCATCTCCCATTCTTGGGACTTGAGCTGTCAGTTTATCTGCCAAATCTGGGATTTGTCGATCTGCACAGCCTGTGAGCGGGAGCCCTGCTCTCTGACCTGCCTATCACGGGCTTGTCAGCTTCTGCAGCTGTGTGACTTGGGAGAGGCCTCTATCCTGATCCATGGACTTGGAACGTTCTAACGTCTACAATCACGTGAGATTTTTTCTTGATATAATCTCTCTCTATATATATATGTATTTATACACTTTACCGGTTTTGCTTCTCTAGAGAACTCAGCCTCCTCCAGAGTCAACAGACAGAGAAAGCCTTCCCCTGGAGCTGATGCCCTGAATTTGGACTTGTAACCTATTAGACTGTGAGAGAATAAATTTTTCTTTGTTAAAGCCATCCACTTGTGGTATTTCTGTTATAAGAGCACTAGATGACTAAGATATTCCTGAACTCACTCTATAAAGCTAGCAGAACCCTGATACAAAAGCCGGGCAAAGATACCACAGAAAAAGAAAACTAGAGAGCAATATCCCTCAGGAACACAGGCACAAAAATTCTCCACAAAATTCTAGCCGATAGAATTCAACAGCATATCAAAAAAATAGTACATCATGACCAAGCGGGATTCATACCAACTACGCAGGGATGGTTCCACATTAGAAAATCAATAACATAATCTGCCACATAAATAAAACAAAAGAATCACATGATCTTATCAATTGACACAGAAAAGGCATTTGACAAAGTCCAACACCCATTCCTTATCAAAACTCTCAGTAAAATAAGAATAAAAAGGAAATTTCTCAACATAATAAAGGGCATTTAAACAAAGCCAACAGCAAACATCATTCTAAATGGAGAGAGACTGAAATTATTCCCCTTGAGAATGGGAACAAGACAAGGATTCCCTTTATCAACACTCTTATTCAACATTATGCTGGATCTCCCTAAGGCAAGAAAAAGAAATAAAAGGCATCCAAGAAGTCAAACTATCCCTATCAATGGACAATATGATCTTATACACAGAAAACCCCAAAGAATGCACAAGAAAGCTACTGGAACTAATAGAAGATTTTCGTAAAGTAGCAGGATACAATATTAACATACAAAAATTAATTGTATTCCTCTACACAAAGAGAACTTTGAAAAGAAAATCTCCAAATCAATACCATTTACAATAGCCCCCAAGAAGAAAGTGCTTAGGAATAAATCTAACCAGAGATGTAAAAGACCTACTCAAAGAAAACTACAAAACACTGCCTCAAGAAACAGAATGAGACCTACATAAGTGGAAAAACATACCAAGCTCATGGATAGGAAGACTCAACATTGTGAAAATGTCAATTCTACCCAAAGTGAACTACAGATACAACACAATTCAGATCCAAATTCCAATAGCATTCTTTAACAGGATGGAAAAACAAATCACCAACTCTATATGGAAAGAGAAAGCATTACTGAAGAAGAACAAAGTGGGAGGGCTCACACTACCTGATTTTAGAACCTATTATAGAGCCACAATAGTCAAAACAGCCTGGTACTGGTATAACAATAATGGAACAGAATTGAGAACACAGAAGTAAATCCATCCATTTATGAGCAGCTGAAATTTGACAAAGGGCTAAAATCAGTTAAATGGGGGAAAAGACAGTTTCTTTAACAAATGGTGCTGGCATAACTCGATGTCCGTCTGTAAAAAATGAAACAAAATTCATATCTCACACCATATGCAAAGTTGTTGTTGTTGTTAGGTGCGGTTGAGTTGGTTCCAACTCATAGCGACTCTGTGTACAACACAATGAAACACTGCCCAGTCCAGCACCATCCTCACAATTTTGTTATGTTTGAGCACATTGTTGCAGCCACTGTGTTAAATCTATCTCATTGAGGGTCTTACTCTTTTTTCTGACCCTCTACTTTACCAAGCAATATGTCCTTCTCCAGGGACTAGTTCCTCCTGATAACATGTCCAAACTACGTGAGACAAAGTCTCCCCATCCTCACTTAAAAGGAGCACTCCGACAGTATTTCTTCCAAGATAGACTTGTTTGTTCTTCTGGCAGTCCATGGTATATTCAATATTCTTCACCAACACCATAATTCAAAGGCATCAATTCTTCCTTGGTCTTCCTTATTCATGGTCCAGCTTTTGCATGCACATGAGGCAATTGAAAATATCATGGCTTGGGTGAAGTGAACCTTAGTCCTCAAAGTGACATCTTTGCTCTTTCACACTTTAAAGAGGTCTTTTGCCACAGATTTGCCCAATGAAATATGTCATTTGATTTCCCGAATGCTGCTTCCAAGAGCATTGATTGTGGGTCTAAGTAAAATGAAATCCATGACAACTTCAATCTTTTCTCCAATTGTCATGATGTTACTAATTGGCTCATTTGTGAGGATTTCTGTTTTCTTTATGTTGAGGTGTAATCCATAATGAAGGCTGTGGTCTTTGATCTTCATCAGTAAGTGCTTCAAGTCCTCTTCACTTTCAGCAAGAAAGATTGTGTCATCTGCATATCAAAGGTTGCTAATGAGTCTTCCACCAATCCTTATGCCATATCCTTCTTCATATAGTCCAGCTTCTCGGATTATTTGCTCAGCATACCCTTTGAACAAGCATGGTGAAAGGATGCAACTCTGATGCACAACTTTCTGGATTTTAAACCATGCATTATCCCCTTGCTCTGTTCGAACAACTATCTCTTGGTTTATGTACACGTTTCTCATGAGCATAAATAAGTGATATGGAATTCCCATTCCTTGAAATGTAATCCATAATTTGTTATGATGCAAACAGTCTAATGCCTTTGCATAGTCAACAAAACACGTATAAACATCTTCACTGGCATTCTCTGCTTTCAGTCAAGATTCACCTGACATCAGCAGTGATATTCTTCTTTCCATGTTCTCTTCTGAATCAGGCTTGAATTTCTGGCATTCCCTGTTGTCTTAGTTATCTAGTGCTGCTGTAACAGAAATACCACAGGTGGTATTCTATCACAGTCTAGTAGGTTAGAAGTCCAAATTCAGGGTGCCAGCTCCAGGGGAAGTCTTTCTCTCTCTCTTGGCTCTGGATGAAGGTCCTTCTCATCAACCTTTCCCTGGTCTGTAAGCTTCTCTGTGCAGGAACCTTTAGTCCAAAGGATGCACTCTGCTCCCAGCATTGGTTTCTTGGTGATATGGGGTCCCCATGTCTCTCTGTTCACTTCTGTCTTTTATATCTCAAACAGATTGGCTTAAGACACAACCTAATCTTGTAGATTGAGTTCTGCCTCAGTAACATAACTTCCACTAATCCCACTTCATTAGCATCATAGAGATAAGATTTACAACACATAGGAAAATCACATCAGATGACAAAATAGTGGACAATCACACAGTACTGGTAATTATGGCTTGGCTAAGTTGACAGGTATTTTGGGAGGACACAATTCAATCCATGACACCTGTTGATGTACTGTTGCAACCACTTTTGAATGATTTAACAGAAGTAAAATGGATCAAAGACCTAAATATAAAATCTAAAATGATAAAGATCATGGAATGAAAAATAGGGACAATGCCAGGGACCCTTATATACAGCATAAATAAGATACAAACCATAACTAACAATGCACAAATACCAGAATAGAAATTAGATAACTGGGAGCTCCTAAAAATTAAACACTTATGCTCAGCAAAAGACTTCACCAAAAGAGTAAGAAGAGAACCTACAGACTGGGAAAAAAAAAATTAACTATGACACATCCTGCAAGGCTCTAATCTCTAAAATCTAGAAGATACTGCAACACCTCAACAATGAAAAGGCAAATAACTCAATTTAAAAATGGGCAAAGGATATGAACAGATGCTTCATCAAAGAAGACATTCAGGTGGCTATCAGATCTATGAGGAAATGCTCGCCATCATTAGCCATTAGAAAAATGTAAATCAAAACTGCATTGCAATACCGTCTCGCCCTGACAATACCGGCACTAATCCAAAACACAGAAAATAATAAATTTTGGAGAGGCTGTGGGGAGATTGAAACTCTTATACTCCAAGAGTGAGAATGCAAAATGGTGCCAACATTTTGGAAAACTATATGGTGCTTCCTTAAAAAGCTAGAAATAGAAATACCATATGAACCAGCAATCTCACTCCTAGGAATATATGCTAGAGAAATAAGCACTGTCATGTGAATAGACATATGCACACCCATGTTCACTGCGGCACTATTCACAAAGCAAAAAGATGGGAATAACTTAAATGTCCATCAACAGATGAATGGATAAACAAATTATGGGACATACACACAATGGAATACTATGCAATGATAAAGAATAATGATGAATCCATGAAACATAACATGGATGAATCTGGAGGGCACTATGCTGAGTGAAATAAGTCAGTCACAAAAGAACAAATATTGTATGAGACCACTATTATAAGAACTGAAGAAAAGGTTTACACGTGGAAAAAAGCATTCTTTGATGGTTATGAGGGTGGGGAGGGGAAATCACTAACTAGATAGTAGACAAGTGTCAACTTAGGTGAAAGGAAGGACAACACAATTTATGGGAAGCCAGCACAAATGGATCAAAGCAAAAGCACAGAAGTTTTCTAGACACATCCAAACACTGTGAGGAATATGGTAGCTGGGGATAGGCGCTGGGGATCATAGTCTCAGAGGACATCTAGATCAATAACATAGTTCATAAAGAAAATGTTCTATATCCCACTTTGGTGAGTAGTATCTGGAGTCTTAAAAGCTTGCAAGCCACCATCTAAGATTCATCTATCAGTCCTGTCCCATCCAGAGCAAAGGAAATGAAGAAAACCAAAGACACACGGAAAATATTAGCTTGAAGGACTAACGGACCACATGAATCAAAGGCTCCAACAGCTTGAGACCAGAAGAACTAGATGGTGCCCAGCTACCACCAAAGACCACCGTGACAGGGATCACAACAGAGAGTCCCAGAAAGAGTGGGAGAAAAATATAGAACAGAATTCAAATTTACTACAAAAGACCAGACTTACTGGTCTGACCAAGACTGGAGGAACCCCCAAAACTATGGCCTCTGGACAATCTGCTAACCCAGAACTGAAGTCATTCCCTAAGCCCACTTTTCAGATAAAGATTAAATAGGCATAGAAAACAAAAAATAACACACATGAGGAATGTGCTTCTTAGTTCAATCAAATATATGAGACCAAATGGGCAACTCCTGTCCAAAAGCAAGACAAAAAAGCAGGAAGGGACAGCGGTTGGAGGAATGGGCATAGAGAATCCAGGTTGGAAAGGTGGAGAGTGCTGTCACATTATGGGGATTGCAACCAATGTCTCAAAACAATATGCGTATAAATTTTTGAATGTGAAATTAACTTGAAGTGTAAACTTTTACCTAAGGCACAGTTTAAAAAAAAAATAAGAAAAATAAATCAAAAGATATATTGTATTGGACAAAGGTGGTGCAAAAGACTTCTTTAAAGTTCTCAAAAGCAAATACATCACTTTAATGACTAAGGTGAGCCTGACCCAAGCAATGATCTTTTCAGTCATCTCATATGCATACAAAAGTTGGTCAATGAAAAAAGAAGACAGAAGAATAAATGATGCGTTTGAATTGTGGTGTTGGTGAAGAATACTGAGTATACCCTGGACCACCAGAAGAACAAACAAATTAGTCTTAGAAGAAATACAACTGGGATGTTTCTTAGAAGAAAGTCTGGTGAAACTTCATCTTGTTTACTTTTTGGAGACACTCTCAGGAAAGATCAATCTTAGAAAATGACATCATGTTTGGTAATGTAGAGGGTAAGCAGAAATAAGGGAAACCCTCAGTGAGATGGATTGACACAATAGCCTCAACAATGGGCTCACATATGTCAAAGATCAGGGAGATGTCACAGGACTGGGCAATCTTTCGTTCTGTTATAAATAAGATCTCCAGGAGTTGGAGCTGATTTGACAGCAACTAACAACAACATTTCTTTTATTTTGTTTTCATAGGCCCCCTCCCAATCCCCTCCAACATCTTCCTTGCTCTTGTTCTCTGACTCGGCAGTCCTTGGAGTGATGTAGAAACTGGTAGATAACACTTAAATGTTTTTAGCTTATGCTTTTAATTATATAACACTTAACAGTTTTCTATTGTCAAGTTTAAGAAAATAAATGACTGTAAAACACACACACACATATGCAAAAGATTTCATATCTCCTACTATTTGAATAGTATTCCATTGTATATACCACATTTAGATTGTTTCCACCTCTTGGCTATTGTGAATAGGGCTGCAGTGAACATTGGTGTACAAATATCTGAGTTTCTGCTTTTAAGTTTTTTTGGGTATATTGGGACCCTTATCCATTGCTTGTGGAAATACAGAATAGTACAGCTGTTGTGGAAAACAGTGTGGTGGTTCCTCAAAAAACTAAAAAATAGAACTACCATATGACCCAGCAATTCCATCGCTAGGTATATACCCAAAAGACTTGAAAGTAGAGACTCAAACAGAGAATTGAACACCAATGTTCATTGTTTGCTTGTTTTTAATATTAACTCTTCTTTTGTGTGGGATATGTGTGTGTTGTGTGAGAGGTGTATGTGGGAGTTGTATGTGTGTGTGTTTTGCATGTGTGTGTGTGTGTGTGTGTGTGTGTGTGTGTGTAGGTACATCTAATAATAGTTTTCATTTACCTGATAATCAACGATATTAGGCACTTTTTTCTAATGCTTATTGGCCGTATGCTTATCCTCTTTTGTGAACGGATGTTCAAGGCCTTTGCCCAATTTTTAATGGATTTTCTGTCTTTTTCCTATTGATTTTTAAGAGTTCTACATGTATTCCTCATATAATCCCTCCATGGGGATTTTATTCCAAATACATTTCATTCATGGCTTATTTTTAACTCTTTTCCTAATGATTTTTGATGGAGAAAAGTTCTTAATTTTAATAATTTTATCAATCTTTTCATAAATAGTTGATGATTTGGGGGCGTCTGTTTAAAAATGCTTTGCTTACTCATAATTATGAAGATGATCTCTATGTTCCGCCTTAGAAATGTGAAGAATTATCTTTCACATTTTGGCCTATATACTCTCAGAACTTTACTTTTTGTTTGATATCAAAGAGAGACAAGTTTATGTTTCTTTCTCTATGGATTTCCAATTAATTCAGCATCACTTATTAACTATCATATTTTTTAACTATATTGTGTGGCACTTTGCCATAAATCTAGTAGTTTAGGCTTGGGCCAATACAGTAGCTTTATTTAAAAATAACACATTGATATTATTATTATTACATTGTTAGTATAAATATTTCAACTTTGTTCTTTTCCGTCAAGAAATTCTATATAAATTCCATAAAATACTGATGTGTTTAAAAGAGCTTGTCAATTTCTTTAAAAATGTTATTATTTTGATTTGAATGGGCTTGAATATACAGAGTAATTTGGAAAAACTGACATCTTTAAAATATTGATTCATCCAATCTATAAACATTACATTACTGTGTCCATTTTGTTCTTTAATTTCCCTCTGTCATATTTTCATTTTCTGTGTAGAAGTCCTCATTTTGTGTTAGATTTACTAGTAAGTGTTTGAGATTTCTTTCATGCTCTTCTGATAGTATAGATTTTGTTTGATGATCTAATTTACTTTTGTTGAGATGCAAAAATACATTGATATTTTGTATTTTGACCTTGTATCTTGTTACCTGGTTTAATTTACATTTTAATTCTAATTGCAGGTGATTTTTGAATGTCCAGTACATGATTATGCTATTTGCAATGACAATTTTTTAGCTTCTCTCCCAATATTTATACTTTTTATTTTTTGTTCTTTATTATATTGACTAAAATTTTCAGTACAATGTTGTATAGAATTGAGAATAGCAGGAATCCTCTTCTCCTTCGAATCTCAGGGGAAAAGATTTTAAAAATTCCCTCTTCAGTCTAATATTAGTTGTAGGGTTTTTCATTTTAATAATCTTTAACAGATTAAGAAACTTCCTAATATTCTAAGAACGCTAAGAATGTTTGAACTTTTTCTAATTTTGGATTGATATTGAATTCTAGAAAATTATCTGCATCCAATAAGATGATATTCTTTAATCTATTAATGCGGTAAATTACACTGACTGATTTTTTAATCTTTTTTTAAATTGAGCTTTAAGTGAAAGTTTACAGCTCAAGTTAGTTTCTCATACAAAAATTTATATACACATTGTTATGTGACCCTAGCTTCTATCCCTATAATGTGACCGCACACTCCTCCTTTCCACCCTGGATTTCCTGTGTCCGTTCAACAAGCTCTTATGCCTTTCTGCCTTCTCATAATCCCCTCAGGACAGGAACTGCCCAATTAGTCTCCTGTATCTACTTGAACTAAGAAGCACACTCTTCACAAGTATCATTTGATGTCTTATAGTCCAGTCTAATCTTTGTCAGGAGAGTTAGCTTCAGGAGTGGTTTTAGTTCCGGGTTAACAGAGAGTCCGGGGGCCATATCTTCTGGGGTTCCTCCAGTCTCAGTCAGACCATTAAGTCTGGTGTTTTCATCAGAGTTTGAGTTCTGCATCCCACTTTTCTTTTGCTAGGTCAGGGTCTCTCTGTTGTGTTCCCTGCCAGAGCAGTCATTGGTGGTAGCCAGGCATGATCTAGTTCTTCTGGTCTCAGGTTGATGAAGTCTCTGGTTTACGTGGCCCGTTTTGTCTCTTGGGCTAATATTTTCATTGTGTGTTGGGTGTTATTCATTCTCCTTTGCTCCAGGTAGGTTGGGACCAGTTGATGCATCTTAGATGGCCGCTCGCTAGCTTTTAAGATCCCACACGCCATTTACCAGAGTGGAATGCAGAACATTTTCTTAATAAAATTTGTTATGCCGATTGACATAGATGTCGCCTGAGACCATGGTCCCCAGATCCCCGCGACTGCTACAGTGTCCCTCGAAGCGTTTGGTTTTGTTCAGGAAACTTCTTAGCTTTTGGTTTAATCCTGTTGTGCTGACTTCCCCTTTATTGTGTGTTGCGCTTCCCTTCACCTAAGATAATTCTTACCTACTATCTAGTTAGTGAATTCCCCTCTTCCTCCCTCCCCACCCTCATAACCATCAAAGAATGTTTGCTTCTCTGTTTAAACTTTTTCTTGAGTTCTTATTATAGTGGCCTCATACAATATTTGTCCTTTTGGAGCTACTTTCACTCAGCATCATGCTTTCCAGATTCATTCATGTTATGACATGTTTCACGGATTCATCATTGTTCTTCATCGCTGCATAGTATTCCATTGTGTAACTATACCATAATTTGTTTATCCATTCGTCCATTGATGGGCACCTAGGTTTGTTTTCATCTTTTTGCTATTGTGAACAGTGCTGCAGTGAACATCAGTGTGCAATACTATTCATGTGATGGCTCTTATTTCTCTAGGATATATTCCAAGGAGTGAGATTGCTGGATCATATGGGACTTCCATTTCTAGCTTTTAAGGAAGCGCCAAATCGATTACCAAAGTGGTTGTACCATTTATTTCCACCAACAGTGTATAAGTGTTCCAGTCTCTCCACAACCTCTCCAGCATTTATTATTTTGCGTTTTTTGGTTGAATGCTAGCCTTGTTGGGGTGAGATGGTATCTCATTGTAGTTTTCAGTTATATTTCTCTAATGGCTAATGATCATGAGCATTTCCTCATGTATCTGTTAGCCACCTGAATGTTTTATTTGGTGAAGTGCCTGTTCATATCCTTTGCCCATTTTTCAATTGGGTTATTTGTCCTTTCATGGTTGAAGTTCTGCAGTATCTTGTAGATTTTAGAGATTAGACCCTGAACAATTATGTCATAGCCAAAATTTTTTTTCCCAGTCTGTAGGTTCTATTTTTACACTTTTGGTGAAGTCTTTTGATGAGCATAAGTGTTTAATTTTTAAGAGCACCCAGTTATCTAGTTTCTCTTCTGTTGTTTGTGCATTTTTAGTTATGGTTTGTATTGTGTTTATGCCATGTATTAGGAATCCTAGCACTGTCCCTATTTTTTTTTTCCATGATCTTTATCGTTTTTTATTTTATATTTAGGTCTTTGATCCATTTTGAGTTAGTTTTTGTGCATGGTGTGAGGTATGGTTCTTGTTTCATTTTTTTCCAGATGGATATCCAGTAATGCCAACACCATTTGTTAGACTGTTTTCTCCCCCATTTAAGGGACTTTGGGCCTTCATCACATATCAGCTGCTCATAGGTGGGTGAATTTACATCTGTATTCTCAATTCTGTTCCACTGGTCTATGTAACTGTTGCTGTATTAGTACCAGGCTGTTTTGACTACCGTGGCAGTATAATAAGTTCTAAAATCAGGTAGTCTGAGACCTCCCACTTTGTTCTGCTTCAGTAGTGCTTTACTTATCCGGGGTCTCTTCCCTTTCCATATGAAGTTGGTGATTTGTTTCACCATCTCATTAAAAAATGTCATTGGAATTTGGATTGAGATCGTATCTGTAGATCACTTTGGGAAGAATTAATATTTTCACAATGTTGAGTCTTCCTATCCATGAGCAAGGTATGTTTTTCCACTTATGTAGGCCTCTTGATTTCTTGGTGTAGTGTCTTATAGTTTTCTTTATATAGGTCTTTAACTCTCTAGTTAAATTTATTCCCAAGTATTTTATTTTCTTGGGAGCTATTGTAAATGGTATTGATTTGGTGATTTCCTCTTTGAAGTTCTCTTTGTTGGTATAGAGGAATCCAACTGATTTTTTTATGTTTATCTTGTACCCTGAAACTTTGCTGAAATCTTCTATTAGTTCCAGTAGTTTTCTTGTGGATTCTGTGGGGTTTTCTGTGTATAAGATAATACCATCTGCAAACTGAATACTTTTATTTCTTCCTTACCAGTTTGGATGCCCTTTATTTCTTTTTATAGCCTAATTTCTCTGGCTGGGACCTCTAGCATAATGTTGAATAAGAGTGGTGATTAAGGGCATCTTGTCTGGTTCCTGTTCTAAAGGGGAATGCTTTCAAAGTCTCTCCATTTAGGATGATGTTGGCTGTTGGCTTTGTATAAATGCCCTTTACTATGTTGAGGAATTTCCTTTCTATTCCTATTTTGTTGAGAGTTTTTATCATGAATGGGTGTTGGACTTTGTCAAATGCCTTTTCTGCATCAATTGATAAGATCATGTGGTTCTTGTCTTTTGTTTTATTAATGTGATGGATTGCATTGATTGTCTAATATTGAACCATCCCTGCATACTTGATATGAATCCCACTTGGTCATGGTGAATTATTTTTTTAATATGTTGTCGAATTGTATTGGCTAGAATTTTGTTGAGGGTATTTTCATCTATTGCAAATATTGATATTGGTCTGTAATTTTCTTTTTTTGTGGTATCTTTAGCTGGTTTTGGTATCAGAGTTATACCAGCTTCATAGAAGGAATTTGGGAGTATTCCATCCTTTTCTATGCTCTGAAATACTTTTAGTAGTAGTGGTGTCAACTCTTCTCTGAAACTTTGGTAGCATTTTTGAGTGAAGTCGTCAGGGCCAGGGCTTTTTTTTTGTTGGGAGTTTTTAAATTACCTTTTCAATCTTTTCTTTTGTTACAGGTTTATTTAGTTGTTCTACCTCTGTTAGTGTTAGTTTAGGTAGATAGTGTGTTTCCAGAAATTTGTCAGTTTCCTTTAGGTTTTCAAATTTGTTGGAGTACAATTTATCATAGTATTCTGTTATGATTCTTTTAATTTCTGTTGGGTCTGTTGTGATATCAACCATCTCATTTCTTATTCGGGTTATTTGCTTCTTATTCTGTTTTTCTTTTGTCAGTTTGGCCAATGGTTTATCAATTTTGTTGATCTTTTCAAAGAACCAGATTTTGGTCTTGTTAACTCTCTCAATTGTTTTTCTATTCTCTATTTCATTTAATTCTGCTCTAATTCTTATTATTTCTTTTCTTTTGGTGCTCATGGGCTTCTTTTACTGCCCTCTTTCTACCTATTCAAGTTTTAGGATTAATGTTTTGATTTGGGCCCTTTCTTCTTTTTGAATGTGTGCATTTATTGCTACAAAGTGACCTCTGAGCACTGCTTTTGCTGTGTCCCAAAGATTCTGGTAGGATGTATTTTTATTCTCATTTGATTCTGTGAATTTCTTTATTCAGTCCTTAATTTCTCCTATAAACCAGTGGTTTTTCAACAAGGTTCTATTCAGCTTCCATGTATTTGATTTTTTTTTTCCTTGTTTTATCTGTGACTGATTTCTACTTTTATGGCTTTATGGTCAGAAAAGATGCTTTGTAATATTTTGATGTTTTGGGTTCTGCTAAGGCTTGCTTTGTGGCCTAATATGTGGTCTATTCTGGAGAATGTTCCCTGTGTGTTGGAAAAGAAAGTATACTTGGCTGCTGTTGAATGGAGTGTTCTGTATATGTCTATGAGATCATTGGTTGATTGTGCCAGTTAGATCTTCCATGTCTTTATTAAGCTTCTTTCTGGACCTTCTGTACTTCAACAAAAGGGGTGTGTTGAAGCCTCCTACTATTATTGTGGAGCTGTCTATCTCTCTTTTCAATGCTCTTAAAGTATTTTGCAGCTCTGTTGTTGGGTGCATAAATATTTATTATAGTTATGTCCTCCTGGTGTATTGTCCCTTTAATCATAATATTGTGTTCTTCATTATCCTTTGTCGTGGATTTTACTTTAAAGTCTGTTTTGTCAGAGATTAACATTGCCACTCTTGCTCTTTTTTGATTGTTGTTTGCTTGATATATTTTTTTCCATATTTTGAATTTTAGTTTGTGTGTGTCTTTCAGTCTAAGTTGTGTGCCTTGTAGGCAGTATATACATGGATCATGTTTTTTTATCCATTTTGCCACTCTTTGTTTCTTGGTGCATTTAGTCCATTTACATTCAGCATAATTATTGGTAGATGTGAGTTTAGTGCTGTCATTTTGATGTATTTTTTGTGTGTGTTGTTGACAGTTTCTTTGTTCCATTTAATTTTATGTGTTGAGTCATTTTTGTTTATGTATTTTCTTTTAATGTTTTTCATTATTGTTGATATTGTGTTTGCTGAGTCTTTATGTTTTTCTTCTTTTTTATTTTGATAGGTGGATTTGTTAGCTTCCTTTGTGGTTACCTTAAAATTTACCTTTACTTTTGTAAGTTTAAACTAATCTTTTATTTCTTGATATTGTCTTAACTTCCTCTCCATATGTAAGTTCTATGACTACACTGTTTATTTCCTCTTTTTTCTTTTAATGTTGTTTACATATTGAGGTCTCTATTTCCCTCTTTTCAATCTTTTAGCTTAAACTTATTTTTGCAGCTTCCCTATCTGGTTGATATATGACTGTTCTTTTCTGTGTTCTAGGCTTGGGTTATTGTCTGATATTGTTGATTCTCTAACCAAAGGACTCCCTTTAATATTTCTTGTAATTCCGGTTTGGTTTTTATCTGGAAATGCTCTAATTTCACCATCATATTTGAGAAACAGTTTTGCTGGATATATACTTCTTGGCTGGCAATCTTTTTTTCCTTCAAGGCTTTATGTCTGTCATCCCTTTGCCTTCTTGCCTGAATGGTTTTTGCTGAGTAGTCAGAGCTTAGTTTTATTGATTCTCATTTGTGGGTGATTTTTTGTGTGTCTCTAGCCACTCTCAAGATTCTATCTTTATCTTTGGTTTTGGCAAGTTTGATTATATGTCTTGGTGACTTTCTTTTCGGATCAACCATGTGTGGTGTTTGTTGAGCATCTTAGATAGTTTCTCATCTTTCACGATATCAGGGAAGTTTTCTGCCAGCAAGTCTTCAACAATTCTCCCTGTCTTTTCTGTTATCCACCCCCTCCACCCCTGTTATAGTACTCCAATCACTCCTAGGTTTTTCCTCTTGATAGTGTTGCATGTAATTCTTAGAATTTCTTCATTTTTTTAAAATTATTCTTTTAGATTTTTCCTTAAATAAATTGATGTCAAGGGATTTATTTTAAATCTCACTAATTCTGACTTTCATTGCCTCAGTTCTGCTCATATGACCTTCTATTGAGTTGTCTAATTTTGAAATTTTATTGTTAATCTTTTAGATTTCTAATTGCAGTCTCTCTGTGGTTTCTCGCAGCCTGTTAAATTTGTCATTCTGTTCTTGTAGTGTTTTCCCGAATTCTTATATTACTTTGAGTGTTCCTTGGTTTGGTCTGAGTTTGGCATGATCTCCTTCCTAATCTCTTGAAGAGTTCTCTATATTAACCTTTAAATTCTAACTCTGGTAATTTCAAGAACTTATCTTCCTCTGGTAGGTTTCCTGGTTCTTTATTTTGGTCACTTGCTGAAGCCATCTTTACCTGCTTCTTTATGTGATTTAATATTGACTGTTGTCTCTGAGCCATCAATAAATTATTATATTTATTTATTGTATGCTTGTTTACTGTCCTGGCTTTTAGTTTTGTTTCATTTTGATATGTCCAAGTAGGCTGGGTGTGTGAACTACTTGATTATTGGCTTCTTTGAAGCTCTCACATCTTGTCTCCAGGTGGTTAGAGCATCTACTAGGTTTGTGAAACCCGGAGTCTGTTCACTTTTCTTGTGCAGATGTGGGTCAGGTGTCCAGGTTGTCAGTCACTGTCTTAGTCATCCAGTGCTGCTATAACAGAAATACCACAAGTGGATGGCTTTAAAAAAGATAAATTTATTTTCTCACAGTCTAGTGGGCTCAAAGTCCAAATTCAGGGTGTCAGCTCCAGGGGAAGTCTTTCTCTGTCTTTTGCCTCTGGAAAAAAATTCCTTGTCCTCAATCTTCCACTGGACTAGGAGCATCTATGCACAGGAACCCCAGGTCCAAAGGATGCGCTCTGCTCCCAGCACTGCTTTCTTGGTGGTAGGAGGTCCCCCACTCTCTGCTTGCTTCCCTTCCCTTTTATCTCTTGCAAGATAAAAGGTGATGCAGGCCACACCCCAGGGAAACTCCCTTTTCATTGGATCAGGGATGTGACCTTAGTAAGGGTGTTACAATCCCACCCTAATCCTCTTTAACGTAAAATTACAATCACAGAATGGAGGACAACCACACAATACTGAGAATCACGGCCCAGACAAATTGATACACACATTTTTTGAGGGACATAATTGAATCCATGGCGCTCACCAAATGTGTGGTACAGAATCTCACCCACAGTCCTAGATGGGTAGGGCTGCATAGGGGTGACTGGAGCAGGCACTTGTATCTGGCTGCAGTAGGGATCTATGTGCTGAGCAAGCCAGGGGGCTGATGGCTGCCACCAAGTACCTGGGTGGAGGGTGTGTCCCTCTCCCCTAGAGCATGTTAGGGGTGTGGGTTTTACAGCCAGTCCTTGGGCACTCAATATTGTTGACTGTAGGGACTAGGAGGCATCACGTATTCTCAGACCCCTGTCTTGGGTGGCTAGTTTGAGTACGTGATACCTCCAGCCCTCAGGCCCTTGATGTGGGTGGGTGAGGTCCCTGCTTAATGGCAGGTTGGCATTAGATGTCACAGATCTGCACTCCCACTTGGCTGCTGCAGTTAAAAATAGGCTTCAGGTGCATGCGCTGGTGCTTTATGCTAATGAGGGCCTGAAGTGTTGAATCGGCCCACACAGGTCTAGGTGGGGTGAAGGGTGCTACAAGTCCATAGACCCCTTATGCCAGTGCCTAGGCAAAGGGGCAGTGTCTGCTTTGATTTCCTGGCTTAGGGGGCGTCGCAATACTCTAAGCCTCCAGATTGATGTGGGCACAAATATTCCTAAATTCCCAGCTTAGGGGGCTTGGCTTTTTTTTCTTTTTAATTCCATGAGACTAGTTTGGGTACAATTAACCCTGAGTTCTGGCTTGGAGGGGGTGGCAGTTGTTGGATACTCCTGGACTGGTGTCAGAGCAGAGAGGGGTGGAGGGTGGGTGAGGGGAAAGAGGCACTTTTCCACTGTGAAAAGCCCAGAGTGGGAAGGGTTATTTTGACCCCACACAGTAGGTTAGACACTTGTACTTAACTTTTGCAGGTCCAGGGTCGCTTCCCCCCAGCTCCAGAGGCTTATGCAGACTTTCCATGCCTGGCCTTTCCTGGTGTGGTGAAATGCGACCCAAAGGCTACTGCTCACCTCAGCCCCTGTGTGCCTCCAACCCACCCAGCAGGGTGCCGGCAACCTCACTAATGGCACTTCCTTGTTGCTTCTGAACTGTCTCTCCTTCCCCTGTGCTGCTCAGTTCAACTCTTCAGCTTTATCTTTGATGATTATGGCTCCTAGATTGTCATGTATAATCAATTCACTTGTTTTTTTGGGTCTTTGCTGTAAGTGGGACAGCAGGAAGCATCTGACTATTCTGCCATCTTGGCCCCGCCTCTTAAAAACACTTTATCATGTTTTCTTGTCAAGTTTTATAATGACCTTAAAAACTGTGTTGGGGAATGTTCTCTATTCTTTGGAAGATTTTATGAAAGATGTGTATTATTTCCTTCAAAAACATTTGGCAGAATTTACTGGTAAAGACACTTGGACCTGGAGTTTTCTTTTTAGGAAAACATTTACTTAGGGTTTCAATTTCTATAATACATATAAGAATATTCAAATTTTCTATTTCTTTTTTTTGGTTTGGGTAAATTACACTTTACAATAAATTTACTTGTTTCTTTTAAATATTCAAATTTATTGACAAATAGATTCACATTGACAAATAGATTCACATTATCTTCTTATTTACTTTGTATCAGTAGTCATCCTGATACAGATCATGCTTTTATTCTCTTTTATTCTTGGTCAGTCTCGCTAAGGATGCTATTATTTTTTTATTAATCTTTTCAAAGAATCAACTTTTAACTTCGCTGTTTTTCTTTAGTCTATGCTTGTTTTTCATTTCGTTGAGTTTTCCCTTATCTTTATTATTTTCTTCCTTCTTTATTTTGGTTCAATTTGGTAATCTACTTCCACTTTACTTATATGGATGCCTAAATTTTTGATTTTTTTTAGTCTTTTCTATTTTCTAATGTATACATTTAAGGCTGTGACTTTCCCTCCACACACTACTTTAACTATATTCCAAATGTTTTTCTATATTGTTTTTATTATCATTCAGCTGAAAATACACTCTAATTTTTATTATAATTTAAAAATATATTTTTAAATTTCCAAACTATTTGGTATTTTCTGATTATCTTTCTATTAATGATTCTAGCCTAATTCTATTGTGGTAAAATAATATCCTCTGTATGATATCAGTCCTTTGAAATGTCTTCAGATTTGCTTTATGGTTCAGTATATAGTCTATTTTGGAGCATATTCTGTATATACCTGAAAAATGTGAATTCTTCAATTATTGAGTGTACTGTTCTATGTATGTCAATTAGGGTCATACTATTAATTATGTTGTTCAAGTATTATTTACGTTTACTGATTTTTATATCTGCTATTTATAAGGTAGTAAAAGAGATACATTAAAATTTGCTATTATGACTTTTGATTTGTCTTTTCTCCTTTCTGTACATTCAACTTTTTCTTTACAAGTTTTGAGGCCACACTTTTAGATACACACAAGTTTGCATTGTTATATTTCATGTTGAGTGGACTCTATTATTATCAAATGTCGTTACTTCTAGCAATACTTCCTTACAGTATAATTTTCTAGTTAGATTATATTACCTGGTTTCTTTCTGTTAGTGTTTGCATGGTGCATCTTTTTTTCCTATCCTTTTATCTATAATCTTTTTGTACTCTTATTTTTGAAGTATACCTCTTGCAAAACAATATAGTTGGGTTTTATTATGTTATCCAGTTTGATAATTTTTATATATTAAGGTATTTAGTCCATGATATTTAATGTCATTACTAGTATGCTTGGTTTTATATCTACAGTGTCATTATTTATTTTCTGCTTATCCTATATGCTTTCTGTTTGTTTTCCTTTTTATTGACTTTTAGAATTTTTAAGTGTTTTTTGTTATTCTATTCACCCATTTATTTTCTTATATTTATTATTCCAAAGATGACAACATGCATCCTTTACTAATGAAAGCCTAAAAAAAGCCATTGCCATCGAGTTGATTCTGACTCATAGTGACCCTGTAGGACAGAGTAAAACTACCCCATAGGGTTTTCAGGAGCGGCTGGTGGATTCAAACTGGCTGACCCTTTGGTTAGCAGCCGTAGCACTTAACCACTGTGCCACCAGGGCTCCAATTAAAGCCTACTTAATATTATTATTAATTTTTACAATTCACAGTGCAAAGACTTTAGAGAACTTTACTTTTTAGTAACTTTTATACTATGTTTTCATGTATTTTAATTTTTACATATCCTAAACCTCCTAGGACATTTTATAATGATTTTATGTAGTTGACAGTCATTTAGTTTTACAGAAATATATATCCTTTCCTTTCACTACTGTTATGTATCTGGAATAATTTTCTTCTGCCTGAAACTGACTTTTTGAATTTATTTTTGTGTAGGTGTGATGGCATAAGACCAGGCAATATTTCATTCTGTTATACATTGGGTCGCCATGAGTCAAAGCCAACAACAATGCTGGTGATGAAATCTGTAAGTTTTTGATTTTCTAAAAAGTCTTTCTTTTGCCTTCATTTCTGAAATTTATTTTCACTGGATATAGAATTAACAGTTAAGAATTATGGTTTCTAACATTTTATAGGTATTACATTTTTCTCTGATTTCCATTTTCTTCTAGTCACAAGGGAGCTGTCAGTCTTTGAAAGTAATGCTTTTTAGATTTTCTCCTTATATTTGGTTGTTCAAAGTTTTACTATGATATGCTTACGTGAGATATTCTATATACTTACAGTTCTTGGGTTTTGTAGATCTTCTTGAATCTATTGAAATCAGATTTGAAAAATGTGTTAGTTAGAATCTCTTGAAATCCCACTTGCTACCCCTCTACTCTCTCTTTTCATTCTGGTACTCAAAGTACACATGCTAGACCTTTTCACCATCTCTCATTTGCCTTTTATGCTCTTTTTCTGTATTGATTATTTGTCCTTTCTTTTTGTTTCAGTTTATCCCGTTTTTAAATGAAACTATTTCTTCCCTTATTTCTCTGAGAATCATTATTGATTTAAAAAAACAAACGAACAAACAAAAAAAGTTCTACTCTATGCCCTATCTCTCTTACTTTTTAAGTTATTCTTCCTATTTATTTCTTATATGTTTATTTTGCTCTCGTGGTCTTGTTAGATGTTTTTATTAACTAACTTTTGACCCTTTGTGGTTATGTAGATAGACGAGTAGGTATTTAAAAGTGAGACGTGAAAATGGAGATTGAAAACAGAAGACACAAGGCATGTCTAGAGGACTTGTATGCTTCACTGTAGAATGGCAATTGGGTGTCCACCTTTTCTTTTTTTAATCAAGAACTGTCAGATATCAATAGCTATAGCTCATTTCTCAGAGATATTCAATTTTTCAGAAAAGTATTCTCTTGTCTCTCTTGCGTGGGAAGAAAGAATGTATGTCCCTCTTGGTTAATATTCTAGAGCGAGTAAAGAAAAGGTACTGGAGTTCTCTCCATTCAGAATGTAATTTTTAATTTGATGAATGTTTTCTTTCCAGAACCTCACATCTGCCTTCTTCTATGTGCTATCCTTAAATCCAAAGCCTCTCTGACTTTATTGCTCTGGGGTAAATACGTCTCCATTCTCACAAAATAAGACACTTTTCTACTCCTATCGTTGTCTCATTCCCACTTTCCTTAGAACGTGGTGCTTGTAAATTTTGATCTCTTCCAGGGTTCTATAAGAACTCAACTTTTTTTTTTTGTTATTATATCTCTTTGTAGGCACCAGTTTGACCTTTCTCCACTATGCTAACCCATTTATCATTCTTTCATCTGTGCAGAATACAGTAACAGCAGGTATAAAGAATTCCCAATATTTAGAATCAAGTTTCTTAGAGAAAATTACTTTCTTTTAATCTAATTGAAGCAAGGCACATATAAACCAACAGTACCACATCACTCCAGACCCACAGATACCCATAGAACTTGCTGCTCTATTTCACACCTGATTGCCCAGTTTTCCCAGTGCTGTCTTCTAACTCGGAGTACTGCATTTGTTGTTGTTGTTTTTCTTGAGCAAAGACCCAAAAGTGGGAACAGAGTTTGATCTGAGGTTGTCTTTTCATATCAGGCAGTTTGAGAACTCCGGAAGGTCAGAAACCATGTACTATGAATCTAGAAACTCATTTTTTATCCTATGTTATGAATCATGCCCATTGGGAATTATTCTTGATATCTGCCAATTTATAATACTAGATATAATAAATGTTAAGATAATCATGCTTCAAAAATAGTTTATAGAGTCAAACTGGGCTCTCTCTATGTAAGTCAAATTAGTGAGTTTCTTCAATAGCATACATATTTATTGTGCATTTTGAATGTGGTGGTCACCGGGCAGATAAAGAAGAACAAAACAGACATGCTTATTGCCATCAGATTGTGGGACATTGTCTTGGATTTTCAGAAAATTATATATGGAATTAGATATCATTTTGAAATGAAATATTCTTTTTTCTAAATTTATGAGCAAAACACCAAGGACTTAGCAAAGACTTTCTTAAGGGAGGATATAGACTTGTCCCTTTATTAAGACTATTCCATACTCACCATTCACCTAGTGGTGAGTTTCCACTCAGTGGTTCACAAACTAACACAGACCATAAGCGATGCCTGCTTGAGTTGTCACAACTATTGGTTCGTTTAGCTTTCTCTCATTTTGCTTTGTTTATATTTCATGTATTACTGAGATTGGGAATGAGAAAGCATTTTTATTAAAATCATTTATGTGATGAATGATTAATTGTACTTAAGAAATAGAGAAGATTGAATAGTAAACATAAGAACTTTTACCTTATAATGCCAATAAACTATGAAAAATAAGAATCATCCCTAGATAGAAATCTTTGAGTGAATCTGAGTTTCAGCAATTATGTCAATAATTAACATCCAGAAATTGTCAAAAAGTTAAGATAATCTAGAGGACATGGTTAATGTTCAGTCACAAATAACATAAAATATTCAAATATTCGACCAAGGAGCAAATTACCTTTGATATTGTAGCTTTATCATTTGTGATTGACAGAGTCGATCCTATTATCATTCTGGAGACAGTGGGGATGGAGTGAGGAGGTCAGAGTAGGAAACTTGCGGACAACATTTCTTGTGATAATATTTGTGTTGAATATTAAACAATCAATACTCTATGACTATAAATATAAATGGTATATATGTGTGACACACACACATATGTTGCCCTTAGTGGTGTTTGTAAAATTATGATGGAAAAATCACCTGCATCAGAATAGTCGAGATGCTTGATAAGTACTGATTCCTGGACTTCAATCCCAGCAGACCCGGTGAGAGTCTGTGAGCCTGAGGCCAAGGAATCTGCATTTAGATAATTCCTCAGGTGATTCATATGTACAATACCGTCTGAAAACCATCTGTGGAACGGGATAGAAGAGGAGGGGTGAGTTCATCAATAGAACTGTTGTATTTGCTGAAGTACAGAGATCCTGGTGAAGTGAATGTGGAACATACAAATCCCATATTGCATCTGGTAGACAAACTCTAATCTCATCCCTAATCAGACCTCATTTCCTTTCTCAACAATGCCTTCTGCTGTAATCATGAGCCATTCACAGAGCTGCTCCTTCGCTTGTTTATTTATTTGTGCCTATCAACTTGATGGGTGGAGGAGCTAGCTCTGGAGCACAGAGACACATGACCTACTTTGCTGTGCCTAACTCTTGCCTTCCCTTTCCCCCACGGGGCGATCTGCAGTGGACCATTGATTTGGGGTTGGTTTTGACTAGAGATGACAAAATTAGTCTTAATTTAGCCTGTATAACTGTATGCAGTACCAATCAGGAAGGGTATTGTGAAGTACAAATACAGCTGCCTTTCACCTTCTCCTATTACACTAAAGGAGTTCAGGTAACCAAGAAACATGAGAAAATATACTGCCTTCTCCATCCCCAACAGCCCCCAACTAACATCTTTGAACTTGAGTTACTTTTCCTTAGAGAACTTTACTTTTCCACCTCTTATTTTAGTTTCAGTCTTGTGGTCTTTGTTATTGGACTTATGAATTACAACCTCCTGAGCAATGGGAGCTTTAGACCTTCCCTGCAAGTCTCTTTATGCTGCTTTTACAGACATCCATTCTTGCTAAACCGTGTTCCTCACGTTTTCAGAGCAAGCCTAGTCCATCCTCTGTCCAACAGTGGATTTACGCATCACCTGACTGCATCGTGTCTTAACCTCAGGGTGCATTTCCTAATAAAATTTTAAAATGGGCGAGGCTTTCTGTTGTGGTTAATGAACCAAAACAGCTTTTTACGTTTGTATAAAGAATACCAAAGCCCTTCTGCAGTGCTGACTGAAAGAGAGGTGGGGAAGGATGGCAGGTGATGTTGCTTTGTACATGGAGAGAGGCAGAAGTAAGATGAGTGGGATTTAATTCACTTCTACAAATGGTTCAGAAAAAGCATCAGGGAACAGAACAGAGGAATAACTGCCAACTCAGACTTCATGCATCTAAAAATTACCTGCTTTATCCTTGTAACTGAACTTGCTGTAGGAGCAGTGAGGTATAATCATTAGGAATTTGGGCTCTGAGATCAGATTACCTGGTTTAAGATTCTGACTTGACCAGTTACAAGTTGTGTTACCTTCAGCATATTGTTTTAAAGCTTTGTCCCCCAGCATCCTCTTCTATGGTATAAAATGAATCACTATCTCTACCTACTAGGGTTGTTTGGAGGATTAACTGAGATAGTGAGTTTCACTTCAGTATATCACACTTAATAAGTGCTCAATAAGCCCTACCAATCATGCTCATTAATAAAAATTATAGGTAAAACTTGATATCAATAACAAAGCCTTTATTCCTTATTTGTTTTGTCTGATTTGTAATTTAAATAATACTATATCAATTTATTAACGTATGATTTATTTAGGTGGATCATATGAAATTGCTGATATTCAGCCATTACAGCTATAAAACATGATAACATCCAAGGCAAAACAACTGGTCTCTATTTGTCTGGAGCAAAAGTGGAAGAAGGAGAGTCAGGAATAGGAAGAAGAAATGGAATGGGTGACTAATTTACTCCATGAACAACTTTCTTTGCCATGAAACCGGAACAGGATACTGCCCAGCTACCACTACTGAATGTTTTGATCACAGATTCTATAGAAGAAGTGTGATCAAAAGGGGTAAAATTCAGAACAGAATTTAAAATTCTCATGGAATCTAGACTTTCTGTAGCGATGAAGGCTGGATGAACCCCCAAAATTATTGCCCTGAAATAATCTTTAAAACTTAAACCAAAAATATCCCCTGAAGTCTTCTTAAAATTAAATGATAGTTGAGCATAATTAGTAAAGAATGTCTGCCTTAAGCATTATGCCTTTTAAAGAACCATCTATTTGGGATCAAATTGACAAGAACAGCTGGACAGATTACACGGGAAACTTAAGGGGCAGTAAGTTTATGTTAATATGGGAGGAACAATTCAGAAAAGGAGGGTGAGAATGGTTGTACAACTTGAAGAAAGTAATCAATGTACTGAAATGTACATGTAGAAATTGTTATATTGGTGTATGTTCTGCTGTGTATATTCTCAATAACAACAAAAAATAAAATTTTAAAAAATACACGGTAATATTGTTTGGTTCAGCTAGTGGGAAAAAAAAAATCTTGATCTTAGTACATTAAGTCCTTCCAAGAACACTGCCAGGCAAGCGTTCCTGGGTGGTGCAAAAGGTTAATGCTCTGGGCTGATAACTGAAGGGTTGGAGGTTTGAGTCCACCCAGAGGCGCCTCAGAAGAAAGGCCTTATGATCTACTTCCAAAAAACCAGCAGTTGTAAACCCTATGGAATACAGCTAGACTCTGACACACATGGGGTTGCCATGAGTTGTAACCAACTAGACAGCATGTGGTGTTTGTTAGGTGAGTATTACTATTTCCAGTTTAGAGAATAAAACTCAGAGAAATGAAGTGACTTCCCCAGTAACACTAGATAGCAATGGAGAGAGATGCTTACTTCCAGCTTAGGCCTTTGAATTTGAACCCTACTTTCTTTTATCACCTAAACAACTTCTTAAACAATGCTAAGAAACTCTTGAAATAGAAGCTATTTTACTAAAGTTTAATTTTCCTGCGATAAATGTTTGCCCCTTAGCTAGAGCACGTTAAGTGAGGATTGGGCAAATGTTCTGTAAACAATGAAACAGATCGTCAGTAAGATCTCTGGTCAAGAAATCAGAAGTCCAAGAATCTTTGTTTCTTTATAAGCAATTCTTCAAAAGAAGTGGGGCATTCTGCAGGAGTCATTAATTTCAAATGCTATATACAACACACCTATCTGAGAACCAAGTTTCTCTCCTGGGATATGAATCTTCAGCACTTGTCTATGCTGGTCTGAAACATCTTTGTAGAAAGTAGAAATCAACAGACAATGGCATTTTATTCTCAGCTTTGACACAGGGCAGACTGAGACCATGTCACTTATCTTCCTTCTCTGAGAACTGGCAGTTTAATAACCGAGTGATACCATCAATAGCAATAATATAACAATACGATGGTAATAATAAAATCACCACTTCTTAAAAAAAAAAAAAAAGGAGTTGCCATTGAGTTGATTCTGACTCATGGAGACCCCGTGCGTGTCAGGGTAGAATTGTGTTCCACAGGGTTTTCAATGGCTGATTTTTTTGGCAGTAGCTTGCCAGGCCTTTCTTCTGAGGTGCCTCTGGGTGGACTCAAACCTCCAACCTTTCAGTTAGCAACTGAGTGTGTTTTCTGTTTCCACTACCCAAAGCCTCCTTACTGAGGGCTTATTTTGTGCCACACACTGTTGTATGCTTTTCATATATGAACACTATTCCCTATAAAAACCTTACATAAAGCAATCCAGCTTTACGGATGATGAAAAACGAGGTTCGGTGAGGTTAAATAACTTGCCTAAAACCAAATAGCTCTTATACAGTAGAAGTGTGAAACAAATCCTGATCTGACTTGGACCAAAGCCCAGGCTTTCCAGCTGGCCACATTCCCTCATCTGTGTGATGGAGCCTTACAACACAAAGTGCAAATATATTTTTCAACATGTTTCCCGTTGATATGAAAGAGCAAAATGCACATCTTATTCCTTCCATATTATAACTTGGAACCCATAGATCTCCCCCCACTTAAGCATATCTACCTATGAACATTTTTGTGAGCATACACTGTAGCAAAATGTATTTTTCCACATCTAAAGAGGATAAAGCCAAACCTCTGGGATGAAACTATATCCCACTTGCCAACCTCTCACTGAATTTCTTTTCTTCATAGCTTTACAGTTCTTCTGCATATCTTTTAAAAAGTCGTATCTTCCTAAAAATCACTATAAGTAATGAATTGACAGCAGCAGAGGAACCAAGATAATCTATAAAATTGTGAGAACTGTCTCCTGCAGTCTGTACTGAAATCACCTACCTGTTCTGAGAAGCTTTCATTAGAGTGGATTCTAAGACTTTTTGATTGTACAACTCTATAAAAAATATACGCACACAGTTCTGAAACATGTACTATGTACTTATTTATTGTTCTTTAGTCCAAACCACCACCATGCTTTGCCTATACTCAGTGATAACATCCCTGCTTCCTTGCCCCTTACAGTCAATTTTCAATATAGAAGACAAAAATGATTCTTCAAAAAATATAAGTAAATTGATTATTAAACTCATTGCCATTGAGTCGAATTCCAACTCATAGTGACCCTATAGTACAGAGTCGAAATGCCCCAGAGGGTTTCCAAAGCTGTAAATCCTTACAGAAGCAGAATGTCACCACTTTCTCCAGCTGAGTAGCTCCTGAGTTTGAATTGCCGAACTTCTGGTTAGCGGTCCAGCGCTTAACGACTTGTGCCACCAGAGCTTCTAATTGAGTATTACTGTACCGTAAAGAGAAAGGACGTCTTCCTGTGTGCCACAACATGGATGAACCGTGAATACATTATGCTGAGTAAAATTAGCCAATCACAAAAGGGCAAATATTGCATGATCTCACTAATATAAAATGCCTCCAACAGGCAAACGTATAGAGATTAGAGTTTAATAGTGGGTACCAGAGGTGGGAGGATGGGGAAAGGGGGAATCATTGTTTAGGTAGCATTGAATGTTTGCTTATGAAGATGGAAAATTGGGCAAAGGATATTGGTTATTGTTGTACAACATGACTTATGTAATTGGTTTTATTAAATTGTACACGTGGAAACGGCTGCAACCACAGCAATATATCAACAGGAAACTGTCAGAAATTCAAGCCAGTTTCAGAAGAGGATGAGGAATGAGGGATATCGTTGCTGATGTCTGATAGATCTTGGCTGAAAGAAGAGAATACCAGAAATATGTTTACCTGTGTTTTATTGACTATGCAAACACATTTGACTGTGTAGATTGTAACAAATTATGGATAACAGTGTGAAGAATGGGAATTACAGAACACTTAATTGTGCTCATGTGGAACCTGTACATAGTCCAGAAGGCAGTCATTTGAAAAGAGCAAGGGGAGACTTCATAGTTTAAAATCAAGAAAGGTGTGCATAAGTGTTGCATCCTTTTACCATACTTATTTGGTCTGTACTCTGAGCAAATAATCTGAGAAACTGGATTATATGAAGAAGAATGTGGCATCAAGATTGGTGGAAGACTCATTAACAACCTGCAATATGCAGATGACAGAATCTTGCTTGCTGAAAGCTAAGAGGACTTGAAATACTTACTGATGAAGATCAAACACTACAGCTTTTAATATGGATTATACGTCAATATAAAGAAAACAAAAATCTTCACAATTGGACCAGTAAGTAACGTCATGATAAATGGAGAAAAGATAGACGTTGTCAAGGATTTCATTTTATTTGGATTGACAATCAACATCCATGGAAGCAACAGTCAGGAAATCAAACAACATATTGCATTGGGCAAATCTACTGCAAAAGATCTCTTTAAAGTATTAAAAAACAAAGACTTCACTTTGAGGACTAAGGTGAGCCTGACCCAAGCCATGATATTTTCATTCCCCTCATGTGTATGCGAAAGCTAGACAATGAATAAGGAAGACCGAAGAAGAATTGATGCCTTTGAATTATGATGTTGGCAAAGAATATTGAATATATCGTGGACTGCCAGAAGATATATTCTTCCAAGATGTAACAAGCCTGTCTTAGAAGAAATACAACCAGAGTGTTTCTTGGAAGAGAGGATGGCGAGACTTCATTTCACATACTTTGGACATGTTATCAGGAGGGACTAAACTCTGGAGAAGGACATCATGCTTGGTAAAGCAGAGGGTCAGTGAAAAAGAGGAAGATGAATTGACACAGTGACTGCAACAATGGGTTTAAAAATAACAACAATTATGAAGATGGCACAGGACTGGATAGTGTTTCGTTCAGTTTTACACAGGGTCGCTGTGAGTCAGAACAACACACACGAAAAATGTTGAGCTGGCAAATGTTGTCTTCTCTATATTTTTGCAACAATAATTATATATATATGGAAACCCTGGTGAAGTAGTAGTTAAGAGCTATGGCTGTTAACTGAAACGGTGGCAGTTTGAATCCACTAGGCACTCCTTGAAAACTGTATGGGGCAATTGTACTCTGTCCTATAGGGTTGCTGTGAGTAGGTATTGACTCAACGGCAAAGGATTTGGTTGTTTGTTTTATATACATGTGTATATATATATATATACATATATATATACATACACACACACACACACACACACACACACACATATATATATATATACGATCATATGCTCAAATCCCTCCAATGGTGCCCTTTTTGATTCAGAATATAATCAAATATTCTTACAGAGGACTACAAGGCCTTACATGATCTGGCTCCTGTCTGCCTCTCAGGCCTTTTCTCCTACTATTCTCCACCTTACCCACTCTGCTGTAACCGCACTGGCCCCTTGCTTTTCCTTGAATATGTCAAGCATGATCTGGCCTCAGGGCCTTTGCACTCACTGTATAGTCAGCCTAGATATTTGCCTGATTTGCTTCCTCACATCATCCAAATCCCCGTCCAAATGCTACTTCTACTAAATATGTATAAGACTTCTACAACTTAACAATAAAAAGACAAATAAGCTAATCAAAAAATGGGCATAGAACTTGGGTAGACATTTCACCAAGGAGGATATTCAAATGGCCAACAAACACATGAAAAGTTGCTCAATGTCTTTAGCCATCAGAGAGATGCAAATCAAAACCACAATGAAACACCATTTCACTCCCATTAAGATGGCTGAGATAAAAATAAAATTAAAAAAAAAAAACAGATAACAAATATTGGCGAGGATGTGGGGAAATTGGAAATTGGGACCCTTATCTATTCCTGGTGGTAATGCAAAATGATACAGCCATTGTGGAAAACAGCGTGGTCATTTCTCAAAAAACTAAAAATAGAACTACTGTATGATCCAGCAATTCCTCTCCTAGGTATATACCCAAGAGACTTAAAAACAGTGATGCAGACAGACATATGTACACCAATGTTCATTGCAGCACTGTTCACAATAGTCAAAAGGTGGAAACAATGCAAATGTTCATCAGTGGATGAATGGATAAACAGAATGTGGTGCGTACATAAATGAAATACTCTCACTGCCATTGAACAGATTCCTACTCAAAGCAACACTACAGGATAGAGTGGAACTTTCCTATAGTTTCCAAGGCTGTAATCTTTACGGAAGCAGACTGCTATGTCTTTTCCCCACGGAGTGCTTGGTGAGTTTGAACCACGGAACTTAGGTTAGCAGCCAAGTACTTAACCACTGCACCACCAAGGATACTACTCAGTCATAAAGGGAAATGAAGTCCTGATGCATGCTACAACATGGATGAAACTTGAGAACATTATGCTGAGTGAAATTAGTCAATCACAAAAGGACAAATAGTGTATGATCTTGCTTATATAAAATGACAGAAATAGGCAAATATATAGAGATCAAAGTTTATTAGTGGTTACAGGGGGGAAGGGAGTGGGAGGGGGGAGCCATTGTTTAGGAAGCAGTGAGTTTCTGTTTATGGTGAAGGGATATTCACCATAAATTGAGAGAAATAATTACACAACATGATTGATGTAGTTGGTGTCACTGAGCTATACATCTGAAAATGTTGAATAAGCAAACATTGTGTTATATGTATTTCTACATTTAAAAAAAATAGTGGCTAATAATGCCTGTGTATACCCAAACACATCCTGATATTTTTTTTTCTTGGTTCAGAGGTTTAGGTTATTGGCTTTATTCGACATTCCAATCAACTGGCCCAATATTGATTTTAGCACTTCTGTTCTACCTCCTAGTTCACTGTGTAGTGCCTGGGATCTTAAAAGCTTACAAGTGGCCATCCAAAGTACAACAATTCGTATCTATTCACCTGGAGCAGCAGAGGAAGATGGAGGAGCAGGAATTGGAGGACAAACTGGAATACGTATTCACTTGCCTCCATGAACAACTGCCTTCTTTGCCATGAGAATAGAAGAGCTGGATGGTGCTCAGCTATCATTACTGAACAATTTGATCAATAATTCTATAGAAAAATCCAGATCAAAATGGGGAGAATGTGAAACAAACCTTCAAATTCTAATGGAGTCCAGACTTTCTGGATCCACTGAGACAGGATAACCCCCCAAAGCTATTGTCCTGAGAATATCTTTAAACCTTGAACCAAAACTTTCTCCTGAAGTCATCCTTAAATCAAACAATAGCTTAGTTTAATTAGAAAAGAATGTCTGCCATGAGCCTTGTGTTCTTTTAAAGAATTATCTATATGAGATCAAATTGACAGAGCAACTGGAAAGGTTAGATGAGAAGCTTAGGGGGCAGTGAGTTTGTGCTGCTGGTGATGAACCAATTCACAAAAGTATATTGAGAAAGGTGGCACAACTTGAAGAATGTTAACAAATGTCACGGAATTGTCCATGCAGAAATTGTTGAATTAATGCATGTTTTTCTGTATATATCTTCACCAAAAACAAAACATAAACAAAGAGGCCCAATCTGACCTCCTTTCCTAATGTAGCTCCCTCCCTTCAGCCATGCTCTAGCCCTATTTTGCTTGTTTGTTGGATTGTTGGGTTTTGTTTTGTTTTTCCTTTTCTACTTTGTAACCCGTATTATCACTTGGTGCATATTCACGTGTTCATTTGTTTCTGTCTCACACCATATAGCCTGTATGAGAGCAGAAATGTTGTCATTTCTGTTCATACCTATATGCCCAGGGCTAAACCAGTGTTTGACACATAAAAGGTACTCATCGTTTCCTGAGCAAATGAATACATTAATAAATACATTTACTACTGAGAAACAGTTATGTGTATTTTAAAATTTACACAAAGCATAACTTCTTTAAAAAATATTCCATAGAAATAAATACAAATAAAAGTTCTAATATTTTCTTTTGTGCCTGAGTGGAATGTCTTGCTCACCCCTGGGGTGCTTTATAGAACAGATAGGTCAAAAGAAAAAAAGGAGAATTACCAAACTTTTGTCTGCCTTTTAAAGCGCTAAATGACTGTTTTTAATAGCGTTCAGTCTGCCATTTAGCTTCCACTTGATAAAGAACTCTTCATCTCTATCTTATAAAAAGTTAAAAATAAACGTACTAGAACCATGAGTTGTTCAAGAGATCATTGGATTCTGTTCTTGCTTATGACCCTTGGATTTTAGTTGACCCTTTCACACATCATGGTACAGCTAACACAAGTAAACCAGCCTAATGCAACAAAATTTGACCTACGGAGATCTCTTACTTTCAAACGGAAGCACTTTGCTGTCTCCCTAGCCATCTGAAACCTGTTTTCTTATCCTGGCTTCCAGCATCTGATTTTGCTTTCCTTGTTTGGGTTCTATCCTGCTTCGGTGGACTGGATTCAACCTCATATTTCAGTTGTGTGCATTCCTCTGATCTCTGAGTCCCCGTAGCTTTATAGAGAAAATTTGTACATCATGTAGATTATATAGATTGTCATCAGTTGGAATCAGCTTGACAGCAACTAACAGCAACAACAACAGCAAAATGCTATACAGATGAGCTAAATCTTCTGCGTCAATTGCTAGCCTTATTAATGATATCCACCTCCCATCTTTCCGTTTGTTGTACTGTAGTGGCTTGCATGTTGTTATGAAGCTGGAAACTATGTCACCAATATTTCAAATACCGGCAGAGTCACACTTGGTGGGCAGATTTTAATGGCGCTTCCAGACTATCACAGAGTAAGAAAAAGGGCCTGGCAATCTACTTCCAAAAGTTAGGTTAATGGATACCATATGGATCACAATAGGATAGGGTCTAATATAGTGCTGGAGGATGAGCGCACTGGGTTGGTAGACACCCAAAATACATAGTACGCGCAGTAATGGACTCGAGCATAGAGCTAGGCAACATTTCATTCTGTTGTACATGGGGTCGCCATGAGTCAGAACCTACTGGACAGCAACTCACAACAACATTAATGAGATGAGGAAATTTGAAAGAAAAAAATATATTTTCATTTCTTCATTTTATATATATATATATATACATATACATATATGCATATGTAAAACTTATGCCAAACTGGGGTACGGGTAGGGAAGAGATTAGAACAAACTCAGAAAAAGAATGATCACCAGACCCACTGTTATTTTCATTTTATCATGTCTCAGAAAAGCATAGATAGAAATATGCTTTAAAAGGTAAAGTTAGGGTTTTCATGCAAAAAGATAATTAATCATGCTATAGGCCTGATCTTAAAGTACATATCTCAGGTTGTTATTGTATCTTTCTCCAATCCTGATGCCACATTCATCTTCATATGGTCCAGCTTCTCAGATCATTTGCTCAGCAGACAGACTGAATCAGTATGGCTAATGGGTAAAACCCTGAAACACACCTTTCCTGGTTTTAAACTATGCAGTAACCCCCTGTTCTGTTTGAACAACTGCTTCTTGGTCTATGTACAGGTTCTGCATAAGCACAATCAATTATTATGGAATTCCCATTCTTCCCAATGTTATCCATAATTTGTTATGATCCACACAGTCAAATGTCTTTGCATAATCAATAAAACACAGGTAAACATCTTTCTGTTATTCTCTGCTTTCAGTTAAGATCCATCTGACATCCATCAGCAATGATATCCCTCATTCCATATCCTCTTCTGAATCGGGCTTGAATTTCTGGCAGTTCCCTGTTGATATACTGCTGCAACTGTTTTTGATTGTCAGACTAGCTTAAAAACAAAAACTCAAACTACATACAAATTAAAGTCATAAACATAAGTTTTCATATATTTTGAATATAAAAAATAGAATGAAAGAAACATAGGAAAATACTAATGAAAAGACATACCTTCCTGATATATTAATATTAATCAAAAAGGAGTTTGTAGCAAACAGCATTACTTCAGATAAAGTCACTTTATATTGATTAAAGTTTAAATTCACCAGGAAATTCTGAACTTGCATACAACAATAACAGAGTCTCAAAGTATATAAAGCAGAATTGCCAGGAGGAAATGATAAAGTAACCATCATGCAAGAGATTTTAACACATCTTTCTCAAGAATCAATAAATCAAGCAAACAAATAATAGGAAGGATATAGAATCTGTGAAAAAAACAACTATAGGGAACATTGTACCCAATAATTGGGGAATGGACTTTCTTCACAAGCATGCATGGAATGTTGTCTTAGACTCACAGCAAACCAGTTTGACAGAGTAAAACTGTCCCACAGGGTTTTCTTGGCTGTAATCTTTATGGAAGCAGAACACCAAGTCTTTCTCCCGAGATACTGCTAGGTAGGTTCGAATCACTATTATTTCCATGAGCAGCAAATCGCTTAACCATTGTGCCACAGAGCTTGTACGTATTTCATCTTATTAATAGGTAATAGGAGAAAAAAAAAACATTTAATGCTTGCAAAAGATGAAGAAAGAACATCTGAACGCTATGTTTATCATTCTCTTGCTTTTGTTTAGCTTTCTACCAAATGTCTGTAACTCTAAATAACACATTGTTTACTTTCTCGTGTTTTTGAACTCTACGTAGCATAGATGTACGTTTATGGTTCTCTGCAACTTGCTTTTACTGTTGTTTCTGAGATTCATTCAGGTTTTTACATGTTATACTTTATTCATTTTTACCTGAGAATTCATTATATGGAAAAAAATGTAAGTACTCGTTCTGTTGTTGATGCACATTTACATTAATGTCAGTGTTTTTGCTAAAACAGATATTGCTGTAATGTATATTCTTGAGTATGTCTCCAAGGGTTTCTCTAGGGCAGGGGTTGGCGCACTTTTCCAGTAACCAGCTAGATAGTAAACATTTAGGCTGTGTATGCTTCACTGCAGGTTCTTCTTTGTGCTTTTTGTTTTTCTCTTTGATGTTTACAACCATCAAAAATTAAAGAAAAAAAATTCTGAACTCACGAGCCATACGAAAACAAGCCCCAGGCTGCATTTGAACCCAACTTAGTTTGCCAAGCTCTGCTCTAGGGAAATATTGTTCAGGCCTTTCAAAATGACTCACAGCAGTAAAAAGCCTTAGTTATC
Organism: Trichechus manatus latirostris; assembly: GCF_000243295.1. Taxonomy (NCBI): domain Eukaryota; kingdom Metazoa; phylum Chordata; class Mammalia; order Sirenia; family Trichechidae; genus Trichechus; species Trichechus manatus. Next base: position 10,634,422 of record NW_004444000.1, on the reverse strand, counting down.
TAGTACTGTAATAACAGAAATACCGAAAGTGGATGGCTTTAACAAAGAGAAATTTATTCTCTCACAGTCTAAGAGGCTAGAAGTAAGAATTTAGGGTGCCAGCTCCAGGGGAAGGCATTCTCTCTCTGTTGGCTCTGGAGGAGGGTCCTTGTCATCAATCTTCCCCTGGTCTAGGAGCTTTTCAGCACAGGAACCTCGGGTCCAAAGGAAACGCTCTGCTCCTGGCATTGCTTTCTTGGTGGTATGAGGTCCCCATGTCTCTCTGCTGGCTTCTCTCTTTTAAATTTCAAAAGAGATTGGCTTAAGACACAACCTAATCTTGTAGAATGAGTCCTGCTTCATTAACATAACTGTATTTAATCCTGCCTCATTAACATCATAGAGGTAGGATTTACAACACATAGGAAAATCACATCAGATGACAAAATGGTGGACAATTACACAACATTGGAAATCATGGCCTAGCCAACTTGACACACATTTTAGGGGGACACAATTCAATCCACGACATTTCACCCTTTGCCCCCCCCAAATTCATGTCCTTGCTACATGTAAAACATACCCCATCATATCACAGCAAAAGTCTTAAATCAACTCCAAGTCCAAAATCCAAAAATTCCTCTTCATCTGTGAAATCTAGAATACAAGATATCTGCTTCCAAAATGGTAGAATAGGCACAAGGTAGACATTTTCATTACAAATGGGAAATATTGGAGGGAAAGAATAGATAACAGACACCAAGCAAGTCAGTAGAACACATTACATTAGCCCTCAGAGCTTGAAAATAATCCTCTGTTCTCTGAGACCATTTACACAAAGACTCTGCCCTCCAGACTTTTGGTATTGGTAATAATCTTCTGATTCTGAGTGGAGACCCCTTGGCCCTAGGCTTCAGCTCCACCTTCCAGGCCCACTGGAAAGGCAACTCTGCTCCCTCACATTTGGGCAGCCCCATTCTCCTACTCCATCTAGTGGTGACTCCACCCTGTGAGACCCTAGAGGTCATGACCTTACTCTTTGAGATTGAGGCAGCTTTGCTTCCTGTGTTCCTTGTCTCTTCAGCTTCTGCTTCCTGATTTCTTGGCCTCTCAGCCCCTCACGTCTCACTGCTCTCGTCTGCCCTGCTGGGACAAGTGTTCCAAAGCTCTTTAGCTCCACCAGTAAGTGCCTAGAAGCACACCACTCCACCAGGAAGACTCCTGTGCAAAGACACTCAGCTCCCTCACTCCATGGGTTGGCTCCAGTGCTACCTAGCTCTGGTCTCCTGGTTCTGCTGCTGCTGTTTCTCTGCTGCTGCTTGTTCTCTGATGTTGCTTATTGCCATCTGTGCTGGCTCCAGTATAACAGCTTTCTTCACTTCCTTTCGAGTCCTCACCAGAATTGTCCTTGATGTCCATAATTCCACCAACAGTTTCTTCAAGGCAATCTAGGCTTTTACTATTAGGCACTTTAAAACTCTTCCAGCTGCTATCCACTCTCAGTTTCAAAACCACTTCTGTATTTTAGGTATCTGTTAAAGCAGCATCCCACTCTCAGTACCAAATTCTGTCTTTGAAATGTCATGGATTGACTCGTATCCCACAAAAATGTGTGTCAACTTGGCTAGGTCATGATTCCCAGTACTGTGTGATTGTCCACCATTTTGTCATCTGATGTAATTATCCTATGTGTTGTAAATCCTATCTCTATGATGTTAACGAGGAAGAATTAGAGGCAATTACATTAATGAGGCAGGACTCAATCTACAAGATTAGGGTGTGTCTTAAGCCAATCTCTTTTGAGTTACAAAAGACAGAAGCAAGCAGAGAGGCATGGAGACCTCATACCACCAAGAAAGCAACACCAGGAACAGAGCACTTTCTTTGGACTCGAAGTTCCTCTGTTAAAAAGCTCCTACACCAGGGGAAGACTGATGGCAAGGACCTTCTTCCAGAGCCCAACAGAGAGAAAAAACCTTCCCCTGAATTCAGACTTCTAGCTTCCTAGGCTGTGAGAGAATAAACTTTCTCTTGTTAAAGCCATCCATTTGTGGTATTTCTGTTATAACAGCACTAGATAACAAAGACAGTAAGTAAAACATTTTAACCAAAATCCCACCTCTCTCTCTGTATCTCCCACTGTCTCTGTCTCAATATCTCTCTCTTTCTTTCTCATACACACACTCTCACAAAAACATGAATAAAAATGTTTCAGGAAACAACATCTATCCTTAGTACCTGTGATACTGCTATTCTATCTTTAAAGCAAGGATAGTGAGACTTCATCTCACATACTTTGGACATGTTATCAGAAGGGACCAGTGTCTGAAGAAGGACATCATGCTTGGTAAAGTAGACGGTCAGTGAAAAAAAGGAAGACTCTCAAAGAAATAGATTGACACAGTGGCTGCTACAATGGGCTCAATCATAACAATGATTGTGAAGATGGCACAAGACCAGGCAATGTCTCATTCTATTGTACATGGGGTCGCTATGAGTTGGAACCAACTCACCAACACCTAACAATAGTATCCTTAAAAAAAAAAAAAAAAAAGTTTTGGTCATTATCCATTCAGTTAATTTTACATTTACAGGCCACAAACAAAAACTGACCTGTAGCCTGAAAAACATTGCTTTAAGAATTGAATTCCTGGATCCAAAAACATGTGTATCTTCACCAAGTAATAACAAACTGCTCTCCGAAGTGGATGAAACAATTTACACTCCCATTAGAAGTGTATGAATTTCCATTATCTGAAGAGTTGTCAGAATTTTATATTGTAATGCTCTGTTAGATATAAATGTATCTCATCTTAGTTTAAGTGATTTGTTTTTACTTTTAATGATCTTGATTGTCTTTTTTTCAATTTTATTTTGTTGTTGTTGAGAATATACATGGCAAAGCATACACCAATTCAACAGTTTCTACATGTATAAATCAGTGACATTGATTACATTCTTTGAGTTGTGCAACCATTCTCACTCTTTTTCTAAATTATTCCTCCCCAATTAACATAAACTCACTACCCTTTATGTTTTCTATCTAATCTTATGAGTTATTCTTGTCAATTTGATCCCATATAGAGAGTTCTAAAAAGAGCATAATGTTCATGGCAGACATTCTTTCATAGTTAAGCTAAACTATTGTTTGGTTTTAAGAAGACTTCAGGGATATTTTTGATTTAAGGTTTAAAGATTATATCAGGGCAATAGTTTCAGGTGTTCACTCACCCTCCATGGCTCCAGAAAATCTGGATTCCATGAGAATTTGAAATTCTGTTCTGTATTTTCTCCCTTTGGATCAGAATTCTTCCATAGACTCTTTGATCAAAATGTTCTGTGATGGTAGCCTAGTCCTGATTCTCCTTTCTCTGTTGCTCTAGACAAATAGAGACCAATTGTTGTACATTGGTTGGCCTCTTGCAAGCTTTTAAGACCCCCAGGAACTACACAATGAACTAGTAGGCAGAACAGAAGCACTAAACATGTTATTAAGCCAATTAACTGACTGGGATATTCCATGAAACCATAACCCTAAACTTCCAAACCAAGGAACCAAATCCCATGAGGTTTTCGTTCAGCATAAGCAGCCTCAGCCACTGCTCTTTTTTGTTGTTGTTGTTGTAAGCATATATATCACAAAACTTTTACCAATTCAACTTTTGTATGTGTACAACTTATTGGCGGCAATCACAATAATGTCTGTGCAATCCTACCCTTAATCAATGAGAATTTTTCCATCCTCTTTACCCCCCCACCCTTTTACTCCTCTCTCTGGCTCCTGGAAACCACTAAGAAACTTTGGTTTCTATACATTTACCTTTTCTTGTCTTTTTATATAAATGAGATCATACAATATTTGTCCTTTTGTGATTGACTTATTTCAGTCAGCATAACGTCTTCAACCTCCTTTCAAATTGGTATCATGTATCAAGACTTCATTTCTCCTACTGGTTGAGAAGTATTCCATTGTATGTATGCACTATATTTGTTTATCCTTTCATATTTTGTTGGATATTTAAGTTATTTCCACCTTTTAGCTATTGTGAATAGTGCTGCAACAAATATTGGTATACAAGTCTCTGTTTGAATCTGTGCTTTCAAGTCTTTCAGATATACACCTAGGAGTGAAATTGATGGGTCATATAGTAGTTTTATTTTTAGTTTTTTGATGAACTGCTACACTGTTTTCCACAGTGACTGTACCATTTTGTATTTGCACCAGCAATGGCTAAGGGTTCTAATTTCTCCACATCCTCACCAATATTTGTTATTTTCTGTGTTTTTCTTTTTTAATCTTAGCTATCCTAGTGAGAATGAAGTGGTATCTCATTATGATTTTGATTTGCATCTCTCTGATGGTTCATGATGTTGAGCATCTTTTCATGTGTTTGGTAGACATTTGAAAGTCCTTTTTGGTGAAATGCATATTCATGTCCTTTGCCCATTTTATGATTGGATTATTTATCTTTTAGTGGTTAAGTGGTCTAAGTTTTATATATGCTTTGGTTATTATATTATTATTGGACATGTATTTTCTGAAGAATATATCAGTATTGTAACTTTTTTTTTACTCATTTGCACTCCTAATATCATCTATTTGTGGCTCAGCATATAGATTGAATAAGTAAGGTGAAAGGATAAAACTCTGATACACAACTTTTCTGATTTTAAAGCATGCAGTATCCCCTTGTTCTGTTTGATGATCGCTTCTTGGTCTATGTACAGGTTCCACATGAGCACAATTCAGTGTTCCATAATTCCTGTTCTGGATAACAATGTTAGCTGGAATTTGTTATGATCCACACTATCAAATGCCTTTGTGTGGTCAGTAAAACACAGCTAAACATCTTCCTGGTATTCTCTGCTTTCAGCCAAGATCCATCTGACATCAGCAATGATATCGCTCATTCCACATCCTCTTCTGAATCTAGCTTGAATTTCCAGAAGTTCCCTTTAGACAAATTGCTGCAACCATTTTTGAATTATCTTCAGCAAAATTTTATTTGTGTGATAGTATTGATATTGCTTGATAATTTTTCCATTCCATTGGCTCACCATTCTTTGGAATGGGCACATGTATGGATCTCTTCCAGTCAGTTGTCCAGGTAGCTGTCTTCCAAATTTCTAGGCATAGATGAGTAAATGCTTCCAGTGTTGCATTTGTTTATTGAAACATCTCAATTAGTATTCCATCAGTTTCTGGAGACTCATTTTTCACACATGTCTTCAGTACAGCTTGGACTGTACTGAAAATCCATACAACTGGACCAATAAGCAACATCATGATAACTGAAGAAAAGTTGAAGTTGCCAAGGATTTCATTTTGCTTGGATTCAAAACCAATGCCCGTGGAAGCGGCAGTCAAAAAATCCAACAATGTATTGCATTGGTCAAATCTGCTACAAAAGACTTTTTTAAAGTGTTAAAAAGTAAAGATGTCACTTTGAGTACTAATGTGAGCCTGACTCAAGTGATGGTATTTTCAATTGCCTCATATGCATGTGAAAGTTGGACAATGAATAAGGAAGACCAAAGAATAACTGATGCCTTTGAATTATGGTGTTGGCAAAGAATATTGAATATACCATGGACTTCCAGAAGAACAAACAAATCTTTCTTGGAAGAAGTACAGCCAGAATGCTCCTTAGAAATGAGGATGCAAGATTTCTTCTCACCTACTTGGGACATGTTATCAGGAGGAACAAATCCCTGGAGAAGGACATCATGCTTGGTCAATTAGAGAGTCAGTGAAAAAGGGGAAAACTCTCAACAAGATAAATTGACCCAGTGACTGCAAAGATGGGCTCAAAAGTAGCAAAAATTGTGACTATGGTGCTGTAAGGCAACATTTTGTTCTATTTTACAGAGTCACTGTGAGTCAGAACCTACTTGAAGACACCTAAGAACATCAACAACATATGTGGCTAGCATTTGTTGAAGGTGCTTTTTCTTTTTTTCTGATATTTTTATTGTACTTTAGATGAAGGTTTACAGAGCAAACAAGTTTCTCTTTAAACAGTTAATACACATATTGTTTTGTGACATTCATTGCCAACCCCATGACATGTCAACACTGTCCACTTCTCGACCTTGGGTTTCCTATTACCAGCTTTCCTGTCCCCTCCTGCCTTCTCGTCCTTGCCCCTGGGCTGGTGTGCCCATTTAGTCTCATTTTTTTTATGGGCCTGTGTAATCTTTGGCTGAAAGGTGAACTTTAGGAGTGACTTCATTACTGAACTATAAGGGTGTCCGTGGGCCATACTGTTGGGATTTCTCGAGTTAATGTCAGTCAAGTTAGTCTGGTCTTTTTTTTTTTTTTTTTTTCAGCTCTGTCAGGGACCCTCTGTTGTGATCCCTGTCAGAGCAGTCAGTGGCAGTAACCGAGCATGAACTAGTTGTGCTGAAGTCAGTCTGGTGGAGGCTGTGGTAGTTGTGGTCCATTAGTCCTTTGGACTAATCTTTCCCTTGTGTCTTCAGTTTTCTTCATTCTTACTTGCTGTAGATGGCTTGAGACCAGTGGATTATCTTAAATGGCCACTCACAAGCTTTTAACACCCCAGACTCTAGTCATCAATGTAAAATGTAGAATACTTTCTTTATAAGTTATATTATGACAATGGAGCTAGATATTCCCCATGACCATGGTCCGCATAGCCCTCAGCTCGGTAATTTGGTCCCTCAGGGAGTTTGGATGTGTCTACAGAGCTTCCATGATTTTGCCTTGGTCAAGTTGTGCTGGCTGCCCCAATATAGTGTATTGTCTTACCCTTCACCAAAGTTACTACTTATCTATTGTCTATTTAGAGCTTTTCCCTACTACACCTTCCCTCCCTCGTAAGCATAAAAGATTGTTTCTTTTTGTGTGTAAACCGTTTCATGAGTTTTTATACTAGTGGTCTCATACAACGTTTGTCCTTTTGTGACTGACTTATTTCACTTAACATAATGCCCTCCAGACTCATCCATGTTGTGAGATGCTTCACAGATTCATCATCGTTCTTTATCATTGCAGAGTATTCCATTGTGTGTATGTACCATAGTTTATTCATTCATCTGTTGATGGGCACCTAGGTTGTTTCCATCTTTTTTGCTATTGTAAACAATGTCTCAATGAACATGGATGTGCATATGTCTGTTTGTGTGACAGCTTTTATTTCTCTAGGGTATATTCCTAGGAGGGGAATTGCTAGATCATATGGTATTCTTATTTTTAGCTTTTTAAGGAAGTGCCATATCGTTTTCCAAAATGATTGTACCATTTTGCATTCTTACCCGCAGTGCATAAAAGTTTCAATTTTCCCGTAGCCTCTCCAACATATGTTATTATGTGTTTTTTTCTTTTTTTTTTTTTTAATTCGTGCCAGTAATGTTGGGGTGTGATAGTATCTCACTGTGATTTTGAATTACATTTCTCTAATAGCTAGTGATCCAGGGCATTTCCTCATGTTTCTGTTAGCGGCTTGAATGTCTTCTTTGGTGAAGTGTCTGTTCATGTCCTTTGCCCATTTTTAATTGTATTATTTGTCTTTTTGTTGTAGGGGTGTTGGATTTTCCTGTACATTTTAGAGATCAGACTTCTGTCAGATTTCTCATAGGCAAAAAATTTCCCAGTCTGTAGGTTCTCTTTTCATTCTTTTAGTGAAGTCTTTGGTGAGCATAAGTGTTTAATTTTTAGGAGATCCCAGTTATCTAGCTTATCTTCTGGTGTTTGTGTACTATTAGTTATGGTTTGGATCCTGTGAATGCTGTGTGTTAGGGCCTCTAGAGTTGACCTTACTTTTTCTGCAATGATCTTTATTGTTTTTTGTTTTATATTTAGGTCTTTGATCCATTTTGAATTAGTTTTTGTGTAGGGTGTGAGGTATGGGACCTGTTTTCTTTTTTCGCAGACTGACATCCAGTTTTGCCAGCACCATTTGTTAAAAAGATTGTCTTCTCCCCATTTGATGAACTTTGGGCCCTTGTTGAAGATCAGGTGACCATAGGCACATGGATTTACATCTGGGTTCTCAATTCTATTCCATTGGTCACTGTCTGTTGTTGTACCAGTACCAGGTTGTTTTGACTACTGTAGCTGTATAGTAGGTTCTAAGGTCAGGTAGTGTGAGTCCTCCTACTTTATTAATCTTCTTCAATAGTGCTTTCCTTATTCGGGGCCGCTTCCCTTTCCATATAAAGTAAATGCTTATACTTCCATCTCTTTAAAGAATGCTGTTGGTACTTGGACTGGTCTTGCATTATATTTGTAGATTGTTTTATGTAGAATTGACATTTTTACAATTTTGAGTCTACTTATCCATGAGCATGGTATGTTTTTCCATTTATGTAGATCTCTTTTAGTTTCTTGCAGTAGTGTTTTGTAGTTTTTGTTTTTTTTTTTTTGTATAGGTTTTTTTATAGCCCTACTTAGATTTTTTCTTAAGTTTTTTTTTTTTTTTTTTTTTTTTTTGGGCTACTACAAACGGTATTGTTTTTTCTTGATTTCCTTTCATCATTCTCTTTATTGGTGTATAGGAATCCAACCAATTTCTGTATGTTTATCCTGTATACTGCTACTCTGCTGAAACTTTCTATTAGTTCCAGTAGTTTTCTTCTGGAGTTTTTGGGGTTTTCTATGTATGGTATTATATCATCTGCATATAAGAACATTTTTATTTCATCATTACCTATTTGATGCCCTTTATTTCTTTTTCTTACCTTATTGCTCTAGCTAGGACTTCAGCACAATGTTAAATAGGAGTGATGATAAAAGACATCTGTGTCTTTTTCCTGTTCTCAGGGGGAATGTTTTCAGCCTCTCTCCATTAAGAGTGATGTTGGCTGTTGGTTTTGTGTAGATTCCCTTTATTATGTTGAGGATCCTCCCTTCTATGCCTATTTTATTAAGACTTTTTATCAGGAAGAGGTGTTGGACTTTGTGGAATGCCTTTTCTGTATCAACTGAGATGACCATATGATTCTTTTATTTATATGGTGGGTTACATTGATTGATTTTCTAATGTTGAACTATCCTTCCATACCTGGTATGAATCTCCCTTGGTTGTGGTGTACTTTTTTTTTTTGGATATGATGCTAGTATTTTGTTGAGAATTTTTGCATCTATATTCATGAGAGATACTGGTCTGTAACTGTTGTTGTTGTGTCTTTGCCTGGTTTTGGTATCAGGGTTAAAACGGCTTCATAGAATGAATTTGAAAATGTCCCTTCTTTTTCTATGTTCTGAAAGATTTTGAGTAGTACTGGTTAAGGTTTTTTCTGAATGTTTGATAGAATTCTCCAGTGAAGTCATATGTACCAGGGCTTTTGTTGTTGTTGTTGTTGGGAGTTTTTTTTTTTTTTTAATTACTTTATCAATCTCTCCTCTTGTTATGGGTCTGTTCAGGTTTTCAACTTCAGTTTGTGTTAGTTTGGGTTGTGTAGTGTGTTTCTAAAAATTTTTCTATTTCCTCTAGGTTTTCAAATTTGTTGGAGTATAATTGTTTGTAGTACTCTGTTATGACCCACTTTATTTCAGTTGGGTCTGTTGTAATGTCCCCCATTTCATTTCTTATTTGGGTTATATGCGTCCTCTCCTGTTTTTCTTTCGTCAGTTTGGCCAGTGGTTTGTCCATTTTGTTGATCCTTTCAAAGAACCAACTTTTGATTTCGTCAATTCTTTCTATTGTTTTTCTTTTCTCTATTTCATTTATTTCTGCTCTGATCTTTATTATTTCCTTTTTCCAGGTGGCTGTGGGCTTCTTTTGCTGTTGTATTTCTACTTCTTTAAGTTGTGCAGCTAATGTTTCGATTTTGTTCTTTTCTTCTTTTTTGATGTATGCATCTACTGCTATAAATTGACGTCTGAGCACTGCCTTTGCTGTGTCCCAAAGGTTTTGGTATGATGTGTTTTCATTCTTGGTTGTTTTTGGGAATTTTTTTATTCCTTTTTTGATTTCTTCTATTACCCAGTGGTTTTTAAGCAGGATGTTATTCAGTTTTCCATGTGTTTGATTTTTTTTGTGCTCTTCCTGTTAGTAATTTCTACTTTGTATGGTACTGTGATCAGAGAAGATACTTTGTATTATCTCAATGTTTTGAATTTTGTTGTGGGTTGCTTTGTGGTCTAAGATGTGGTCTATTCTGGAGAAACTTTCATGTCCATTGGAAAAGAATGTGTACTTTGCTACTGTTGGGTGGAATGTTCTATATATGCCTATGAAGTCAAGATGGTTAATTGTAGCCTTTAGATCTTCTGTATCTTTGTTGAGTTTCTTTACAGATGTTTTGTTCTTTACCAAAAGTGGTGTGTTGAAGTCTGCTACTATTATTGTGGAACTGTCAATTTCTCTTCTCAGTGTTGTTAGAGTTTGTTGTATGTATTTTGGGGCCCTGTAATTGAGTGTGTAGATATTTATTATGGTTATTTCTTCATGGTGGATTGTCTCTTTAATCATATATAATGACCTTCTTGTCTTTTATGGTGGATTTTGTTTTAAAGTCTATTTTATCTGATATTAGTATTGCCACTTCTGCTCTTTTTTGTTTGCTGTTTGCTTGATATATTTTTTTCTGTCCTTTGATTTTTAATAAATTTGTGTCTTTGTTTCTAAGTTGTGTTTCTTGTAGACAGTATATTGTTAGGTCCCGTTTTTTCATCCGTTATGTCACTCTCCATCTATCTATGGGTGCATTTAAGCCGTTAAGTTCAGTGTGATTATTGATAGGTGTGAGTTTATTGTTTTCAATTTGGAGGTTTTTTTTTTTTTTAATGGTGCTGATGTTTTCTTTGCTCCTCTTATTCTTCTGTGCTGAATTTCTTCTGTTTGACAATTTTATTTATTTATTTTATTTCTTTCATTTTTTCAGATTTTATGTTTACTGAGACTTTATGTTTTCCTTCTTTATTTTGATGAGTAAGTTTGTTAATTTTCTTTGTGGTTACCTTGATATTTACCCCTGTCTTCCTAAGTTTAAGTCAGTCTTTTATTACTTGATAACACTATTTGAAAAGTTCTATGCCTACACCCTTTATTCCCTCTTTTATTGTTCTGACATTGTTGTCATTTACAGATTGACGTCTCTGTTTCCCTGTTGTAAATTTTTTAGTTGTGTTTTATCCTGGAGATTTCATTATCTAGGTTTGCATCTGGGTGATGCTGTCTTATGTGCTAGATTGAGATTGTTGGCTGATGTTGTTGGTTCTCTAACCAAAGGACTCCCTTTAATACTTTAAAGTTTGGCTTGGTTTCTATGTATTCCCTTAATTTTTGTTTATCTGAAAATGTCCTAATTCATCATCATATTTGAGCAAGAGTTTTGCAAGATATATTATTCTTAGTTGGTATTTTTTTCTTTCAAGATTTTATGTATGTCATCCCATTACCTTCTTGCCTGTGTAGTTTCTGCCAAATACTCAGATCCTAGTCTTATTGTTTCCCCTTTGTATGTGACATTGTTTTTTCTTGAGCTGCTCTCAGGATTCTTTCTTAGTCTTTGGTTTTAGAGAGTGTGATTATGATATGTCTTGGTGTTTTTCTTTTGGGGTCTATCCTCTGTGGGGTTCATTGAGCTTCTTGGAAAATCAGCTTTTCTTCCTTCATATTAGGAAAGTTTTCCATCAGCAAATATTCAGTGATCCTCTCTGTGTTTTCCATTTTCTTCCCCTGTTCTGGAACTCCGATCACATGCAAATTTTTCCCTTTGATTGTATCCCACATCTTTCTCAGAGTTTCTTCATTTTTCTTTGTTCTTTTCTCTGATTTTTCCTCAAACAAAATAGTATCCAAGGATTTGTCTACAATTTCTCTGATCCTGTCTTCCATTGTTTCAGATTTGCTCCTAAAAAACTTCTGTTACACTATCCATTTCTGAAATCTTGTTGTTTACCTTTTGTATTTCTAATTGCTGTTTTTGTATGATTTCTAGTTTTTTAATTTATTTTGATGTTTTGTTCCTGTATTAGTTTCCTGATTTCTTCCATTGTTTTATCTGTCTTTTCCATTATTTTGTCTGTATTTTCCATGATTTTGTCTATTTTTCCTTATTTTTGTCTGCATTTTCCTTCATCTGTTGGAGAACCCTGAATATTAGAGTTCTGAATTCCCTATCAGGTAGTTCCAATGCCTTTTCTTCTATCAGAATGACATCTGTTGTTTTATTTTGTATGCTTTCTGGAGCCAACCTCTCCAATTTTTATATATGTTTTGATATTGTCTGCTGTCTCTGAGACAGTCAGGAATTACTTTCGTTATTTATTGACTGTAGATTTGATTGTTTCATCGTGCTTTTTTGTTTTATTTGGTTATGTTTGGGCAGGAGGGCTTTGTATGTTTTGCTGCTTGCTCCCCTGTGGGCATGATACTTCTCACCACCTTGTCCAGGTTGGGAGGGCTATGGTGCAGCAGGGTAGGTCGAGTGGAGGTGGAGTGGTCATGATGGGTAGTTTGTGGCACAAACTGGGGGCAATAGGGCAGGGCTGGGGAGCAGTGTAGGGTGGGGTCTGGGAGACTATATCAGTACCACTCGGGGTCATGACAGTTGGTTCATGGTGCAGATAGGCAGGAGGGAAAGGAGAGGATGTGACATGCAGAGCTAGGTTGCTGGGTGAAAATAGAGAGAGAAACAAAGCCAAAAATGTTTTAAAAAAGTAAAAAATGAATTAAAAAAATAAAATAGAGAGAATCAAGTAAATAAAATGGAGGTTCAGTAGGATTCAGCAGGTGGGGGCGGGGAAGACCCCCCCATTTGTGTGCTAGTGGCTATCTAGCCAAGCAGTGTGGCTTGGCCTGTCGTGTAGTGGAATGGGAGGTGTACGGGACTAGGTGGGCACGAAAAAGGAAAGGAGATTGGAAAGAGAGACAAGAAACCAACAACCAAATGAACTGATAAAGATAAAGCTAATTAACAACAATAACAAGTTGGGGGAAGCACACAGGGCTGGATGGATGGAAGAAAGGAAAAAAGGAAAGAGAAGAAACAACAAAAAAAGAAAAAAAGAAACAAGCAACAAATAAATAAATAAATAAAATGATGCTAAAGGAACCAGCTGGTGATGGCGTGTAACATGGCCCCTCCAGAAGGGTCAGTGGCTGTGCACAGGTCTAAGTGGGCAGGAGAAAGGAAAGGAAGAAAAGGAGAGAGAGGAAACAGAAAAAGAGAGAGAAAAAAAAAAGAACAAAGCAAATAGACCAAAAAATCACAGCCCATCAAGAAGGGAGTGGGGGATGCCACATGAGGTTAGCTGGGCAGGAGAAAGGAAAGGAAGGAAAGGAGAGAGAGAGAAGCAACAACAACAACAAAAAGCCAAAAAACAATTTCCATAAACAAACAAAAATATTAAACAAAAACAAACAAAAAAATGGTGCTGAAGGGGCTGGCCAGTGGAGGCTGGGCCAACCTCAGTGGCAATCAGCTAGTGTCTCTCCGGCCAAGCGACCATGTCCTGTTGGCAAGCACAGGAGACCACATAGAGGGAAGAAGGATGGGGGGTTGAGAAAGCGTGTATCCCCGGTTACCAGGTGCTCTGTCTCCTGCTGGGAGCTCCGTGGAGTTGCCTTGCATACTCCCTGTTCAAAGTCCTTAGTGGCTGAGGTCCAAGATGGTGAATCCGGGTGGCAGTGAGCTGATATTTCTCCCTCTGAGTGACCATGGCCCATTGGCAAGAGGCGGAAGCCTTGTACAGGGAAGAAGGATGTGGGTTGGGAAAGTGTGTATTCCTGGTTACTGGGTGCTCTGTCTCCTATTGGAAGAGCCATGAAATTGCCTTCCCATACTCCCTGTTTGAGTTCTTTGGTGGCTGTAATCCAAGACGGCTAATCAAGCCACATTACCTGGTATGGGACCTCCATTCAGCAGCTCTTATCATTCTCTGTTCTCTTTCATTTTTTTATTCCATTTGGTGCTTGATCGAGTTCTTAATTCCTTCATTTGGTACTTAGGGTTCCAGGATTGACGTTTGCATCTGTTTTACTTAGTTTTTCAGGTCTTTGCTGCAGAGGGATGGCATGGTTCTTCTGTCTATAGCACCATGTTTGAAAAATGCTTTTTCAAGGTGAGTGGAAGCACTATCAATTTTGGATCCCTCTAAACTCTCCACTTGAATTGCTTTTTTACTCCCCACATCCTTAAGAAGGCCAGTTTGTTATTATGACTTACCAAGGAAAGTGAATGCCCTGGGAGTCTATTGTTACTTCTCCCAAGCTCTGCAGCATTTAGCTAGACAAGTCTTACTACGAAGTTAATGCATCTGGAGCTTTAGAGTCTCTAACTGCACAGGTCTTGTTCAAGTCCCAGCCAATATACCTCATGTGCAGCCACCAGCTGTCTGTCACTGGTGGCTTGTGTGTTGCTATGATGTTGAATAAAATTTAGTGGAGCTTCCAGGCTAAGATGAAATAAGAAGAAAGGCCAGGAAATCTACTTCTGAAATAAGCCCATGAGAACCCTATGGATCTCAATGATTTGATCCCATTGTGCACGGGGTTGTCATGAGTAGGAGTCTGAACTGACAGCAGCTAACAACGGCAATATTCTTTTTATTAACAGAAGACTTACAAATTATATAAGCTTTAAAATCCCACAAAATTTGCCTGGGTTCAGCCCTTTGTGTGTGCTTTTTAATTCTCCCACCTTGCATTGGCCCTGGACTCTATCCCTTCTCCTCTATGTCTTGCCAAGCTTTGAAAACCATAGTCCAAGTTTACTAGTTTTAGCAAACGCCTTAAGGCAAAAGCTAGCTTCAGTGCTGATCACCTTTATTAGATTTCTGCTTTAACTGAATTTTTGGTCTTTAAGTATTTACCTTCTCCTCAACTCCTTGATGTATAAACATATTGTGAACAGTATATTATATGCAGCATGTTTAATTGTTTTCAGGTGAAGATTGGTTAAGCTTGTCTGCTGTTGCTGAAAATGGAAGACTGTAATGTGATTTAACTTATAGTTCTTGATCTATTAACTTTTGTATATTATCTTTAATTCCAATTAGGAAAATTAGAACTGTTGAGCCTCTAAGCGTTTTTCTAAGTGAGATATTTTATGTCAAAATCCTAATTTCTGTGAGATAAAACTTACAATGTTTATGCTATAACATCTATACTATAATTCATATTATAGTAAGGACATTTGTGTTTTGCTTGCAAGTGAATTTTAACGTTAAATGCCAATACGTTACATTTATGTAAATATTTTTAATTGAGAAATTAAGAGTTATAAAAAATTACAGAACTGGCCTATAAAAAAGTAAATGTTCAGTAAACAATTACTTTAAAATAAAGATGAGAATGTAAAGGGAGATGAAAACTAGATTAATGGAAACGGAACAACCAGAATGAAAAATAATGAGAACATTCATGCATTGTGAAGAATGTGACCAGTGTCACTGAACAACTTGTGTAGAAATTGTTGAATGAGAACCTAAACTACTGAGTAAATCTTCACCAAAAACACAGTAAAGTACATATATATTTCCACTAATGCTGTCCAATATCTCTTAAATACATGCTACTTGATGCTGAATGTTACAAGGAACAAGGGAAGGCAAAGTATTTTATCTTACTATTCCTCAAGTCCCCCACGATCCTGTCAGTTTGTTGTACTGTGGGGGCTTGCATGTTGCTGTGATGCTGGAAGCTAAGCCACAGGTATTCAAATGCCAGCATGGTCACCCATAGTGTAGAGGTTTCAGCTGAGCTTCCAGACTAAGACAGACTAGGCAGAAGGAACTGGAGGTCTACTTCTGAAAAGAATTAGCCAGTGAAAACCTTATGAATAGCAGTGGAACATTGTTTGATATTGTCTGGTATAGTGTTGGAAGATGAGTCCCTCAGGTTGGAAGGCACTCAAAAGATGACTGGGGAAGAGCTACCTCCTCAAAGTAGAGCCAACTTTAATGACGTGGGTGAAGTCAAGCTTTCAGGACCTTCATTGGCTGACATGGCATGACTCAAAATGGGAAAAAAAAAAAAAAAACAGCTACAAACATACATTAACAATCAGAAGGCTGAATGTATGAATCTAGGAAAATTGGAAATCCTAAAAAATGAAACAGATAAAGATCGATATTCTAGGCATTAATGAGCTGAAAGGGACTGGTATTGGTCATTTCAGATCAGACAATCATATGGTCTACTATGCTGGGAATGACAACTTGAAGAGGAATGGTGCCACATTCATCATAAAAAAGAACATTTCAAGATCTATCCTGAAGTATAACGCTGTCAGTGATAGAATATCCATATGCCTTCATAAGACCAGTTAATATGGCTATTATTCAAATTTATGCACCAACCACTCAGGACAAAGATGAAGAAATTGAAGATTTTTACCAACTTTTGCAGTCTGAAATTATCAAACATTCAATCAAGATTCTTTGAAAATTACTGGTGATTGGAATGCAAAATTTGGAGACAAAGAAGAAGGATCTGTTGTTGGAAAATATGGCTTTGATGATAGAAACGATGCAGGAGATCACATGATAGAACTTTGCAAGACCATCCACTTCTTCATTGCAAATACCTTTTTTCACCAACATAAACAGTGACTATATGTATGGCCCTCATCAGATGGAATACACAGGAATCAAATCAACTACATCTGTGGAAAGAGACGATGGAAAAGCTCAATATCTTCAGTCAGAAAAAGGCCAGGGGCTGACTGTGGAACAGACCATCAATTGCTCTTATGCAATTTCAAGTTGAAGCTGAAGAAAATGAAAACAAGTCCATGAGAGCTAAAGTATGACTCTGAGTATATCCCGCCTGAATTTAGAGACGATCTCAAGAATAGATTTGATGTCTTGAATACCAATGACCGAAGACAAGACGAGTTGTGGAATGACATCAAGGACATCATACATGAAGAAATCAAGAGGTCATTAAAAATACAGAAAAGAAGGAAAAGACCAAAATGGATGTCAGTAGAGACTCTGAAACTTGCTCTCGAATGTCTAAAAACTAAAGCAAATGGAAGACATGATGAAGAAAAAGAGCTGAACAGAAGATTTCAAAAAGTGGTTCAAGAAGACAAAGTAAAGTATTATAATGACACGTGCAAATTCCTGGAGTTAGAAAACCAAAAAGGAAGAACATGCTCAGCATTTCCCAAGCTGAAAGAACTGTAGAGGAAATTCAAGCCTGAAGTGGCAATATTGAAGACTTCTACGGGGAAAATATTAAAGGATGCAGGCAGCATCAAAAGAAGATGGAAGGAATACACATAGTCACTATACCAAAAAGAATCGGTCGACCTCCAAGCATGTGAGGAGGTAGCATATGATCAGGAACCAGTGGTACTGAAGGAAGAGGTCGAAACTGCACTGAAGGCACTGGCAAAAAAACAAGGCTCCAGGATTGACTGAATACCAATTGACATGTTTCAACAAATGGATGCAGTGCTGGAAGTGCTCACTTGTCTATGCCAAGAAATTTGGAAGACAGCTACCTGGCCAGCCGACTGGAAGAAATCCATATTTGGGCCCATTCCAAAGAAAGGTGATCCAACTGAATGCTGAAATTATCGAACAATGTCGTTAATATCATACTCAAGTAAAATTTTGCCAAAGATCATTCTCAAAAGTGGTTGCAGCAGTACATAGACAGGGAACTGCCAGAAATTCAAGCCAGATTCAGGGAGGAAATGAAATGAGGGATATCACTGCTGATATCAGATGGATATTGGCTGAAAGCAGAGAATACCAAGAAGACGTTTTCTTGTGTTTTATTGACTATGCAAAGGCATTCGACTGTGTGGCTCATAACAAATTATGGATATCATTGTGAAGAATGGGAACTCCAGAACACTTAATTGTGCCCATGAGGAACATGTACATAGATCAAGAGGCAGTTGTTCGGACAGAAAAAGGGATATTCTGTGGTTTAAAGTCAGGAAAGGTGTATGTCAAGGTTGTATCATTTCACCATACCTATTCTATCTGTACACTGAGCAAATAATCTGAGAAGGTGGAGTATACGAAGAAGAACACGGTATCAGGATTGGAGTACTCATTAACAACCTGCATTATGCAGATGACACAACCTTACTTGCTGAAAGTAAAGAGGACTTGAAGCACTTACTGATGCAAATCAAAGACCACAGACTTGAAGGATTACACTTCAACATAAAGAAAACAAAAATCCTCACAAATGGACCAATAAGCAACATCGTGATAAATGGAGAAAAGATTGAAGTTGTCAAGGATCTCATTTTACTTGGATCCACAATCAACCCCCATGGAAGCAGCAGTCAAGAAATCAAAAGATGCATTGCAATGGCAAAACTGCTGCAAAAAATCTATTTAAAGTGTTAAAAAGTAAAGATGTCACCTTGAAGACTAAGGTATGCCTGACACAAGCCATGGTGTTTTCAATCACTTCATATGCACGGGATATCTGGAAAATGAATAAGGAAGACTGAGGAAGAATTGATGCCTTTGCATTGCAGTGTTGACCAAGAATACTGGATATACCATGGACTGCCAAAAGAACGAGCAAATCTGTCTTGGAAGAAGTACAACCAGAATGCTCCTTAGAAGCAAGAATGGCGAGACTACATCTCACATACTTTGGACATGTTATCAGGAGGGATCAGTCCCTGGAGAGGGACATCATGCTTGGTAAAGTTAAGGGTCAGTGAAAAAGAGGAAGACATCAACAAAATGGATTGACACAGTGGCTGCAACAATGGGCTCAAGCATATCAATGATTATGAGTATGACCTAGACCAGGCAGTGTTTCACTCTGTTATACATAAGGTCCACTTGAAAACACCTAATAACAACAACAACATTCCTCAAATACTCAAGATCATACCATATTGAAATTTCAGCCAAACTGGTTTGAAAACATATACATATATATGTTTAAAAGCATTTAGGGAAAACTGGGGAATTTTAACATGGATTTGATTTTAGGTAACATTGAGGAATTGTTTTTCACATTTTAGGGGTAATAAAATTTTGACCATGTAGACAAATATTATTTTAGAGAAGCATATTGAAACATAGTCGTAGGTTGTCGGAATGCCTATAGCTGATTTTAAAATACCTTAGCATAAAAAGTAATTAAAATGATTGAAAAATTGATGTATTTATCCAGTCTAGGAAATTGTTTTCTATTTTTACATTGATTAACAGCTTACCTATATTTCATATACTTCTCTCTCTCTCAATCTCTCTCTATCCCCCCACTTTATCGTTTTTTTATGGAATTCTTATTAGACTTCGAAGTTCCTACCTGACTCCTCTTTGTCTCTTAAATTTTCTCTTATATTTGGTATCATCTTCCTTCTTTCGGGTATACCTTTGTGTCTATATCCTAGAGATTTTTCTTTACTTTTTCTTCCAGTCCTTCTGCTCACCCCTTTGTTTTTAATTTAAGCAATCACATTTCACACTTTCAATACTTGTTTATTTTTCTACATTGCTTTTTTTATAGTAGCTTGTTCTTGTTTTATGTATACAATATATTTTTGAAAATCTGTCTACAATTAAAAAACATATGTGTTTCAATGTTTTTTCCTCTTCCCTAAATTGTTTCTGTTTCTTTTGGAGTTGTGTTTTTTTTTGTTCATTTTGATCCTTCTCTTTGGTGCTGTTGGCTTTCTTCAACGTTCTGGTGATCCTTGGTTTTCTCTTCAAATATATATAAACAAAGAGTGAATAATATAGGTGTTGATATAGGGTTTCTCTGCATTGGGTAGATATTTTCAGGAAGGCTTACTATGAGCTCCATGAAGACCATGTTGACTGGAATATTAGGGTGTGCGGACACAGAGAAGTGAGGCTGGTTGTGCCCCACTCTCACCCAAAATACCAAGATAAAACATCAACTGCCATCGAGTCGATTCCGACTCATAGAAACCCCAGGATTTCCAAGGCTGTAAATATCTACAAAAGCAGACTGCCACGTCTCTTTCCCATGGAGCCATTTGTGGTTTTGAATCGCTGAACTTTCAATTAGCAGTAGATCAATTTAACCACAGTGCCACCAGGCTGCATATGAGGCTTTAATTCTGAATTGCTACAGGACTTGTTTTGTCTTTGATTCATTATTATTTTTAAAGTAACAGATGTCTTCTTGTACAAAAATTATTTTTGAACACTATGCCAGTATGTTGTTTTTATATTGTTAGGTGCCATCCAGTCAGTTCTGACTCATAGTGACCCAACAATGTAAAACAGAACAAAACACTACTCCGTCCTGCGCCATTCTCTCAATTATTGTTATGTATGAGTCCATTGTTGCAGCCACTGTGGCAATCCATCTCACTGAGGATGTTCTTCCTTTTCACTGACCCTCTACCTTACTAACCATGATGTCCTTTTCCAGGGACTGGTCCCTGCTGTTAACAGGTCCAAAGTATGTGAGATTAAGTCTCACCATCTTTGCTTCCAAAGAGCACTCTGGCTGTACTGTTTTTTTTTTGCAGGTGCTGTTTTTTTTTTTTTTTTAATTGTTGTAGTCTAAATGAAGTTTACATTTCAAGTTAGTCTCCCATACAAAATTTTATACATACATTGTTATGTGACCCTAATTGCCACCCCATTCTGTGACAGACACTCTTCCTTTCCGTCCCTGATTCCTCATGTCCAATCAACCGGCTCCTAACCCTCTCTGCCTTCCCATCTCGCCTCTGGACAGAAGCTGCTCCTATGGTCTCTTGTATCTACTTGAGCACACTCATCACGAGTGTCACTTTATGTTCCACAGTCAAGTCCAATCCCTGTCTGAACAGTTGGCCTCAGAAATTGTTTTAGTTCTGGGCTGATAGAGAATCCAGGGGTCATGCTTTCCGGGGTACCTCCAGTCTCAGTCAGACCATTAACTCTGGTCGTCTTACTAGAATTTGAGTTCTAAACACCGTCTTTCTGCTGGTCCATCAGGTACTATCTGTTGTGTTCCCTGTCAGGGCAGTCGTCGGTGGTAGCCGGGCACCATCTAGTTCTTCTGGTCTCAGGCTGATGAAGTCTCCGGTTAATGTGGCCCTTTCTGTCTCTTGGGCTAATACTTTCCTTGTGTCTTTG
>NW_004444000.1:10610647-10612319 GCF_000243295.1 Trichechus manatus latirostris | reverse complement strand
GATTTTTAGGAGCTCCCATTTATCTAGTCTCTCTTCTGGTGCTTGTGCATTGTTACTTATGGTTCGTATTGTGTTTATGCCATGTATTAGGGCTCCTAGCTTTGTCCCTATTTTTTCTTCCATGATCTTTTCCATTTTTGATTTTATATTTAAGTCTTTGATCCATTTTGAGTTAGTTTTTGTGCATGGTGTGAGGTATGGGTCTTGTTTCAGTTTTTCGTAGATGGATATCCAGTTATGCCAGCACCATTTGTTAAAGAGACTGTCTTTTCCCAATTAACAGACCTGGGGCCTTTGTCAAAAATCAACTGCTCATTGATGGATGAGCTTATATCTGGATTTTCCACTCTGTTCCATTGGAATATGTATCTGTTGTTGTACCAATACCAGGCTGTTTTGACTAATTTGAGGGTATAATAGGGTCTAAAATCAGGTAGTGTAAGGCCTCCCACTTTGTTCTTCTTCTTGATTAATGCTTTATTTATTTGGGGCCTCTTCCCTTTCCGTATGAAGTTGGTGATTTGTTTCTCCATCTCATTAAAAAATGCCGCTGGAATTTGAATTGGGATTGCGTTGTATCTGTAGATCACTTTGGGTAGAACTGATATTTTCACTATGTTGAGTCTACCTACCCATGAGCAAGGTATGTTTTTCCACTTACGTAGGTCCCTTTTAGTTTCTTGCAGTAGTGTCTTGTAGTTTTCTATGTATAGATCTTTTATGTCTCTGGTTAGATTTATTCCTAAGTATTTTATCTTCTTGGGGGCTATTGTAAATGGTATTGATTTGGTGATTTCCTCTTCTAGGTTCTCTTTCTTGGTATAAAGAAATCCAAATGATTTTTGTATGTTTATCTTGTATCCTGAAACTTTGCTGAAATCTTCTATTAGTTCCAGTAGGTTTCTTGTGGATTTTTTAGGGTTTTGTCTGTACAAGATCATATCATCTGCAAATAGAGATACTTTGACTTCTTCCCTACCAGACTGGATGTCCTTTATTTCTTTTTCTAGCCTAATTGCTCTGGCTAGGACCTCCAGCACAATGTTGAATAAGAGTGGTGATAGAGGGCATCCTTGTCTGTTTCCTGTTCTCAAGGGGAATGCTTTCAAAGTCTCTCCATTTAGGATGATGTTGGCTGTTGGCTTTGTATAAATACCCTTAATTGTATTGGGGAATTTCCCTTCTATTCTTATTTTGTTGAGAGTTTTTATCGTGAATGGGTGTTGGATTTTGTCAAATGCCTTTTCTGCATTAATTGATAAGATCGTGTGGTTCTTGTCTTTTGTTTTATTTATGTGATGGATTACGTTGATTGTATTTCTAATGTTGGACCATCCCTGCATACCTGGTATAAATCCCACTTGATCGTGGTGAATTATTTTTTTGATATGTTGCTGAATTCTATTGGCTAGAATTTTGTTAAAGATTTTTGCGTCAATGCTCATGACGGATATTGGTCTGTAATTTTTGTTTTTTGTGATGCCTTTACCTGGTTTTGGCATCAGGGTTATGCTGGCTTCATAGAATGAGTTTGGGAGTAGTCCATCCTTTTCTATGCTCTGGAATACCTTTAGTAGAAGTGGCGTTATCTCTTCTCTGAAAGTTTGGTAGAATTCTCCAGTGAAGCCATCCGGGCCAGCGCTTTTTTTTGTTGGAAGTTTTTTAATAACCT
>NW_004444000.1:10600752-10609702 GCF_000243295.1 Trichechus manatus latirostris | reverse complement strand
GTTGAAGTCTCCTACTACTATTGTGGAGCTGTCTATCTCTCTCTTCAGAGCTGTTGGAGTTTGTTTTATGTATTTGGGAGCCTGTCTTTGGGTGGGTAAATATTTATTATAGTTTTGTCCTCCTGGTGTACTGACCCTTTGATCATTGTATAGTGGCCTTCCTCATCCTTTGTGGTGGATTTTACTTTAAAGTCTGTTTTGTCAGAGATTAATATTGCCACTCCTGCTCTTTTTTGAGTGTTGTTTGCTTGATATATTTTTTTCCCTTCTTTGACTTTTAGCCTGTTTGTGTTTTTAAGTCTATGGTGCGTCTCTTGTAGGCAGCATATAGAAGGATCATGCTTTTTTAACCCATCCGCCACTCTCTGACTCTTTATTGGTGCATTAAGTCCATTTACATTCAGTGTAATAGGTATGGGTTTAGTGCTGTCATCCTGATGTCTCTTTTTTGTGTGCTGTTCATAGTTTCTTTGTTCTCCTTAATTTTCTGTGCTGAGTCGTTTTTCTTTATGTATTTCTTTTTCATCTCTTTCGTTGTTGATTTTGTGTTTGCCGAGTCTTTATATTTTTCTACTTTTTAATTTGATTTGCAGAATTGTTAGATTCCTTTGTGGTTACCTTAATATTTACCCCTATTTTTTCTATGTTTATACCAGTCTTTTATTTCCTTTTATCGCCTTGACTTCTCCTGCATATGAAAAATCGATATCTGCATTTTTTAAGTTCCTCTTTTTTGTTTTAATGTTGTCCTTTTTAACATATTGATATCTCTGTTTCCCTATTTTCAATGTTTTACCTTTGATGTACTTTCGACTTCCCTATCTGGGTCAGTGTCTGGTTGCTCTGTCCTGTGTTCTATTCTTGCATCATTATCTGATGTTATTGATTATCTAACCGGAGGACTCCCTTTAGTATTTCTTGTAATCTTAGTTTGGTTTTTGCAAATTCCCTAAACTTCTGTTTATCTGGAAATGCCCTAATTTAGCCATCATATTTGTAGACAGTTTTGCTGGATATATAATTCTTGGCTGGCAGTTGTTTTCCTTCAAGGCTTTATATATGCCATACTATTGCCTTCTTGTCTGCATGGTTTATGCTGAGTAGTCTGAGCTTATTCTAATGGACTTTCCTTTGTAGATGACTTTTCTTTTATCCCTAGCTGCTCTTAAAATTCTCTCTTTATCTTTGGTTTTGGTAAGTTTGATTAAGGTATGTCTTGGTGACTTTCTTTTGGGATCTACCGTATGTGGGGTTCGATGAGCATCTTGGGTAGATATCTTCTCATCTTTCATGATATCAGGGAAGTTTTCTGTCAACAAATCTTGAACAATTTTCTCTGTATTTTCTGTTATCCCCCCTGTTCTGGTACTCCAATCACTTACAGGTTATTTCTCTTGATAGGGTCCTACATAACTTAGATTTTCTTCATTCTTTTTAATTCTTTTATCTGATTTCTCCTCAAATAAGTTGGTGTCAAGTGCTTTATCTTCAATGTCACTAATTCTGAATTCTACTGCATCAATTCTGCTTCTATGACTTTCTATTGAGTTGTCTAATTCTGAAATTTTATCGTTAATCTTCTGGATTTCTGATTGCTGACTCTGTATGGATTCTTGAAGCTTATTAAATTTGTCATTATGTTCTTGAATAAATTTTTTAAGTTCTGCTACTACTTTGTCTGTATGTTCCCTGGTTGTTTATGCTTTCTGTTGAATTTCCTTTCTGATTTCTAGAAGAGTTCCGTATATTAATCTTTTGTATTTTGCCTCTGGTAATTCCAAGAAATTCTCTTCTTTCAGAAAATTTATTGATTCTTTATTTTGGGAGCTTGCTGAAGCCATCATGGACTGCCTCTTTATGTGATCTGATATTGACTGTTGTCTCTGAGACATCAATAAGTTATTTTAATTTTATTTTATATTTGTTTAGTGTGTCCTAGCTTCTTTATTGGCTTGGTTTTGTTTTGATATGCCCAGATAGGCTGCTCACGTGCACTAGTTTGATTATTGGTGCCTTTGAAGCTCTAACGTCTTGTCACCAGGTAGGTAGTTCTGTAAATAAGTTTGTGCACACAGGAGTCCGTTAAATTTTCCAGTATGGATTCAGCTCAGGTGTCCAGGCAGTCAGTCACCAAGTGTGTGGTGCAGGCTCTCACCTACAGTCTTAGAGAGGCATGGGTGATTGATGTAGGTTCAGGCATTTGGCTGCAGTAGGGGGTCACATGCTGAGCAAGTCAGGGGGCTGACAGCTGCCCCTGAGTGTCTGAAAGCAAAGCATGTCCCTGTTCCCTAGAGTGAGTAGTTAGGTGAGTTTTGCAGCTGGACTATAAGCCCCCTACTCTGTTGGCTGTAAAGACTCAGGGCACCACTTACTCTCGGACTCCTGTAGCAGGTGACTAGGTGACATAGGTGGATCCGCCAGTCCTCAAGCCCCTGGTGCGGATCAGTAAAGGTGCCTGCTTAAAGGGCAGGGCTGTGTCACAGGTCACAAATCTGCCACTTCACAGATGAAACTGTTGAAGTTAGATTTCAGGTGTATACCCTGTTGTACTGTGGTAGTGAGGACTTACGCTGTTGAGATGGGTCCACACAAGTCTATAGAGGAATGGAAGCCGCTCAACGTCTGCAGACCCCTTATGCCTGTGCCTAGCAAAGGAGCTGTGCCAACCCTGAGTTCCTGGCTTAGGGGAGCCAGTAGCTTATTTGTTCCCTCTGCAGGGTCAGGAGAATGGGTCAGGGCACCTTCTGGGATCTACTTCGGGCCCAGAGGACTCAGAGACTTCAGAAGGCAGGACTCTTGCAGAGCAGGGAGGGAAGAGGTAAAAGGGACAGAGGTTTTTCCCAAATGGGCTTTTTTTTTTTAAATCCCCGCAAAAGGCCACACACATGTACTTATCTTTAGCCACTTGGGAGCTGCTTTTCACTGGTTCGGAGTATCCAAGCAGAATCTCTGCTGCCAGATCTCTCTCAGTGTGGAAACTGCCTCCCGAGTGTGCACGAGTAGCTGTTTGCCTGCTTCTCTGTGCACCCGGAGCCCTTCGGGGTTGAAGAGCTGCAGTCCCTGCTACTGCACTCCTTGCTTCTTCCAAACCATCTCCCTCTCCCCCCGCCACTCAGTCCAATTCCTCAACTTTGCGCTGTTCAGGGCAACTAGATTTTCGTATACAATCAAATCACTTGTTTTTCCAGGTCTTTGTTGTAAGAGGGACATAGGAAGCTGTCTGACTACTCTGCCATCTTGGCCCCGCCTCCCCTGGCTGTACTTCTTCCAAGACAGACTTGTTTGTTCTTCTGGCAGTGGATGGAATATTCAATAATCTTTGCTAATACCATAATTCAAAGGCATCAGTTCGTCAGTCTTCCATTTTCATTTTCCAGCTTTCATATGCCTAAGAGGTGGTGGAAAATACCGTGGTTTGCGTCAGGCACACCTTAGTCTTCAAAGTGACATATTTCTATTTGCTTTAGCTACTCTACATTCAAGAGCAGAGAATACCAGAAAAATGTTTATCTGTGTTTTATTGACTACACAAAGGCATTCGACTCTGTGGATCATAACAAATTGCAGATAACATTGCGAAGAATGGAAATTCCAGAACACTTAATTGTGCTCATGAGGAACCTGTACATAGATCAAGAGGCAGTCGTTCAAACAGAAAAAGGGGATACTATGTGGTTTAAAGTCAGGAAAGGTGTATGCCAGGGTTGTATCTTTTCACCACACCGATTCAGTCTGTATGCTGAGCAAATAATTCCAGAAGCTCCACTATATAAAGAAGAATGGGGCATCAGGATTAGAGGAAGACTCATTAACAACCTGTGTTATGCAGATGACGCAACCTTGCTTGCTGAAAGTGAAGAGGACTTGAAGCACTTATTGATGAAAATCAAAGACCAAAGCCTTCAGTATGGATTATACCTCAACATAAGGAAAACAGAAATCCTCACAACTAGACCAATAACCAAAATTATGATAAATGGAGAAAAGATTGCTGTTGTCAAGGATTTCATTTTACTTGAATCCACAATCAGCACTCATGAAAACAGCAGACAGGAAATCAAAAGATGCATGGCACTGGGCAAATCTGTTGTAAAAAATCTCTTTAAAGTGTTGACAAGCACAGATATCACTTTGAAGACTAAGGTGTGTTTGACCCAAGCCATGGTGTTTTCAATTGCCTAATATGCATGGGAAAGCTGGAGAAGAATTGATGCCTTTGAATTGTAGTGTTGGTGAAGAATATTGAATATATCATGGATTGCCAAAATTATGAACAAATCTGTCTTAGAAGAAGTGCGACCAGAATGCTCCTTTGAAGCAAGGAGGGCGAGACCACATCTCACATACTTTGGATGCATTGTCAGGAGGGATCAATCCCTGGAGAAGCACATCATGCTTGGTAAAGTAGAGGGTCAGGAAAAAAGAGGAAGGTCCTCAACAAGATGGACTGACACAGTGGCTGCAACAATGGGCTTAAGCATAACAACTACTGGGAGGATGCACAGGACCAGGCAGTGTTTCGTTCTGTTGTATGTAGGGTCGCTATGAGTTGGAATTGACTAGACAGAACCTAACAACAGCAACATTCAAGATCAAGTTTCAGAATCTCTTCTGACATCCATTTTGGTCTTTTCCTTCTTTTCTGTCTTTTTAATGACCTTTTGCTTTCTTCATGTATGATGTCCTTGATGTCATCCCACAACTCGTCTAGTCTTCAGTCATTAGTGTTCAGTGTGTCAAATCTATTCTTGAGATGGTCTCCAAATTCAGGTAGGATATACTAAAGGTCATATTTTAGCTCTCACGGACTTGTTGTAATTTTCTTCAGCTTCAAATTGAAATTCCATATAAACAATTGATGGTCTTTTCTGCAGTTGGCCCCTGGCCTTGTTCTGACTGATGATATTTAGCTTTTCCATGGTCTGTTTTTCCAGATGTAGTGGATTTGATTCCTGAGTTTTCCATCTGGTGAAGTCCACGTGTGTAGTCAAGTTTTATGTTGAAAAAAGGCATTTGCAATGAAGAAGTCGTTGTTCTTGCAAAATTCTTTCATGTGATCTCCGGTGCTGTTTGTTTCTAAGGCCATATTTTCCAAATACCAATCCTTCCTTGTTTCCAACTTTTGATTCCCTATCACCAATAATTATCATTGCATCCTGATTGCATGTTTGATCGATTTTATACTGCAGAAGTTGATAAAAATCTTCAATTTCCTCATCTTTGGCATTAGACGTTGGTGGGTAAATTTAAATAATAGTAGTTTTAACTAGTTTTCCTTGCATGTGTATGGATATTATCCTATCATTGACAGTGTACTTCAGGGTAGATCTTAAAGTGTTCTTTTCAGTGATGAGTGTGATGCCATTCCTCTTCAATTTGTCATTCCTGGTGTAGTAGACCATATGATTGTCTAATTCAAAACGGCCAATACCAGTCCATTTCAGCTCACTAATGCCTAAGATAGCAGTCTTTATGAGTTCCATTTCATTTTTGACGATTTCCATTTTCCTAGCTTCATACTTCCTATGCACCACGTTCCATTTATTAATGAATGTTTGCAGCTGTTTCTTCTCATTTTGAGTCATGCAACATCAGCAAATAAAGGCCGTGAAAGCTTTACTCCATTCTTATCATTAAGGTCAACTCTACTTTAAGGAGGCAGCTCTTCCCCAGTTGCATTTTCAGTGCCTTCCGACCTCAGGTGCGCACCTTCTGGCAATATATCAAACAATGTTCCACTGCTATTCATGACGCTTTCACTGGCCAATTTTTTCAGAAGTAGACCACCAGATCCTTGCTCCTAGTCTGTCTTAGTCTGGAAGCTCTGCTAAAACCTGTCCACCACGAGTGATCCTGTTGGTATTTGAAATACCAGTGGCAAAGCTTCCAGTGCCACAGCAACATGCAAGCCACCACACTACAACAAACTGACAGACATATATATAAAGTAAAAAGTAAATGCTCTCCCTCTTCTCCCACATTTATTAACTCTGTTCCCTAGAAGTAATAACTATTTTGCATTGTAATATGTCTACTCAGGAATATTTTAGGCAGAATGCTTGTTTATGTTTATATATATCCACGTTTAATTCTTACAAAATATTTTTCAGACTTACATGTTTCTGCAACTTGTGTATATCTGTATACATTATTTTACAACACTCCATGGACAGTTTTTGTTTCTATGTTAGAATATATAGATGTGCCTGTTTTAACTTACCATTTTAATTTTTTAATAATTCAAAGTTTTAAAGAAGCTGCAAGAATAATACAAAGCACATCCTTATAACCTATGTCTAAGTTCACCATTGTTAACTACTTCATTTACCTTTTCATTCTTACTATATTTGTATACATATTGCTATTTTTTTTCTTTTGGGGAGTAATTTGCAGACACGAGTCCTTATTACTCCTTAATGCTTCAGTGAGCATTTCCTCTAAACAAGAATAAACTCCTAGAAAACCACAGTTAACTATCAAAATCAGGAAATCAACACAGAGATAATAATCCATAAATCCAAAATGGTTTCTGTCGAGTCGATTCCAACTCATAGTGACTCTACAGGATGGGGTAGAACTGCCCCCATGGGATTTCCAAGGCTGTAAATCTTTATGGAAGCAGATTTTCACATCTTTTTCCATGAAGCAGGTGGTAGGTTCAAACCACAGTCTTTTCAGTTAGCAGTTGAGCTCTTAATCACTGTGCCACCAGAGCTCCTTCATTGAGATAATACTACTTTCTAATTCAAAGACCCATTCAAATTTTCCTGTTCATGCTCAAAATACTCTTTACAGACTGATAATCCTATTTTGTATAATGTTTAGTTGTCAGATATCTTTTAGCCTTTAATTTGACTCAGTCTTTTGCTTGTCTTCTGTGACCTTACCAAGAGTACAGGCCAGTTATTTGGTAGAATGTCCTTCAAGTAAAGTTTGTGTGATTGTGATGGTTAAGATTTTGTGTCAGTTTGGCTGGGTCATGATTCTCAGCAGCCTGGCAGTTATGATGTATTTTGGTATCTATGTAATGATGTAATCACCTCCATAATGAGATCTGATATAATGTAATCATCTGTATGATGAGATGTTCTATGAGCAGCCAATCAGTTGGAAGGGAGTTTCCTTGTGGGTTTGGCCTTCATCCATATATGTGGACTTTCTAGCAAAGTTCGCTGGTTTTTATTCACTCTAGATTCTGCATCTGGTTGATCATTTGACCTCTGGTTCTTGGGACTTGAACTAGCAGCTTACCTACCCATCTTGGGATTTGTCAATTTCCACAGCCTGTGAGTCACCAGCCTGCCATCTTACCTGCAGATCTTGGAATTCATCAGCCTCCACAGCCTGTGAGTCAGAGGCCTACCGTCTGACCTGTCAATTTTGAATTCGTCAATCTTGCAGATATGTGAGTCAGGAGAATCCTCCAGCCTGACCCATGGACTTGGGACTTCCCAGACTCTACAACTTTGTGATCTATTTCCTTGATACATATATCCATGCATCACATCAGAAGATATACAATGACAATCTGTCCCATTACTGGTGGTAATAAACTCTATCATCTGTTTAAGAGTGTTGTCTGCCAGATTGTTCCAATCTATTGTTAAATAATAAGTATTTTAATTATTAATTAATAAGTAATTAGCATAAGTTGGCATTATACAGTGTGGTAGAATTTTGCCGTCCCTATTTATTTACATATTTGTTTATAGCACTATGGGCCCATGTATTTCTATTTTACTCAATGCATTTTAATCTGTTGTTATAATTATTTATTTTGATGCTTAAATTTTTCTGTATTTATTGTTCAAATATCTTCTTATGTCCTTTTGATATGTCTACATTATTCTTTGATCATTCCCTTAATCTGTGAAACAATACAGTATTCCAGGTTGATTCAGCCCATTTCTTGATCCATACCTTGGATCCTTCTGATGGGGGAAAACCATATTGGGTGCTAGGTATCTCTCTTCTACTGAGTTGTCATTGATTCTAGGTCTTTTCAGCAGATAAAGTATAAAGATATGTATTTGTATACATATACACATACACACACCTCAATACTAAAGTGAAAGGAAGAAATGATGAAGTACAAGAGCTGAACAGAAGATATCAAATGATGGCTGCAGAAGACAAAGTAAACTATTGTAATTAAATGTGCAAAGACTTAAAATACCAAAAGGGAAGAACACACTTGGCGTTTCTTAAGCTGAAAGAGCTGAAGAGGAAATTCAAGGCTTGTGTCGCAATATTGAAGGATTCTAGGGGGAAATATTAAATGACGCAGGAAGCATCAAAAGAAGATGGAAGGAATACACAGAGTCACTGTACCAAAAAGAATTTGTTGACCTTCAACCATTTCAGGAGGTAGCATATGATCAAGAACCAATAGTACTTAAGGAAGAAGTCCAAGCTGCACTGAAGGCATTGGCAAAAAACAAGGCTTCAGGAATTGATGGACTACCAATTGAGATGTTTCAACAAACAGATGTAGTGCTGGAAGCGCTCACTTGTCTACGCCAAGATTTTGGAAGATAGTTACCTGGCCAACTTATGGAAGAGATCCACTTTTTAAAAAATTTTTTTTATTGTACTTTAGATGAAGGTTTAGAGAGTAAATAGTTTCTCATTAAACAGTGAGTACACATATTGTTTTATGATGTTGGTTAACAACCCCACGACAAGTCAATGCTCACCCTTCTCAACCCTGAGGAACTTTTTTTTTTTTTGTTGAAAATATACATAGCCAAAGTCACACCATTTTGAAAGTTTCTACATGTACAGTTCAGTGACAATGATTGCATTCTTCCAGTTGTGCTGCTATTGTTGCTATCTTTTTCCAAATTATTCCATCACCATTATCTTCAACTCACTGTCCCCTAGGCTTCCTATCAAACCTTTAGAGTTGCTGTTGTCAATTTGATCTCACATAGATAATTCTTTTTTTTTT
>NW_004444000.1:10549626-10599011 GCF_000243295.1 Trichechus manatus latirostris | reverse complement strand
TTTCATCTTTCATGATATTGTGGAAGTCTTCTGTCGGCAATTCTTCAATGATCCTCTCTGTGTTTTCTGTTTTCTCCCCCTGTTCTGGAACTCCGATCACTCGCAGATTTTTGCTTTTGATTGTATCCCACATAATTCTCAGGGTCTATTCATTTTTCTTCATTCTTTTTTCTGATTTTTCCTCGAACAGAGTTGTATCCAAGTGTTTGTCTTCAATTCCGCTGATCCTGCCTTCCGCCACTTCAAATCTGCTCCTCAGCCGTTCTATGACAATGTCCATTTCTGAAATCTTGTTGTTTATCTTTTGGATTTCTAATGCTTGTTTTTGTATAATTTCTAGTTGTGAATTTATTTTGGTATTTTGTTCATGCATTATTTTCCTGACTTCTTCCATTTTTTTGTCTGTATTTTCCATGAATTTGTCTGCCTTTTCCATGAATTGGTCTATTTTTTCCTCATTTTTATCTGCATTTTGCTTCACTTCTTGGATAATTCTGAATATTAAAGATTTGAATTCCCTATCAGGTAGTTCTAGTGACTTTTCTTCTATTGGAAAGTCATCTGGTGTTTTAGTTTGGATGCCTACTGGAACCATCCTGTCCTGTTTTGGTAAATGTTTTGATATTGTCTGCTGTCTTCAGGCATTCAGTAGTATTTTTCTTGTTTATTGATTGTAGCTTTGTTTCATCCTTTTTTTTTTTTTTTTTTTTTTAATTTGGCTATGTCTGAGCAGGCAGGCTGTGTGTTCTTTGTTGTTTGCTCATCTTCAGGCACGATACTTTTTGCCGCCTTCTACAATTGGCAGGGTCAGTCACTCAGATATGGTACTGCAGGGCAGGTCTAGCTGAAGAGGAGTTACTGGGATGGGTTGTTTGTGGCACTTACTACAGCCACCAGGGTGGGTCTGTAATCAGTGCAGGGGAGGTTCTGGTAAGCTGTGTCCATGCTGCTTGGTGGTGTGATGTTAAGTGCACGGTGCAGGTAGGAAGGATGGAGGGGGGAGATTGTGATGTGTGGAGCTAAGATGGGTATGGGAGACAGGAGAGAGGAACAGGAGCCAAAAACATGCAAACTAACAAAAAAGAGTGCTAGGGCAGCTTTCTGTTGGAGTGGAGAGATGAGAGACTATGAAATGGAAAATAAAAACAAGAAGGGAAAAAAACAAGAGGAAAAAAAAGGAAGAAAAGAATGAATAAATAAAAATTAGAAAGAAAAAAGAACAGCAAATCTTCCAGGGATCCAACTGGTGCAGCTATGAGGTCTGGGGAAGTTGTTCCCAGGTGTTGAAGTACAGCTTGGCTGGAATGCATAGAGGTATTCAGTGCCAGGTATTCAGGGGACAGGAAGAGAAGGAAGGTATAGAGAGAAGAGAAACTGAGTAATGAAAAAAGAGAAAAAGGGAAAAAGAGGGAAGAAAACAAAACTAATTAAAAAAAAAGAAGAACAAGAAAAACCCCCCAAAAAAGAGAAAAAAAAAAAACACGCAAAAAGAAATGCTCTCAGGGATCCCTCTGAGCATCTGTGCAAGCTGAGGGGGTAGGTCCCAAGCTGCATGGCACTGCCCGGCCAGAACAGGCTCCCAACTCAAGAAAAGAAAAAGAAAACAAACAATTCAAAACAAGAAAACAAAAAAAAAGCCCCAGGATCCCACCAGCATGGCAACACAAACCAGGAAGCAGTTCCACACTCGAAAGGAGCTCTGAAGTCCCTTAGGAAGAAGCAAAGATGGCGCACAGAGCCAGGTATTTGAGTGAAAGTAGGGGGAGGTGGTGAGAGGTAAGGAAGAAATCAAAAGAAGCAGAAAAAAGCAACACCAGCAGCCAACAAATGGCACTCAGGGAGTCAGCCTGTGCAGGAGGGTGGAATCCAAGCAGCCAGTGCTTCCTGGCCAAGAGACTGTGTCCGTGGGAAGCAGAGGAGGCCGAGTGGGGGTGAAGAAGGGTGGGGGATGGGAATGCATATATTGCTGTTTACCGGTTGTTCTGTCTCCTGCTGGAAGCTCCATGAAGCTGCTTTCTTGTACCCCCTGTTCACTGGTCTCTGATAGGAGTCCAAGATGGTGGATCCACTCTGCGTTAGCTGATAGCGGACCTCTGCATGAATCTCTCCTCGCTCTCCTTTCTCTGTCAGTTTCTCACTCCATTTGGTGCTTGGCTGAGTTCCTTATCTCTTCATCTGATGTTTTAGGGTTTCAGGATTGCCGTTCTGTCTGCTTGGCTTAGTTTTTCGGATCTTTGCTGTGGAGGGATGGTGTGGTGCTTCTGTCTAGAGGGCCATGTTGCCAGAAGTCCAGAGAATCCCAAGAGATCCTTTTTTGTGCTCATTCCAAAGAAAGGTGATCCAACCGAATGCAGAAATTATTGAACAATATCATTAATATCATGAGCAGGTAAAATTTTGCTAAAGATCATTCAAAATTGGTTGCAGCAGTGCATTGACAGGGAAACTGACAGAAATTCAAACTGGATTCAGAAGCGGATCTGTAACGAGGGCTATCATTGCTGATGTCAGATGGATCCTGGCTGAAAGCAGAGAATACCAGGAAGAAGATGTTTTCCTGTGTTTTATTACTATGCAAAGGCATTTGACTGTGTGGATCATAACAAATTCTGGATAACATTGTGAAGAATGGGAATTACAGAACACATAACTGTGCTCGTGAGGAACCTGTACATAAACCAGGAGGCAGTCATTCGAACAGAGCAAGGGGATATGGCAATGATTTAAAATCAGGAAAGATGTGTGTCAGGATTGTACCCTCTAACTGTACTTATTCATTGTGTATGCTGAGCAAATAATCATAGAAGTTGGACTATACGAAGAAGTAAAAGGTATCAGGATTGGAGGAAGACTTATTTACAACCTGTGATGTGCAGATGACACAACCTAGCTTGCTGAAAGCTAAGAGGACTTGAAACACTCATTGATGAAGATCAAAGACTATAGCCTTCAGTATGGATTACACTTTAATTTAAAGAAAAGAAAAATCCTCACAACTGGACCAATAAGCAACATCATGATAAACAGAAAAAATATTGAAACTGTCAAGAATGTCATTTTACTTCAATCCACAATCTACGCCCATGGAAGCAACAGTCAGGAAACCAAACAACACATTGGATTGGACAAATCTGCTGCAAAAAACCTCTTTAAGGAGTTAAAAAGCAAAGATGTTACTTTGAGGACTAAGATGAGTCTGACCTAAGTCAGGTGTTTTCCATCGTCTCATATGCATGGGGAAGCAGGACACGAATAAGGGAGAATTGATACCTTTGAATTATGGTGTTGGAGGAGAATATTGTATATATATATGTCCACAAATTGGCAGAAGAACAAACAAATCTGTCTTGGAGGAAGTACAGCTGGAATGCTCCTTAGAAGCCAGATGACAAGACTTCATCTCACATACTTTGGGCATGTTATCAGGAGGGACCACCCCCTGGAGAAGGACATCACGCTTGCTAAGTTAGAGGGTGTGCAAAAGAGGAAGACCCTCAAGGAGATGGACTGACATAGTAGCTGCAACAATGGGCTCAATCATGAGAACAATTGTGAGGGTGGCGCAGGACTGGGCAGTATTTTGTCTGTTGTATATAGGGTCATTATGAGTTGGAACTGACTCAGTGACAACTACCAACAACAACAACATCAGTATCTATTTTTATATGCATCTAGCTAGCAATCTATCTTTCCATCAGTTAAAATCTATGAGTTTACACTGACATATACTTAATTCCAATCCAACACCAAGGAGTTTAATCTAGCCTACCATCTTTCCATGTTTGTAATTCCTATAATTTTTCTCTTGATAGTGCAAAATCTGTCCCCTCTTCCCACTGCCCAGGCCTCACTCTGCACACTTCTCTTATACATGTGAGCACAACCCCTCACCACCATCACTGCAGAGAACTAAATACAATGTGGTTGTGACACCAGCTGAGCACACCTGCCCCCAACCCAGCAGGGTCTATATACCAAGTGGCTGCCTAGTTAGTGGAGAGAGAGGGAGTCAGCTATAAGTTAGGGGTAAGTACCAATATTGCTTGTTTTCCTGAATGGACTGAGATTGAGGGAAAAGGAGGAGAAAAGGTAGGAAATGGGTCCTGAATCTTTTATACAGCATAAACTTTTCAATTGACCTTTTTCTGACAATTCCGGTCATGCTCCCCAATCCTGCCAGAATAGATCTCAGAGAATCTCTGGAACTGCCTAGAACTTTCACCTCCCTTGCAGCTGTCTGTTTTTATTTTCTACTGAGATTCCTTCCCTCCACTTTGATTGTCCCTCGTTGACAGTCCTCTTGCTTTCTGTCTTTCAAAAATAGTTTTAGTTTTCTCCTGCATTTGTCCTCTGTCTCACTCTTTTTTTTTTTTTTAATTGTACTTTAGGTGAAAGTTTACAGCTCAAGTTAGTTTCTCATAATAAAATTTATACACACTGTTATGTGACCCTGGTTGTTATCCCTATAATGTGACCGCACATTCCTCCTTTCCACCCCGAATTTCCTGTCATTCAACCAGCTCCTATCCCTCTCTGCCTTCTCATCTCACCTCCATCAGGAGCTGCCCATTTAGTCTTGTGTATCTCCTTGAACTAAGAAGAACGCTCGTCACAGCTATCATTTTATGTCTTATCCTCCAGTCTAATCTTTGTCTGAAGAGTTGGCTTTGGGAATGGTTTTCGTTCTGGGTTAACAGAGGCTCCGGGGGCCATGTCTTCTGGGGTTCCTCCAGTCTCAGACAGACCATTAAGTCTGGTCTTTTTACGTGAATTTGAGTGACGCATCCCACTTTTCTGCTGCTCCATCAGGGACTCTCTGTTGTGTTCCCTGTCAGGCTGGTCATTGGTAGTAGCCAGGCAACATCTAGTTCTGCTCTCAGGCTGATGGAGTCTCTGGTTTATGTGGCCTCTTTTGTCTTCTGGGCTAATATTTTCCTTGTGTCTTTAGTGTTCTTCATTATCCTTTGCTCCAGGTGGGTTGGGACCAGTTGATGCATCTTAGATGGCCTCTCACTTGCTTTTAAGACCCCAGATGCCACTCACCAAACTGGGATGCAAAACATTTTCTTAATAAACTTTGTTATGCCAATTGACCTAGATGTCCCCAGGCACTTGCCTCTGCTACACTGTCCCTCTAAGTGTTTGGTTATGTTCAGGAAACTTCTTAGCTTTTGGTTTAGTCCAGTGGTGCTGACTTCCCGTGTATTGTGTGTTGTCCTTCCCTTCACCTAAGATAATTCTTGTCTATTATCTAGTTAATGATTCTGCTCTCCCTCCCTCCCCACCCTCGTAACCATCAAAGAACATTTTCTTCTGTGTTTAAACTTTTTCTTGAGTTTTTATAATAGTAGTCTCATACAATATTTGTCCTTTTGCAGCTGACTAATTTCACTCAGCATAATGCTTTCCAGATTCATCCATGTTATGAGATGTTTCGCGGATGCATCATTGTTCTTTATCATTGCATAGTATTCTATTGTGTGAACATACTATAATTTGCTTATTCATTCATCCGTTAATGGGCACGTATGTTGTTTTCATCTTTTTGCTATTGTGAACAGTGCTGCAGTGAACATCAGTGTGCAAATATCTATTCATGTGATGGCTCTTATTTCTCTAGAATATATTCCAAAGAGTGGGATTGCTGGATCATATGGGACTTCTATTTCTAGCTTTTTATGGAAGCACCAAATGGATTTCCAAAGTGGTGGTACCATTTTACATTCCCACCAGAAGTGTATAAGTGTTCCAGTCTCTCCACAACCTCTCCAACATTTATTATTTTGTGTTTTTTGGATTAATACTAGCCTTGTTGGGGTGAGATGGTATCTCATTGTAGTTTTGATTTGCATTTCTCTGATGTTTAATGATCTTGAGCATTTCCTCTTGTATCTGTTAGCTGCCTGAATGTCTTTGGTGAAGTGCCTGTTCATATCCTTTGCCTATTTTTTAATTAGGTTATTTGTCTTTTTGTGGTTGAAGTTTTGTAGTATCTTGTAGATTTTATAGATTAGACCCTGATCAGATATGTTATAGCCAGATTTTTTTTCCCAGTTTACAGGTTGTCTTTTGACTCTTTTGGTGAAGTCTTTTGATGAGCATAAGTGTCTGATTTTAAGGAGCTCCCAGTTATCTAGTTTCTCTTCTGGTGCTTGTGCATTGTTGCTTATGGTTTGTAGTCTGTTTATATCCTGGATTAGAGTTCCTAGCATTGGCCCTATGTTTTCTTCCATGATGTTTATAATTTTAGATTTTATATTTAGGTCTTTGATCCATTTTAAGTTAGTCTGTGTGCATGGTGTGAGATATGGGTCTTGTTTCATTTTTTTGCAGAAGGATATCCAGTAATGCCAGCACCATTTATTAAAGAGACTATTTTTT
Source organism: Trichechus manatus latirostris (assembly GCF_000243295.1). Taxonomy (NCBI): domain Eukaryota; kingdom Metazoa; phylum Chordata; class Mammalia; order Sirenia; family Trichechidae; genus Trichechus; species Trichechus manatus. The sequence continues at coordinate 10,592,630 of NW_004444000.1, read as the reverse complement.
CCCCATTTAAAGGACTTTGGGTCTTTGTCAAAATCAGCTGCTCATAGGTGGATGAATTTACATCTGGATTCTCAATTCTGTTCTATTGGTTTATGTTTGTGTTGTTGTACCACTACCAGGCCGTTTTGACTACAGTGGCAGTATAATAGATTCTAAAATCAGGTAGAGTGAGGCCTCCCACTTTCTTCTGCTTCAGTAATGCTTTACTTATTCAGGACCTCTTCCTTTTCCATGTGAAGCTGGTGATTTGTTTCACCATCTCATTAAAAAATGTCATTAGAATTTGGATCGGGATTGCATTGTATCTTGAGATAGTTTTGGGTGAATTGACATTTTCACAATTTTGAGTCTTCCTATCCATGAGCAAGGTATGTTTTTCCACTTATGTAGATCTCTTTTGGTTTCTTGCAGTAGTATCTTTGTATAGGTCTTTTATATCTGTGGTTAGATTTATTCCTAAGTATTCTGTCTTCTTGGGGGCTACTGTAAATGGTATTAATTTGGTGATTTCCTCTTTGAAGTTCTCTTTGTTGGTGTAGAGGAATCCAACTGATTTTTATATGTTTATCTTGTTTCCTTTACTTTGCTGAAAGCTTCTATTAGTTCCAGTAGTTTTCTTGTGGATTCTTTGGGGTTTTCTGTGTATAAGATCATATCATCTGCAAATAGGGATACTTTTACTTTTTTCTTACCAATGTGGATACCCTTTATTTCTTTTTCTATCCTAATTTCTCTGGCTAGGACCTCCAGCACAATGTTGAATAAGAGTGGTGATAAAGGGCATCCTTGTCTGGTTCCCATTCTCAAGGGCTATGCTTTCAGACTATCTCCATTCAGGATGATGTTGGCCATTGGTGTTGTATAAATGCCCTTGATTATGTTGAGGAATTTCCCTTCTATTCCTATTTTGCTAAGAGTTTTTATCATGATTGGGTGTTAGACTTCGTCAAATGCCTTTTATGCATCAATTGATAAGATCGTGTGGTTCTTGTCTTTTGCTGTATATCATGGATCACATTGACTGTTTTTCTAATGTTGAACTCTCCCTGCATACGTGGTATGAATCCCACGTGGTCATGGTGAATTTTTTTTTTAATATATTATTCAATTCTATTGGGTAGAATTTTGTTGAGGATATTTGTGTCTATGTTTATGAGGGATATTTGTACGCAATTTTCTTTTTTTGTGATGTCTTTACTTGGTTTTGGTATCAGAGTTATGCTGGCTTCATAGAATGAGTTTAGGAGTATTCCATCCTTTTCTATGCTCTGAAATGCTTTAAGTAGCAGTAATGTTAACTCTTCTCTGAAAGTTTGGTAGAATTCTCCAGTAAAGCAGTCAGGGCCAGGGCTTTTTAATTGGGAGTTTTATTTTTATTACCTTTTCAATCTCTTCTTTTGTTATAAGTTTATTTAGTTTCTCTATCTCTGTTTGTGTTAGTTTAGGTATGTAGTGTGTTTCTAGAAATTTGTCCACTTCCCCTAGGCTTTCAAATTTGTTGTACTACAATTTTTCATAGTGTTCTGTTATGATTCTTTTAATTTCAGTTGGATCTGTTGTGATATCACCCATCTCATTTCTTATATGAGTTATTTACTTCCTCTCCTGTTTTTCTTTTGTCAGTTTGGCCAATGGTTTATCGATTTTGTTGATCTTTTCAAAGAACCAGCATTTGGTCTTGTTAACTCAATTGTTTTTCCATTCTCTATTTCATTTAATTCTGCTCTAATTCTTATTATTTCCTTTCCTCTGGTGTCCAAGGGCTTCTTTTGCTGCTCTTCTTCTATTTTCTAGAGTTATAGGGCTAATGTTTTGATTTTGGCCTTTCTTTTTGGATGTGTGCATTTATTGCTATAAAGTGACCTCTGAGCTCTGCTTTTGTTGTGTCCCAAAGGTTCTGGTAGGATGTGTTTCTTTCTAATTTGATTTTGTGAATTTATTTATTCTGTCCTTAATTTCTTCTATAACCCAGTAGTTTTTGAGCACGGTGTTGTTCAGTTTCCATGTATTTGATTTTTTTCTTTGCTTTTTCTGTTCTTGATTTCTACTTTTATGGCTTTATTGTCAGAAAGGATGCTTTGTAATATTTCAATGTTTTGGATTCTGTTGAGGTTTGCTTTGTGGCACTATAAGTGGTCTCTTCTGGAGAATGTTCCAAGTGCATTGGAAAAGAAAGTACACTTGGCTGCTGTTGGGTGAAGTGTTCTGTATATGTCTATGAGGTCGAGTTGGTTGATTGTGACTTTTAGATTGTCCATGTCTTTGTTGAGCTTCTTTATGAATGTTCTGTCCTTCACCAAAAGTGGTATATTGAAGTCTCCTATTGTTATTATGGAGCTATTTCATTTTTCAATGCTGTTAAAGTTTGTTTTATGTATTTTGGAGCCCTGTCTTTGCGTGTGTAAATATTCATTATGGTTATGTCCTCCTCGTGTTTTGACCCTTAAATCATTATATTGTGTCCTTCCTTATCCTTTGTAGTGAATATTGCTTTTAAGTCTATTTTGTCAGAGATTAATATTGCCACTCTCTCTCTTTTTTGATTGTTGTTTGCTTGATTTTTTTTCCATCCTTTGCATTTTAGTTTGTTTATATCTTTGTGTCTAAGGTGTGTCTCTTGTAGGTGGCATAAAAACGGATAGAGTTTTTTAATCCATTCTGCCACTTTCTGTATCTTTATTGGTGCATTTAGTCCATTTACATTCAGTGTAATTATTGATAGGTATGAGTTTAGTGCTATCATTTTAATGTAATTTTTTCTCGGGTGTTGTTGACAGTTTCTTTGTTCCACTTAATTCTCTGTGCTGAGTAGTTTTTCTTTATGTATTTTCTTTTCATCTTTTTCATTGTTGTTGATTTTGTATTTGCTGAATCTTTATGTTTTTTATTTTGACTTGTAAGATTGTTAGTTCCTTTGTGGTTACCTTAATATTTACCCCTATTTTTTTAAGTTGAAACCACTCTTTTATTTCTTCATATCTCCTTGACTTCCTCTCCATATGAAAGCTCTATGACTGCATTATTTAGTCTTTTTTGTTTTAGTGTTGTCATCTTTTACATATTGACATATCTGTTTCTCTATTTTCAGTGTTTTAACTTTGATCTATTTTTGTGACTTCCCTATTTGGGTTGATATCTCGTTGTTCTGTCCTGTGTTCTATTCTTGGGTTGTTATTGATTTTTTAACCAGATGACTCCCTTTAGTATTTCTTGTAATTTTGGTTTTGTTTTTAAAAATTCCTGAAACTTCTGTTTATCTGGAAATGCCCTAATTTTGACATCATATTTCAGAGATAGTTTAGCTGGATATATAAATCTTGGCTGTCAATTCTTTTCCTTCAAGGCTTTATATATGTCATCCCATTGCCTTCTTGCCTACAAGGTAATCTGCTGAGTAGTCAGAGCTTAGTCTTATTGACTCTCCTTTGTGGATAACTTTTTGTTTATCCCTAGCTGCTCTTAAAATTCTCTCTTTATCTTTGGTTTTGGCAAGTTTCATTATAATATGCCTTGGTGACTTTCTTTTGGGATCTGCCTTGTGTGGGGTTCAATGAGCTTCTTGGATAGATACCTTCTCATTTTTCATGATATCAGGGAAGTTTTCTGCCAACAAATCTTCAACAATTTTCTCTGTACTTTCTGTTATCCTCCTCTGTTCTGGTACTCCAATCACTCATAGATTATTCCTCTTGATAGAGTCCCCCATAATTCTTAGGTTTTCTTCATTTTTTTAATTTTTTTTATCTGATTTTTCCTCAAAGAAGTTGATGTCAAGTATTTTATCTTCAGTCTCACTAATTCTGAATTCCATTGCCTCAATTCTGCTCCTATGACTTTCTATTGATTTGTCTAATTCTGCAATTTTATTGATAGTCTTTTGGATTTCTGTTTGCTGTCTCTCTATGGATTCTTGTAGCCTGTTATATTTATTATTATGCTCTTGTGTAACCTTCTTGAGTTCCTCTTTTGACGTATCTGTGTGTTCCTTGGCTTGTTCTGCATTTTGCCTGATCTCCTTCCTGTTATCTTGAAGAGTTCCGTTTATTAATCTTTTGAATTCTGTGTCTGGTAATTCCAAGAAGTTCTGTTCCTCTGGAAGGTTTTTTCTTGATCCTTTGTTTTGCTGGCTTGCTGAAGTCACCATGGTGTGCTTCTTTATGTGACTTGATATTTACTGTTGTCTCTGAGCCATCAATAAGCTATTATATTTATTTATTGTATGTTTGCTTACTGTGTCCTAGCTTCTTATTTTGTCTTGTTTTGATATGCCCAAATAGGCTGGTTGTGTGAGCTAGTTTGATTACTGGCATCTTTGAAGCTCTCATGTCTTGTCTCCAGGTGTTCTAGATCCGTTGCTATGTATGTGAGCCCAGAAGTCTGTTTACTTTTCTTGTATGGATTCAGCTCAGGTGTCCAGGTAGTCAGTCATCAAGTGTGTGGTGCAGGCTGTCACCTACAGTCCTAGACCAGTACGGGTGATTGAAGTAGACACAGGTATCTGGCTACAGTAGAGGGTCATGTGCTGATCATGGCAGGAGGCTGACTGCTGCTTCTGAGTGTCTGGGTGGAAGGCATGTACCTGTTACTTAGAGTGTGTAGGTAGTTGGGTTTGCAGCCAGACTATCGGCACTCAATGCTATTGTCTGTAAGAACTTGGAACCACCACTTATTCTTGGATCCCTATTGCTGGTGGCTTAGTGGAGTGGGTGGAACCACCAATCCTCAGGCCCCTGATATGGATAGGTGAGGACCCTGCCTAATGGGCAGAGCTGTGTCAAATATCGTGAATATGCCACTCCCCCTTATAGCTGATACAGATGAAAATAGGCTTCAGGTATCTACTCTGTTGTACTGTTCTAATGAGGGCCTACGCTGTTGAAATGGGCCCACACATGTCTATGTAAGGGTGAAAGGCATTCAACGTCCATGGACCCCTTATGCCTGTGCCTAGGCAAAGGGGCTGTGCTTGCCTTGAGTTCTGTGCTTAGGGTAGCTAGCAGATTATTTTTTCCTGTTTGTTAATTTGTTCCCTCTCCAAAGCCAGGAGGATAGCCCAGGGGGTGTGACAGCTGTTACTTCTGGCCCAGGGGTTGCAGCAATCACTGAAGCCAGACTGGGACCCAGAGCAGAGTTGGGAGGAGACAGGTAAATGGGAGAGAGTTTCTTCCCTAAAAGAAGGTTTCTTTTTTTTTTTTTTTTAAATCCTCAGAGTAGGCTAGATGCTTGTACTTACCTTTCACTGATTCAGTCAGTGCCAGTCTCGCTGGTTCTGGAGGCTTGAGAAGACTCTCTGCCACTCAGTCTCTCCCGATGTGGAAAACATATCCTGAATACCACTGCTTGTCTCACCTCTTATGCACTAGCTTGATCCAGGCTTCAGGGTGCTGATGCCGGCCAGGTCAGGTCTGGCAACTCCTTGCTGCTTCTGAACCATCTATCCCTCCCCTTGCTGCTCAGTCTGATTCCTCAACTTTGTCTTTGATGTTCAAGGCTCCTAGATTGTCATATATAATTGATTCACCTATTTTTTTTGGGTGTTTGTTGTAAAAGGGACCACAGAAACCATGTGACTACTCCACCATCTTGGCCCCGCCCCTCTGTCCCACTTTTTATTGAAATTAAAAAGAAGACACATTTAAAACATGGTTACTATCATGATTGGTATACAATATTGCATCATCACTTTATATTTATATAGCTTGTTTTAGAGTTTATAGGGGAAATATATTAATTTATCTTTACACCCTGATGAAGAAAGGATGAGAATTATTATCTTCATAAAAAAAAATGAAGATTTTTAAGATTCAAGAAATTTACCAATATTTCCAAGTTCAGAGTAAGCAAATGATGTAGCCAAAGGCTCAAATCTGTGACTTCTGACTTTCATTTATCTGGACTTCAATTTCTTTATTCATTGAAAGGTAAGGTCAGTTTACAGTCCTCACCTTGAAATTTTATGACTGAATGAGTCCTTAGCCTGGTATTTTCCATCTATGTTAGGTAGCCTTATCCTCATTTTTATAAAGTCAGGATTACTAAATATCCTTTGAAACATATATAAATTAATATCCAAATATTGTGTGTCTGTTGTAGAATGATGTATGCTCGACAATTTGAATGTGACACTTCAAATCAAGACTTTGTAAGAATAAAATGACCCATCGCCCATTATCTCTTTTGCCATTTTTTCTATAGAGGGAAAAAGATAACAATATCTGTGCACCTCCTGAGAATGGCCTTGGCACATCTTAATATTCATAAGTTCTTTGAGGAAGCAGCGGGCTAACTTGATGGTGAGAAAGATTGAGTAAATACAAAAAGTACTCTACTGTGATAGCAATATTCTCCTAAATGACAAGCCAGGGAAGGGTTTATCAGACACTGTATCTTGCCTCAATTATTAAAAATATTTAGATGGCTCTGTGGTCTAATGTTTGAAGTCACAACCAATGGCAAGGGGTATTTAGCCTGAGCCAACTGAGATCAGTTAAGTGGTCTGTGATCAAGTATTTCTATCACACCAGTGGAAAGCAATCAAGTGTTTTTATTTGTTTTTTCTTTTTTTTAAACACAGAAAATAATTTTATCTAGTAGTAAAAAGTATTAAGAATATTGTCCAAGTTTAAATGCCAATATTTATTATCAATAATTATTTCACTGGTGCATTTGGGAAAGGAAGATGAAAGTGGTTTTTATCTCATTAGCATGTCTTCACTGTTAACTGTTGGTAATATTAGTTCCCTTTGATCTTCCTTTTGATTATAGTGTGCAAAGCAGATGTAATCTATTATTATTTCCATTAATAACTAAGTGTCTCTGTGGTTGACAAGGCAATTTGTTATTATCAGGCTGCCTTTGTGCAGTGCAAAGAGGTTTACACTCTCTCTCCCAGCCAGTCTGTCTAAAACAACAGGTGTTTATCTGCTCTCAGCAGCCTCGACATGGTGCCCTCTTCAAATGGCCTTGTGATTGCAGCTGGACAAAGAAAGGACGGGAGATGGAGAATCAGGGCATGCAGATCCTAATCTGGACACAGTTTTTATCTTGGGAGCTTCAGCAAATTGGGGAATCTCACCCCGAGTATATTCTACTGACTGTGCTTTGTTTCTTTGTGGTTTAAGTTGGGCAAGAGAAGAGGGGTTAAAGGCAGGAGTGAGAAAGTGGCGGTGAAGCTGAAGTTTTGGCAGATTATGAAGGTGAATGATTTGCAGCTCAAGATGCTTTATTGTCAAGTTTCTATATTTGTCTTGAATTCCATGTGTCTCTGGCATCCTCATTCCCAGGGACTTTGAGATATTTGACACATACAAGGATAATTTTCCTCTACTTCCAAAATGACTCCACCTCCAAGAATAATGCAGTGGTTGACTCATTAAGAAAGAAAAGAATGTGAGTGGAGTTGAGTTCAAAATAGGACAACCTCATGTTGTTTAAATAGAGTGGGAGGATTTTCAAGCAGAAACTTTTTCTGATGGGTTGCATTGACACCCTTCCTCTGCCATCTACCAGAAAAAGTTTCATTTGTTCTAAATCTAGCAATTTGCAGCACAGATTATATACTTGGAGGCCTCACCTGTACTATGAATTTAACCATACTGCCTCTAACAACAGCACAGGGAAGGTAATGGAACTGTCTAAAGTGGCAGCATCAATTGGAGGCAGCTGTTGACAGCTATTGTTTTGTAGGTGGATATATGTGCTGCTGCATAAATAGACTTTGATGAACTTAACATGTCATGGAAGCTATGTACCAATATGTTCGGATGTGTCATAAAGAATAGAGAAAAGAAAATGAATTTGCTATGTCAGGTGGTCCTGTCAGATTCTTTTGGGCCAGAGTTACTCTCTGAGATAGTTGAGGTGCTCTTTTTGAGCTAGAGGTTACTGAGTTCGTAGCAGAGGCCCCCTAATGAAATGATCATTGCAGCTCAGTGTGTTTTGACCCCACAGACAAATCCCAGCCTTTGATTGATCCATCTAGATCATGCCACAGTAGGTACTGCATTCTTTGAGGGGGGGTGGTTAGCGCAAACTAAGCTCCCTTATTGCTAAGGACTTGCATCGTGAGATCCTCTTTTAACTAGAATGGTTGTTTGGTTGGATGACACCTGTTTGTGCTGAGGAGTAACAAATGGAAAAGAGCTACATTTCTCTTAACACTAATTCCGAACCGTCACTGAGCTAGAAGCTTTGCATTTGCCCTCCGATTTCATATTGCACCATAATCTGGATTGACTCTTGTATTCTTGCTATTTTAAAGTAAGCAACGAGGCGAATGTTTCTAAGAACCAAGATACAAGTCAAAGGTTTTTTTTTTTTTTTAAATCCTTTGTTGTCTTCACAAAATAAAATCGAATAGTTTTTAGAATTTACTCACATTGGTTTCAGCCTCTCGGTTTATGAGATTTGCTCTTTTCAAACATCTAAGAAGCTCCATACCACCACTTTTTTTTTGGAGGAGATGTACAGACACAGAGAGCTTTGCCCACACCCAGGTGACTGCTTCCCCATGAGATATCCTGACCCCTATTACTGGTCTTGATAAGGAAATGATTGGCAGTCCTGAAGTTCCTTCCTGACTCAAAAGGCAGACTCCTTGATTACTAAGCAAGAACATTAAGCACTAAGCTGGGACTGAATGTTTCATTTGTTGCAAGGTGTGAAATTTGTCTTCTAGTAAAATTGCACACAGCTCTTGGTGTGATTCATTTTTGTATAAGAGAAATCAGTCACCATTTGTTAATTCCATTTGTCCTTCCACTAGAGAGGAAAAATAATTAACTGTGTGGTGTTGGCTGCAGTTTGTCAGTGCATTAACCGAAATTTACTAATGCTCTTCTGGACATAGTCTTAAGAGTTAGATATCATCATTGTAATTTTAAAGACAAAGGAAGTATGTTGTGAGAAACTGAGTAACTTCCCCAAAGTTAGACCATTACTAGAGGTGAAACCACTTTTGGAAACCAAAGTTAAGTTTCTTTACGTTAGTACATTTTTTGTTCTATTAATTTCTTTCTTGAAAGAGGAGAAAAAAGGTATGAAATTTGGAGTGATTTAGACTCTGGATTATCTTTGGAGTACAGGCTTGTTGACATGAAATATCTAACTTTTATGGGATGGATCACAACCCCCGTTGGAGGTGTCAGAGAAACTGAGCAAGATTGAGGCTAACTACTAGATGTAATTATTTTGTTGAGGTATTATTATTATAACGACGTGCTAGAGGACATTATTTAAAACCTATCTCAGTATATAATTTGTGTAAATTGATCGATATCACTTTATTGTTTATCAATATAAAACATTTATTTTTAGCTTTGAATTGTGCGCTCTTTCATCTTTGGAAACCCAAGGATAGTTTCTTAGAAACTATCCCCTCATGGAAACTTTTAAATTCTAGTTCTCCAGCCTCATTTCACTGTACCCCTGTCATTGAGGGCTTACAACAGTGAACATCCTGGGCTGAGTGCCCTTGACTAAGAGTCAGACACAGGTTTGAAAATGTGACCTTGGGCAGCTCATGTACCTTCTCGAAGTCCCTGTTTCCTCAGAAGTCCGATCCCCCAGGGGATACTGTAAGGATTAAATGGCATACATATGTGAAAGAGTCTAACAGCATTTCCCATCAACAGGAGGTGCCCAGTGAATGTTAGCTGAATCTGAATTTATTTGCAAAGCAAAATTAGCTTATGTGAACATTCTTTTCTAACTGATTAGGAAAGCTTTTTGGCTTTCCTTTACTTAGCAACCATTTGTTGTTAAAGAGTACAACTGCCTGAAATTGAAGAAAAGCACAAAAGCTGCATGCATTTATGTGACATCCCTGAGAGGACAGATGCAAAATTGTATAACACTGAAGAAGAATGCATTCTGGCTAAGCCAGACCTATACAGCCTTCCAGGGGCTCCTGTTATTAGCCAGGCTTGTCAAGAACTAATCACTAGCTTTCAAGTTTCTAAGCCTGCTCTGAAGGTTTACTCTAACCTTACCATACACAAAAATGTTTGTGTTGCTACTCACTGATAAGGAGACTATTAGCATTCATTAAGTACAGCCATAAATCTCTCCCCCTTGGAAGAGCAATAATGCAGCCTTCCAAGGGCCATAATGAATGCAGAGTTTAATCTCTCCTTGGGAGAGTGTCCTACCTTCAACCTCTACTGAAGTCAGACACTCTAGGGAGAGCACGGCGTTCTGGGAATGAGACTGATGACAAAGGTTTATGTTCTTGCCTGAATTTAGGTGTAGAAAGCCTCCAAGTTACAATTAAAACAGAAGCCTTAATTTTAAAAAAGAAATGAAAAGAACAGAGACTTGTTCAGGAAAGTGGAGAGTTAAATTTATTGAGCACCTATTACAAATGGCAAGCACTATAGAAGGGATTATTTTACCTGCAATAGCTCATTTTCTCCTCACAACTACCCTCCAAGTGATTGCTCCACCAAGGTCCGAAGGAGAAATGAGTGATTCAGAGATTGATTTACCAGCCTGAGATCACAGAACTAGAATGCATCAAAAGCTTGTAGTGATTTGAATTTAGTTATCTTTGACTCTATAGTCCAGAACATTTCATACTATTAGATGTTGTCCCTAAAAGCATTAACTTATTATTTTTAGAAGTCAGATTTCTCTGGGTGAGAAGGAGAGGATGACCTCTGTAGTGAGGTGGAGGCAGTTCAGGGATGACCAAGGAAAAAGATAAGGCCATGAGATAGCAGTGTTGCACAGTATCCTATTTATTGGGGCCAATACATTGACAGCCCACGAATAGTCTCATGCAGTGTGCAGTTTTTCCCAGCAGGAGGTCCTACATAGGCCAACAGTGCAAGGAAGCCACCAGAAGGGGAAGAGGGCAAGGAAACTTTCAGGGAAGAGAAGAAGTGGGGAGGGTGCTTGCCTCTGTCTAGACAAAGCCCCTTAGCAGCAAGGTGGGAAGTGTCTGGGTCAGAGAGCTTGGGAAGGGCAGCAGCAGCTTGAGATCTTTGTAGATACAGGGTTTATCTTATCTTTGGCTAGCTGATACTGGGCAGAGTTTCACAGGGTATGTAAAACAGGAAGATTCAAAATGGCTAAAAATCTGCTTGTTCAGTCTATTTTTAAAACAACTGAATGAGCAAAAAATTGAGTTTGGAGTCAGCAGGCTTTTTGTACTAACCGGCCCAACCCATTATAAAGAAATAAACACCGTGGGGCACAGAGACTATATTTAGTTCATTTATATAACAGCCTCCAAGATAGAAAGAACATGGAGGGTTGGAACCTCATTTCTATTTTAGAGAACATTTATAGCATATACTGTGAAATCTTCTCTGCTGCACTTTGTTGACACAGTGTTCCAGGGTTTTATTTGAAGAACAGCATCCCTGGGTTGCAATATTCTTGAACATATTTTCCCTGTGAGCTCTGCCTTCTACTTCCATGTTCCCTGAGTGGAAAACACCTAGTGTCCCATGTGATCTGATACAGCTTCACAGCTGAGTTACAGAGCTCCGGAACCAATGGTCCAGGGACAAAAAAAAAGTTTTCTTTCTCTATGGACCAATAAGGAAGACATCACCTGATTCTGTGCTAAGTTATTAACCAGATGTGAGAATGCCTATGCAGTTTAATGGTTCTTATCTTCTCCCTCTATAAGTTTCTTTCACAGGAGCCCAGACTTTCAACATTCTATTATCTCTGAGTTTCTTGAGCAGATGGTAATGAGTGAACTTCATTTCCAGGGTCCTGAAATAAAAGAAGAACTAACTTATCCAAGTGTGAAAACCTAACATGTTCATAGGCATTGTCATGCAGTGATCATCGTCATAATGACTTCTGAAGAAGTTTCCACCCCTGAGAGAAGATGAAGTATGGAGGCTATTATACTGGGATCCTTGAGTATCAGTGAGTGCCTCTTTAATTATTTCGTCTGTAAAATTGAAAGTTACCTTAAATATAAAGCTTCAGAGTATAGAACAGTATGGCGTAAAATGGTGGATATTTGACTATGAGTTCAACAACAAAGGTAAACAAAACAAAAACCAACAAAATGGCTTGAGATTTCAGAAAGCAAATTAAAATTTTGACCTGATTTGCTGACAAATCACATTAGAAGATGGAGCTCATCTCTAAAGTAGAGGACTGTGGACGTATCTTCCAAGCTGATGATTCTATGGAGTGTGAGGCAAAATCTACCAGCTCAGTTTTGTTTAGCTAGAAGTTCATCTCTAATTGAGTCTATTCATAAATATTATAATGAAATATCAGCTTTAAATAAGCTTTATGTGTGATTGCGCGAGTTGGTTTAACGCTTTATTTAAGCTTTGCATGTTTAGCTTGCTTGAATACACTTGCACAGGCCTTCTATTCTGCAGGGGATAGAAAAGGAAATGGGGAAATCTCATTTAAAAAGAATTTTTTTAATAATTATTTCATTATCTTTGCAATTTTTAAGTCTCTGACTTGACAATGAGTCCTATTTGTATTACCTCAGCCCCCTGAGAATGAAATAATAGAGATATTTGTGCACTACGAAGAGAAAAAGAAAGAGATTTTTAAATGAATTTAAAATAAAACTTTGTGATCTCATCAAGCTTATAAACTATGGAAATGGTATTTTAGTCTCAGTAGGAGTTGAACAATTTGCATGTGTTTTCAGCTACCTTAAGGCACTTCAAAAAAAAGAAAAAGGAAGAAGATTATTAGTTTCCTCTTTAGAGGAGAGCTGGATCGATTTCACAGCGAAGATGAGAGAATTCTGAAAGGTCAATGATTGGAAAGAGGCCAAAAACAGGTTTAGGTTTCGTGTTCCTTTTTAGGTCTGATTCCTGGTTTAGGGAGGTCTTTGTCTACTCTGTGGCTTGGATTCCTGCTTTTTTACTGATATAAGACACATAGCAGGGCAAGAAAAGCTTTCAGTTCCTTCTTGTGTCCCAAGACACAGTGAGCATTCTTCACTTTTAAGAGTGGCCATATTATCAAAAAACTGGACAAAAATTGTCTCCCTACTTATTCCCATTATACAATTTGAGGTTTTTATTGAGGTTTTGAGGTGAAGGAAGACAAGACAAGAGATGGTGTTCAGCAGGAGCCAGGCATTTTTCCAATAGACTGAGTCAATCTAATACACATAGTAAAAAGGATTATAGCCGTCAACCCCAAGGGATTCTGGAAGTTTTTCTACACAGTAAATAGAATTAGGCTACTGGTTGATATTTATCAGGTATCACCAGTCATTTGAAGCTTTGTGTGCGCAGATCTCAAAATGTCTCCAGTTTAATGTCTTGACTTATTTTATTAGTCTGACTAGTTAAAATTCTGAATATAAAATGGATTTAGATAAAGGGAAATCTGTGTAGTGAAACATCATTGATTTGATTTTGGTTCATTCAAAGTATTTCCTAAATTTATCCATGTGTTATTCCCAAATTAGCAAGCTAGTTTTTCCCCAATTACATTGTTAAATTAATCTGATGTATGGATGATATTGAAATTGAAGGAAAAAACTATCCCTCTTGAGTAATTTCTCACACTTGCTGGTTAATTAGAAATGGCAAATCAGATCTGTGAGTCAATCTGGTGGTTTGTAATGGAAAGAAGAAAAAGGTAGGATTACAAATAAAGTTACATTTTTTTCTCAATCTCCCTCTACTTGACCCCAAATTTTAGTGAAATCTTTTATAAAATCATTATTATAAGAAATATTAAAGATGAGAAAAACATATGTGTTATGGTTTTCATTCCTTTATATCGAAATCATTAATCTGATACTTCCATCTACACTCATTTAAAGATATTTATTTAGCCATCTGCCTGCTATTAAATATTCCATGGTTACAATCCTGCTAATAAACCTATGTATTTGCCACCATTGTTTTCTTTTTTATCACTTTTTAACTGTTTGCTGAGGTATAACAGGTACATTAAAAACTGCTAAAACTAAAAGATAAACCAGAAAAAAAAGAAAAAAAAAAAAAAACACTGACGCCAAGTGGATTCCAACTCCCAGTGACCCTGTAAGACAGAGTAGAAATGTCTCATGGGGTTTCCAAGGTTGTAATCTTTATGGAAGCTACTGCCATAACCTTCTCTCAAGGGGCAGCTAGTGGGTTTCAACCGCCAACCTTTCTGTTAGCAGCTGAGTGATAAATCAGTTGAAACAAATATATACATGCACTAACTCATCACCACTATCAAGATAATGATTAAAAAAAAATCTCGGGAGAAGATGTGACAAACTGCGTCTGCAGAGATTTAAAGTCTTGGAAACCCTGTGGGGTCACTATGAGTTGGAATTGACTTGATGGCAGTGGATTTGGGGTCCAGATTTTATCTATCACCTATACATATATATTACATGTAAAGCTGAACATTTGTAAATAAGTCTTTGTATGGACATGATTTTATTTCTCTTGGGTAAATACCTAGAAGTAGAATGGCTGGATCATAAGTGAATGTTTAACTTTTTAGAAACTACATAGTTGTTTACCCAAGTGGCTCTACCATTTGACATTTCAATCAGCAATGTATGAGAGTTTCATTAACTTCACATTCTTCCCAACACTTGTTATGGTTAATCTTTTAAATTTTAAACACTATAACAGAGGTGTAGGAGTATCACACTGTGGTCTTAATTTACATTTCCCAACTGACTACTGATGTTGAGTATATTTGCGTATGTTTGTCATCCGTATATCTTCTTTGGTAAGGTGAACAATATTTTCCTATTTTTCACTGGGTTGTTTGTTTTCTTATTATCGGATTTTGAGAGGCCGTTACATAATCTGGATACAAGACGTTTATCATTTAGGTGACATGCAAATATTTTCTCCCAGTCTATAGTTTTTGTTTTCATTTTCTTAACAATGTGTTTCAAAGAGGAGAGTTCTTAATTTTGATAAAATCTAAGTTATAAAGTATTCTTTTATGAATTGTGATTTTGATGTTATATATAGAATTTTTTTTGCCACTTCAAAGTCGTAAAGACTTCCTTCTATTTTTTTTTTTTCCTAGAAATTCAAGATTTTTAGGTTTAACATTTAGGCATATGATCAGTTTTGAGTTAATTTTTAAAGATGGTGTGAAATATAGATCAAACTTCATATTTTTGTATAAGTATATCCAATTGTTCCAGAATCATGTTTTGAAAAGAATTTTATTTCTTGACTGAATTAAGTTTGCATCGTGTCAAATATTAATTGATCATCTATGTGCGGGTCTATTTCTGCACTCTCCATTATGTGCTATTGATGTTCCAATATCATAGTTTATTGAACTCAGCAGTGTAATTCCTCCAACTTTGTTCTTTTTCAAAGTTGTTTAGATATTTTGAAGCCGTGATGGAGCAGTGGTCAAGAGTTTAGACTACTAACCAAAAGGTCAGCAGTTCGAATCTACCAGTCACTCCTTGGAAATCCTTTGGAGCAGTTCTACTCTGTCCTATTGGGTTGCTATGAGTCAGAATCAACTCGACAGTAATGGGTTTGTTTTGTTTTTTTTGGTTTGGATATTTTAGGTTCTTTGAATTTTTATATTAATTTTAGAATGATATTCTCAATTTCCAAGAAATCCTGTTGTTAATATTAGGTTGAATACATAGGTCAATTTGGTGAGAATCGACATTCTGAAATTATTGAATCTTCTTATCGATGAACATTGTATATCTCTCCATTTGAGTCTTTTAAAATTTCTTTCAGCACTGTTTTTTTTTTTTTTACTTTTCAGTGTACATGTCTTGAGTATCTCTTAACAAATGTGTTGCTAAGGATTTCATGTTTTTGATTTTGTTGTAAATGGTTTTAATTTTTTTAATTTTATTTTCTGATTGTTTATTGCTAGTGTATAGAAATAACATTTATATGTTGTATTTTCATTCAGTTCAAAACATGCTTCTAATTTCTCTTTTGATTTCTTCTTTGATCAACGGGTTATTTAGAACTACTGTCCACATAGTTTCCAAATATGTGGACATTTTCTAAAGATCTTTCTGCTTATTACTTCTAATTTTATTCCATATGGCCAGAGAACTTACTTTGTATGACTTGAGATATTTTAAATTTATTGACCTGTTTTATGACTCATAATATGGTTCATCTCAGCAAATGTTCAGTGTGTAGTTGAAAAAAAGTATATTCTTTTATTCTTGAGTGGATGTCAATTAGGTCAAATTGGCTGATGTTCAAGTACTCATATCCTGATGATTTGTATATTTGTTCTATCAATTATTGTTTTCACTTATTGAGGGAAGGATATTGAAATATCTGATGATAACTGTGAATTTGTCTTTTCTTCTTTAAGTTCTATGAATTTTGTTTTATGTATTTTGAAGCTTTATATTTAAGTATGTAGATGTTTAAAAAATCTTATTATTGCCTCTTGATGAGATAATCCCAGGGTTTTTAGAATTGTTCTTTATCATTATGAAATGACTTTATTAATCTCTGGTGAAACTCTTTGCTATGAAAGCTCCTTTGCCTCATATTAGTATAGCACTTCCAGTTTCTTTTGATATTTTTATATCCTTTTACTTTAAACAATTTGTTTCTTTATATTTAAAGTGTGTCTTGGAAGGCACCGTAATATTACTTTCTACTTTTTAAATCCAATCTGACAATCTCTGCCTTTTAATAGAGTATTTAGTCCACTTACATTTAATGTATTGATATGATTAGGTTTATGTCTATCATGTAGTTATTTGTTCACTATTTGTCCTCTGTGTACTTTGTTTCCATTTTCCTATTTTTCTCCCTTCTTTTGGATTAAATGAATAATTTTATAACTCCATTCTTTTCCTTTGATTGTTTACTAGCTATAACTTTTTGCTGTTTTTAATTTTAGTGGTTGCTTTAGAATTTAGAGCATACATCTTTAACTTATCAAAGTCCACTTTCAAGTGATATACACTTTACAAATAGTATCAGAACTTTACAATAATATACTTTCATTACTTCCCTCTTGTCCTTTATGTTATCATATATCTGTATCTATCTATATGTCTGTATCGAAATCTATATATATGTCTGTGTATCTCTCTGTATATATTCTATTTATATATACATATGTCATCAACTCCACAATATGTTGTCATTATTATTGTTTAAACAGCCAATTATCTTGTAAACATATTTAAAGAATTAGAAAAAAAATCATATTTACCTGTCTTACACTGGGTTCTCTAGAGAAGCAAAACCAGTAAAATGTATAAATATATGTAGGGAGAGATTTATATCAAGGAAATGGCTCACATGGTTGTAGAAGCTAGAAAGTTCCATGTGCGTGGGTCACACTAGAGGCTTCTCCTGGCTCACAGGCTGTGGAGACCACGAATCCCAAGATCAGTAGGCAAGATGGCAGGGAAGCTGCTAGCTCAAGTCCCAAGAACTGGAGGCCAAATGAACAGGAGCCAGCTGCAGGATCCAGAGCAAGCAAAAGCCCATGAGCCTTTCCGGATAGTCCATCTATATTTGATACAGTTCACAGCTCCACAGAAAATCTCTTTCAGCTGATTGGCTACTCACAGCAAATCCCATCATAGAGGTGCTCACATTGTATCAGATCTCATCATGGAAATGATTACATCATTATACGACTGTCAAACTACATCATAACTGCCAAACAACTGAGAATCATGGCCCAGTCAAATTGACACACAACCTTAATAATCACATCACTCATGTTTTAGTGCTTTTTCTTCCTATATTTCTATTTGATATTAGATTTCTGCTGCCTGTAGTAATTTATTGTACATTTCTTGGAGGGTGAGGTTTCTGGTAAAAAAAAGATTATTTTAGCTTTTGAATGTTGAAATAGTCTCTTTTATTTCAAGCCTTGTTTTTAGAGGATAGTTTTTACTAAGTATAGAATTTTAAGAAGTCCCTCATTGGTGCAAATGGTTAAAATCTCTTTTACTAGGAAAAAGATTATCAATTCAAACCCACCCAGAGGCACCTCACAAGACAGGCTTGGTGAACTGCTTTTGAAAGGTCACAGCCCTGAAAACCTTGTGGAGTAGTTCTACTCAGCACACATGGTGTTGCTGTCAGTTGACTTGAAGACAGCTAACCACAACAACAAAAGAACTGTAGATTGACTTTCTTTTTTTCCTTTCAGTACTCTATAAATTTTTTCATTGTCTTCTCACTTGCATTGTTACGTGTTAGAAATCTGGTGCCATCCATTGTTCCTATATACAAACTGTCTTTTTTTTTTCTAACTCCTGTTAATATTTTCTTTTTATGTGCAATTATGTGATGTGCAATTTTATTACAACATGCATTAATACAGTTTTCTTCATGTTTCTTGTACACAAAGTTAATTGAACATTTTTATTTTATATTTACATTTTTCATAAAATTTGGAAAGTTTTTTGGCCATTATTTCTTTAATTATCCCCTTCCCTGCCTTTCAGGAACTCTAATTATGCATATGTTAGGCTACTTGTATGTGAGCCATAGTGATCACTATTTTTTTTCTTTTTCTCTCTGTTTCTACTTTGGATATCTTCAAGTTCACTGACATTTGTCCTGCAATGTTGAATCTTCCCTTAATCCCATCTTGTATATATCTTGTTTCATATATTTTATTTTTTGTTTCAAAAAGGTCAGCTTGACTCTTTTGGATCTCACATGTTTCTATACAGAATCCAATTTTAATCACTGTTTTAAGATCCTCGACTGCTAATTCTATCATTTGTGGCAGTTTTGGTTCATTTCAATTGATTGATACACTCTTCATTATAAATCGTATTTTCCAGCTTATTTTTATGTGTGGCAATATATGATTGGATGTCAGACATTAGAAATTTTACTTTATATGATGCTTTATATTTTTGTATTCTTATAAACAACTTTGAGATTTGTCCTGGTATTCACTTAAATTACTTGGAAACAGCTTAACAGCTTAATCCTTTGAGTGTCTTTTTATTTTTTTTAAGGAATTTTTGGAGGGGACCAGAGCAGTATTTAGGGATAATTATTCCCCACTACTGGGACAAGATCCTCCTGAGTATCTATCCCAATGTCCTCTAAATTATTAGATTTTCTACTCTGGCTATTGTGAGCAGATACTATTCTCAGCCTAATGTGAGCTGACAAATTTTTCCTCTAATTACCTTTTAGATGATTATTTCCCTTGCTGCTGGTAGTTTCCTCACACTAATGTACTGATCATTACTCAGCTGAATTCTTGAGAGGAGTCCTGGGAAGATCTCTGGAGTTCATGCTCTGTGTACATTTCTTCCTTTGATATGCTGCCCTGAACCTTCTAACTATCTTGGCTTCCTGTGACTTACATTTCCTTCTCCTCGGCCGAGAGACCATTCTCTCCAGGAAGCAAGTGAAGGTGGGGGGCAATTGTAGAATTAACTTTCTGTTCATCTTTCAGGAGTCACTGTGCTTTGCTACCTGATGTCCAATGTTTCAAGAGCTGTTATTTCACACACACACACACACACACACACACACATATACACACACGCACATATAATATTATGTTGTGTTTCTGGTGAAAGTTTACTCAGCAAATTAGGTTCCATTTGACAATTTCCACACAAATGACATTAGTTATATTTTCCACATTGTGTCAAAATTCTCTTTGTGTTATGGTTGTTCCATTTCCAGTACTCTAGTTTCCCTGTCCCCTTATCTTCTCATCTTTGTTTTGGATAAAATGTTGACCTTTTAGATTCATACATGCATACATATATAACTTTTTTTTAGTAGAGCACCAATCTAACGGATGATATCCTTTATTTTGTGTGTCACTTTGCTTCTCTGTTAAAAGGTGATGTCAGGGAATAGTTTTGTTTCAAGATTTATAGACTGTTCCAGGGTGATAGTCTCAGGGAATCTTTTGGTCTCAGGTCATTCAATTATTCTGGCCTTTTTAAAGAATTTGAGTTTTGTTCTTCATTTTTCTCCCATTCTATCCAGGATCATCTATTGTACTCCTGGTCAGATCAGTTATTGGTGGTAGCCTGGAACCATCTAGTTCTTCAGGTCTCAGGGTAGTTGAGGTCATGGCTCATTTAGGCTATCAGCCTTGTAGACTTGTTTCTTCTCTGTGATTTTGGGTACCTCTTATTCTTTCCCCCCGATGAGTAAAGACCAATAGTTGTGTCTTAAATGGCCCCTTGAAAGGTTTTAAGACCCCAGATGCTACTCACTTCACTAGGATGCAGAACATGGACTTTGTGAGCTGTATTATGCCAATTGACGTAGTTGTCTCATGAGGTCCTAAACTTTCAAGCCTAGAAAACCAATCTTGAAAAGTACTTGTTTATGCCTGGAGACTATCTGTAGTTTTGTCTTCAATGAATATATATGCCTGCCCACATATATCTATATTTACATGTACATATACTTCTATTTGTTCTGACATATATATACACTTGTACCTATCCATATACATACAAACTGATACTCATCCACATGTGATCTTAGACTCATTTTTTGTTCTTTGTTGGAGTTGTTGCACTCTTATATATGTCAGATTTTTTGGTGCAGGTATATTTTTCTCATGAGCGCTTCGCAGTGGCATCATTTACTTTGATCATGCTGTGCTCACTGTACACCCACATTCGGTGCCACTTTTCCATCACCAAAAATAACAAGTATCTGTGATCTAGAGCATGCTTCCTGTTCCCTTCACTCCTTCCCCTGGTAGCCACCAATGAACATTGGTCTCTTTCTCTCTCTCTCTCTCTATATATATATATGTCTATTCTTGTCTTCTTATAAATAAGGATTATACAATATTTGTCCTTATGTGCTTGACTTATTTCACTTAGCATTATACCCCCCAGGTCCAACCATGTTATAATATGCTTCTCAGACTCATCATTGTTCTTTATGATTTAGTATTCCATGGGAGCCCTGGTGGTGCAGTGGTTAAGAGCTTGGCTGTGAACCAAAAGACCGCCAGTTTGAATCCGTCAAACACTCCTTGGAAACCCTATGGGGCAGTTCTAGTCTGTTCTATAGGGTCACTATGAGTCGGAATCAAATTTTTTTGTTTGTATTTTTAATATTCCATTGTATGTATGTACCACGTTTTGCTTATCATTCATCCACTGATGGACACTTGGGTTGTTTCCATTTTTTTGCTATTGTGACTAAAGCTACAATCAACATAAGACTGTATATATCTGTTCATGTCACAACTTTTATGTCTCTAGAGCATATCCCTAAGAGTGGGATTGCTGGATCTTAAGGTAGTTTTATTTCTAGTTTTATGAGGAAGTGCCATATCGTTTTCCATAGCGGTTGTATCATTTTACAGTCCTACCAGCAATGGATAAGGTTTCCATTCTCCCCACATCCTTGCCAAACTTGCCAACATTGTTGTTGGCTTTTTCTTTTTTTATCAGTATCATTTTAGCTGGGGTGCTATGGTATCTCAATTTTGTTTTGATTTGCATCTCTCTAATGGCTAATGTTCATGAGCATCTTTTTATGTGTTTGTTGGCTGCTTGAATGTCCTCTTTGGTGGAGGTTCTGTTCATGTTCATTGTTCATTTTGTGATTGGGTTGTTTATATTTTTGTTTTTTCAGTTTTCTAAAAATTTTGGAGATTAAACCCTTATCAGATATGTCCTTTCCAAAGATTTTTTTCTGTAGGTTATTTTTTTTAACTCTTTTGGTAATGTCTTTCGATGACCATAAATTTTTAATTTTTATAAGGTCCCATTTATCTATTTTGTCTTCTTCTATTCATGCATTTGTTGTTATGTTGGTTATCTATTTTTACAAAAAATTAGGCCCCATAGTTTTCTCCCTATGTTTTCTTCCAGTAATTTTATAGTTTTAACATTTTGGTCTTTGATTAATTTTGAGTTAGTTTTTGTGTATGATTTGAGGTATGGGTCCTATTTCATTTTTCTGCAAATGGATATCTAGTTTTGGCAGCACAAATTATTAAAGAAAACATTTTTGCCCTATTGAATGGACTTTGACACCTTGTCGAAAATCAGTTGTCTGTAGATGGCTGGGTTTGATTCTGAGTTATTAATTCTGTTTCACTGGTCTATGTTTCTATCATTGAACCAATACTAGGCTGTTTTGATTATAGTCACTGTGTAGTGTTTTGGTATCAGGGAATGTGAGACTTTCTGCTTTGTTCTTTTTCTTCAGTACTGCTTTTGCTATTCTGGGTTTCTTTCCTTTCCATATGAAGTTGGTTATTAGTTTTTCTAATTCAGTAAAGAAGGTTTTTGGGATTTCTATTGGGATTGTAATGTATCTGTAGATTGTTTTAGGTAGAATTGACATTTTCACTGTATTAAGTCTTCCAATCCATTAGCATGGGCTGTCTTTCCATTTTGATAGATCTCTTTTAGTCTCTTATAGTAGTATTTTAGTAGCCCTGATGGCTTGGTGGTTAAGCATTCAGCTGCTAACTGAGAGGTCGGCGGTTCAAACCCAATAGCTACTGTGCAGGAGAAAGATGTGGCAGTCTGTTTCTGTAAAGATTTACCATCTTGTGAACCCTGTGGGATAGTTCTACTTTGTCCTATAGGGTCACTATGAGTTGGATTCAACTCTGTGGCAATGAGAGTTGTGTTTTATAACTTTTATTGTATAATTCTTTTATGTCACTGATTAGATTGATTTCTAGATATTTTATCATTTGGGGGCATATTTTAAATGGTATTGTTTTCTTGATTTCTTTTTTGGAGTAGTCTTTGTTAATGTAAAGGTATCAGACTGATTTTTGTGTGTTGATCTTGCACCCTGCGATGTTGCTGAACTCTTCTATCAGTTCCAGAAGTTTTCTTGTGGAATCTTTAGGGTCTTCTATGTATAGAATCATGCAATCTGCAAATAGAGATAGTTTTACTTCCTCCTCCCCAATTTGGATAAATTTTACTTCTCTTTCTTGCCTTATTGTGACTTCCAGTACAATATTGAATAAGAATGGTGATGATGGGCATGCTTTAATAATGGGTATTCAAAAAGGGAAGGCTCTCAGTCTTTCTCCATTGAGTATAATATTGGTTGTTGGTTTTGCATATATACCTTTAATTATGTTGAAAAATTTCCCTTCTATTCTTATTTTGCTGAAGGTTTTTATCTGGAAAAAGTGTTGAATTTTATTGAACTCCTTTTCTGCATCAACTGATAGGATCATATGGTTCTTTTCTTTGGTTTTATTTATGTAGTGGATTACATTGACAGACTTTCTAATGTTGAACCAACTTTGTAAACCTAGTATGAATCCCACTTGATTGTGGTGTATAACTTTTCTGATATGTTGCTGAATTCTGTTGAAAATTTTCATATCTATGTTCATGAGGGATACAAGCCTGTAAGATTCCTTTTATTGCAATGTCTTTTCTTGGTTTAAGTATCAGGGCTATGCTGACTTTATAGAAAGAGTTCAGTAGTATTCCTTCGTATTCCTTCCTCTTCTATGTTTTTGAAGAGATTGAGTAGAATTAGTATCAGCTCTTCTCTGAATGTTTGATTTAATTCCCCAACGTAGCCATCTGATCCTGGGACTTTTTTTTTTTTTTTTGGCAGTTTTTTGATAACATCTTCAGTCTCTTCTTTTGTAATGGGTTTGTTTAGATATTCTACTTCTGTTTTGTGTTAGTTTAGGTAGGTAGTGTATTTCTAGGCATTTGTCCATTTCATCTAGGTTTTCAAATTTGTTGGAGTATAATTTTTCATAGTAATCTGTTATGAATCTCTTTATCTCAGTTGGATTGGTTGTAACATCTCCAGTTTCATTTCTTAATTTGGTTATTTACTTCTTCTGGTTATTTCTTTTGTCAATCTAGGTAGAATTTTGTCTATTTTATTGATCCTTTCAAGAAAACAGCTTTTGTTGATTCTTTCTATTGATTTTCTATTTTGTTTATTTCTGCCCTGATTTTTATTATCTCCTTCTTTCTGGTAGCTTTAGGCTTCTTTTGCTCTTCCTTTTCTGTTTGTTCATGTTGTTGATTTAGGTTATTGATTTTGGATCTATCTTCTTTTTTAATGAAGGCATTATTGCTATGAATTTCCTGGTGAGTACTGCTTTTGCTATATCCAAAGGTTTTGATATGTTGTGGTTTTGTTTTCATTTAATTGTAAGAATTTTTAATTTCACTTTTGATTTCTTTTGTGAACCAATAATTTTTAGGGATAAATGGGAGCAACCACTAACTTTGCCATCTTGCCCTACCTACTGCTCATATATTTTTGCAAACTTGCTGAACTTGCTTATTAGTTCTATTTTTTTAAGTGGGTTATTTATATACAATATCATATTGTCTGCAAATAGATATAGCTTTACCTGTTAATTTCCAATCTGGATGATTTTTTAAAATTTCTTCCTTAATTGTCCTGGTTAGAACCTCCAGTACAATATGAAATACAAGTGGCAATAGTAGACACTCTTATCATGTTTCTGATCTTAGTGAAAAGCATCCAGTCTTTCATTAGTATGATGTTAGTTGTGAGTTTTTCATAGATGTTGTTGTTGTTGCTGCCATTGAGTTGATTCCACCTCATAGTGACCCTCGGTACAACAGAAAGAAACACTGCCCAGTCCTGTGTCATCCTCACAATTGTTGTTATGCTCGAGCCCATTGTTGCAGTTAATGTGTCAATCCATCTCATTGAGGGTCTTCCTTATTTTTGCTGCCACTTTACTTTACTAAGTATGATGGCCTTTTCCAGGGACTGATCTCTCCTGAAAACATGTCCAAACTATGTGAGACAAAGTCTCACCATCCTTGCTTCTAGTGAACATTCTGGCTGTATTTCTTCCAAGATAGATTTGTTTGTTCTTCTGGCAATCCATGGTATATTCAATATTCTTCATGAACACCACAGCTCAAAGGCATCAATTCTTCTTTTGTCTTCCTTATTCATTGTTCATTTTTCACATACATATGAGACAATTGAAAACACCATGGCTTGGGTGAGGTGCACCCTAAGATTATCCTTAAAGTTACATCTTTGCTTTTTAACACTTTAAAGAGATCATTTGCAGCCGATTTACCCAGTGCAATGTGTCATTTGATTTCTTGACTGCTCCTTCCATGGGCATTGACTGTGGATCGAAGGAAAGTGAAATCCTTATAACTTCAATATCTTCTCCATTTATCATGATATTGCTTATTGATCCAGTGAGAATTTTTGTTTTCATTACGTTGAGGCATAATCCATACTGAAAGCTGTGGTCTTTGATCTTCATCAGTAAGTACTTCAAGTCTTCTTCACTTTCAGCAAGCAAGATTGTGTCATCTGCATATTGAGGTTGTTGATGAGTTTTTCTCCAATCCTGATGAAGTGTTCTTCTTCCTTTAGTCCAACTTCACAGATTATTTGCTCAGCATACAGATTGAATAAGTATGGTGAGAGGATACATACTGACTTACACCTTTCTTGGTTTTAAACCACACAGTATCCCCTTGTTCTGTTCGAATGACTGCCCTTGGTCTAAGTACAGGTTCCTTATCAGCACAATTAAGTGTTCTGGAATTACCATTCTTTGCAAAGTTATCCATAATTTGTTATGATCCACACAGTCCAATGCCCTTGCATAGTCAATAAAACACAAGTAAACGACTTTCTAGCATTCTCTGCTTTCAGCCAGGATCCATCTGACATCAGCAATGATATCCCTGGTTCCACATCTTCTTCTGAATCTGGCTTGAATTTCTGTCAGTTCCCTGTTGATGTACTGCTGTAACCACTTTTGAATGATCTTCAGCCAAATTTTACTTGTGTGTAATATTAATGATACTGTTCGATAATTTCCACATTCTGTTGGGTCACCTTTCTTTGGAATGGGTACAAATATGAATCTCTTCCAGTCAGAAGGCCAGGTAATTGTCCTCCAAATTTCTTGGCATACAGGAGTGAGTACTTCCAGTGCTGCATCTGTCTGTTGAAACATCTCAATTGGTATTCCATCGATTCCTGGAGCCTTGTTTTTCACCAGTGCCTTCACTGCAACTTGGATCTCTTCCTTCAGTACCATCAGTTCCTGATCATATGCTGCCTCCTGAAATGGTTGAACATTGACTATTTCTCTTTGGTGCAGAGAATCTGTGTATTCTTTCCATCTTATTTTGGTGCTTCCTGTATTGTTTAATTTTTTTCCCCACAGAATCCTCCACTATTGCAACTCGAAGCTTGCATTTTTTTCTTCAGTTCCTTCAGCTTGAGAAATGCTGAGCTTGTTCATCCCTTTTGGTTTTCTAACTCCAGTTAGAAAAGTATTTCATAAATTATTTCATTATAATACTTTACTTTGTCTTCTTGAGCCACCCTTTGAAAACTTCTGTTCAGCTCTTGTCATCATTTCTTCCTGTCGCTTTAGCTACTCTATATTCAAAAACAACTCTCAGAGTCTCTCCTGAAATTCATTTTGGTCTTTTTTCTTTCCTGTCTTTGTAATGACCTCTTGCATTCTTCATGTATAATGTCCTTGATGTCATTCCACAACTTGTCTGATCTTTGGTCATTAGTGTTCAATGCATCAAATCTATTCTTGAGATGGTCTCTAAATTCAGGGGTGGATATACTCAAAATCATATTTTGACTCTCATGAGCTTGTTCTAATTTTCTTCAACTTCAGCTTGAACTTGCATATGAGTGATTGATGGTCTGTTCCACAGTCAACCTGTGGTCTTGTTCTGACTGATGATATTGGGCTTCTCCATTGTCTCTTTTCACAGATATAGTCAATTTGACTTCTGTGTATTCCATCTGGCAAGGTCTACATGTATTGTCGTCATTTATGTTGTTGAAAAATGGTATTTGCAATGAAGAAGTCATTCTTGCAAAATTCTATCATGCAATCTGCAGTGTCATTTTTATCATCAGGGTCATATTTTCCAACTACGAGTCCTTCTTCTTTGTTTCTAACTTTTGCATTCCAATTGCCAGTAATTATCAATTTGTCTTGATTGCATGTTTGATCAATTTCAGACTGCAGAAGCTGGTGAAAATCTTCAATTTCTTCATCTTTGGCTTTAGTGGTTGGAGCGTAAATTTGAATAGTAGTCATATTAACTGGTCTTCCTTATAGGCATATGGATATCATCCTACCACTGACAGCATTCTACTTCAGGATAGATCTTGAAATGATGTTTTTGATGGTGAACGTAGCACCAGTCCTCTTCAATTTGTCATTCTGGCATAATAGATCATATGATTGTCTGATTCAAAATGGCCAATACCAGTCCATTTCAACTCACTAATACCTAGGATATCAATGTTTATGCATTCCATTTCATTTTTGATGACTTCCAATTTTCCTAGATTCATACTTTGTACATTCCACATTCAGATTATTAATGGATTTTGCAACTTTTTCTTCTCATTTTGAGTCATGCCACATCAGCAAATGAAGGTCCTGAAAGCTTGACTCCATCCGTGTCATTAAGGTCAACTCTACTTGGAGAAGACAGCTCTTCCCCAGTTGTCTTTTGAGTGTTTTCCAACCTGGGCTCATCTTCTGCCACAATATCTGACAATGTTTCTGCTGCTATTCAGAAGGCTTTCACTGGCCAATTTTTTCAGAAGTAGAATGCTCGGTCCTTCTTCCTAGTCTGTCTCAGTCTGGAAGGTCAGCAAAACCTGTCCAACAGGGGTGAGACCCTGCTGGTAGTTGAAATACCAGTAGAAAGCTTCCAGTATCACAGCAACCTGCAAGCCACCAGTAGTAAGACAAACTGACAGACACATTGTGGTTTTCATCGATACCCTTTACCAATCTGAGGGAGATCCCTTATATTCCTTGTTTCCTGAGTGTCTTTTATCAGGAAAGGGTGTTGGATTTTGTCAAATATTTTTCAGCATCTATTGGGCTGATCAGTGATTTTTGGTTTACAATATATTGATAAAGTGGTTTAAATTAGTTGATTTTAGGATGTTAAACCAACCTTTCATAACTGGAATAAATCCCACTTGCTTACGGATTCAGTTTGCTAGTATTTTGTTAAGGATTTTTGCATCCATATTCATAAAAGTTATTGGTCTATAGTTTTCTTGTGATGTGTTTGTCTGGTTTGCAGATCAGGGTATTTCTGGTCTAATAGAATGAATTGGGAAATATTCCTTTCTCTTCTATTTTTTGGAGAGTTAGTGAAAGAGTTGATACTAGTTCCTCTTTAAATGTTTGGTAAAACTCAGTGGTAAAACTATCTGTTCCTGGGCTTTTTTTTGTGGGTAGTTTTTGGATTACCAATTCAGTCTCTCCATTTTTATAAGTCTTCAGAGTGTCTTTTTTGTTGTTGTTGTTGCTGATATTTTGTGTCTTTCTAGGAATTTGTCCATTTCATTTATCTAGTTTATTGGGATAACATTTTTCATAATATTCCTTTATGGTAATTTTTATTTCTATAACATTGGTAGTAATACCTTCCTATTTCATTTCTGATTCTCGTAATTCAAGAGTTTTGTCTTTTTTTCTTAGACGATATAGCTAGACATTTGTCAATTTTGTTGATAATTCAAAGAAACTGTTTCTAATCCATCTTTTTTCTTCTTTGTTTTTAGTCTCTATATCATTAATTTCCACTCTTATCTTTATTATTTCCTTCCTTCTGATTATTTTAAGATTGATTTGGTCTTCTTTTTCTAGTGACTTACAGTGGAAGTTTACAGTATTGATTTGAGATCTTTCTTCTTTATATAGAAATTTAAAGTTATAATTCCTGTGCACTGCTTTAGCAGAATTCCATGAGTTTTGATCCATTTTGTCTTCATTTTCATTAATCTTTAAGTATTTTCTAATTTCATGTTTTATTTTCTATTTGATACATTGGCTATATAGTTGTATTTTAAAGTGCTTTTTAAATTTCCAGATATTTGTCAATTTTCCTAGAATCCTGGTGGCACAATGGTTAAAGTGCTCAGCAGCTAACCAAATGAAAGGTGGTTCCAACCTGCCAGCTGCTCTACAGAAGAAAGATGTGACAGTCTGCTTCCATAAAGATTAAAGCCTTGGAAACTCTATGAGGCAGGTCTGCCTTGTCCTGTACGGTCACTATGTATCAAAATAGACTCAATGGCAATGGGTTTGGTTTGGTGCTGGTCAATTTTTGTAACTTCTTTCTATTATTGATTCCTAATTTTATTCCCTTGTGGTCAAAGAATATACTTTGTATTATTTCTATACTTTTACATATATTGAGTTTTAAATGGCCTAGAGAATTGTTTGTTCTGGAAAATGTTCCATGTTCATTTAAGAAGAATGTATCTTCTGCTATTGTTAGCTGGAGTGGTCTATAGATTTCTGTTAGGTCTAGTTGGCTTATAGTGTCCTCAATTCTTTTGTTTCCTTGTAGATTGTCTACCTAGTTTTTATTCCTATTATTGAAAGTAAGGTACTGATGTCATACATTATTGTTTTTGAATTTTATATTTCTCCCTTCAATTCTATTAGTTTTTGCTCTGTATATTTTGGTTCTTTGTCATTAGGTGCATATATGTTTATAAGCGTTATATCTTCCTATTGGATTATCCTTTTTATCATTACAAAATATTTTTCTTTATCTCTAGTAACTTTTTTGTTTTAAAACTTTATTTTCTCTGATATTAGTATTGCCACTCCAGCTTTCTTGTTGTTGCTGTTTGCATAATATGTTTTTCATCCTTTTGCTTTCAGTCTATTTGTATCTTTGAATCTAACATGTGTCTCCTGTAGACAGTATATAGTTATCCAGTCTGACAATATATCTATCTTTTGATTGGCTTGTTCAATCCATTCACACTATTGTTATTAATGGCATAGATTTATGTCTGTTATTTTGCTTTTTGTTTTCTATATGTTTCATGTCTTTTTTGTTCCTCTACACAAACAGTTAGTGTTTGACTACTAGCCAAAATGTTGACAGTTCAAACTTACCCAGAAGAACCTCAGAAGATAGAACTGACAATCTGCTTTAGAAAAGTCACAGCCCTGAAAAACCTATGGATCAGTTCTATTCTTCACACGTGGGGTAACCACGAGTTGGAATTGACTCAACAACGACTAACAACAATAACAACAACATTCCTCCTTCACTGCCTTCTTTGCATTAAGTTAATATTTTCTAATGTAGCATTTTAATTTTATTACTTTTCACCATATTTTTTGTTATCTCCTTAGTGATTGTTCTAAGGTTTAATATATTGTTAGCTGCCATCAAACAGTTCCCTGATTCATGGAAACCCCATGTGCAATGGAACAAAGTGCTGCCTGTTCCTGCATCATCTCCATGATTGATTACAAATCAGACCATTGGGATCCATGGGGTTTTCATTGGCTCATGTTTGGAAGTAGATCTACAGGACTTTCTTCCTAGTCTAACTTAGTCTTCAAGCTCTACTGAAACCTGTTCAGCATCATAGCAACATGCCAGCCTCCACAGATGGATGGGTGGTGGCAGTGTATGAAGTTTGTTAGCCAGGAATCAAACTTGATCCTCTCACACGGAAGGCAAGAAGTCTACCACTGAGAGATTCAACTATTGGTCTCTACTGTTCTGGAGCAAAAGAGAATGAAGGAAACCAGAGGCTCAAGAAAGAAACTAGTCCATAGGACTAACAGTCCACATGAAACATGGCCTCTTCTAACCTGAGATCAGAACTAGATGGTGCCTGGCTACCACTAACAAGTGTTCTGACCAGGGACACAATAGAAGATTCCAGATAGAATTAGAGAAAAATGTAGGACAAAATTCAAATTCCTACAAAAGCCAGACCTACTGGACCGTTAGAGACTAGAGAAACCTCTGAGACTATCTCCCTAAGACACCTTTTGAGCTTGAAGAGAAGCTATTTCTGGAAGTCACCGTTCAGCCAAATAATAGATTGACTTACAAAATAAATAACATCACCTGTGAGTAATGTGATCCCTTAAGAAATTACCTATATGGGACCAAATGGTCAACATTTACCCAAAAGTAAAGATGAGAAGGCAAGGAGAAGAAGGGAAGCTAGAGCAATGGAAACAGAACAAACAGAATGGAAGTAATGAGAATACCGACACATTGTAAAAATTTAAACAAAGTCATGGAACAATTTGTATAAAAATTGTTTAATAGAAATCTCATTTCCTGTGTAAACTTTCACCTAAAACACAATAAAATATTATTTAAAAAAAAAAAAAAACACATAAACCAAGTTAAAGACAAACTGGAGAAAAATCAAGCATTTAATAAGGAGCTCAGTTTCTTAATATGCAAACAGGTCATACAAATCAATGAGAAGCAGAAAAACAATCCAGTCGGGGAGAGGGAGATTATACAAATAGGTCACAGAAAAATACAAATGGCCAATAAAGACATGGAAAGATGTCCAACCTCATTCATAACTAAAGCAATAAAAATTACAATGAATACATTTTAACTGATCATATTAGAAACAATTTAAAGATATGATAATGGTTTGGTTGCTCAGAGTGTAGCAAAACAAGCACTTTTATACACTAATGGTAAAAATGAAAATCACTACAATATTTTTGGAGTGAATTTGACATTACCTATCAAAATTTAAATTGCCCATATGCCCATCCCCAGCAATCTCACTTCTAGGAATTTATCCACAAGTGTATAAAGACACCTGTATAGCAGCAGCTTTATAAAAACAAATACCTGGCAACTAACTGTCCATCAGCAAGAACTGGTTAAGTAAAATATGCTCAGTCAAAAAAAAAAAAAACAAAAAAAACTCTATGGTAGACTAACTTGAAAAGTAAACTTTGTTTAATTACAACAATATAAAAAATATGCTCAGTCACAACTGAATACCATGTATCCATTAAAAGAAAAATGATGATATCCATGGCATATTGTGAAATTAAAAAAGTAAGTTTGAGAACAGTTAGTATGATTCCATCTGCATTTATGTTTTAAAAAACAAGTAGAGGGTAGGCGGGCACGATTCCTATACACAAGACAATGCCCAAACCGATCATGCCTCTGAGTTAGAAAAAAATTTGTAATAACTGAAGTAGATGGTGGATCTGAAATGGCCCTCCCTCCTCAAACTCCATACTTAAAAACAATGCTTTAAAGCATTGCAAAGAGAAAATTTCTCAACATGGCCTGACATTGAAGATCTAAAAGTATCTATCGGGCTGCTTTCATGACTTCCAACCATCAACACAGAAAATGGTTCTTTCTCAGAAAAACAGTGGGGCGGGTATTTAAGTCTGCAGGGAGAATGGAGGGAAGTAGTGGAGTGATAACTTCTAATTATTATTCATAAGGGCTCTGTGGCCACTCTGATCTAGTACAAACCAACAAAGGCACAGAATGTCTCTGAAAGAATAGAATAATCACCACCTCTGAACAGTGGTGATGAGGGAGCGAAGCTCAGGGATTTATGTACTATCAAACGTTTCACAAGATACATGGATTGTTTATTTGATTCAAACTGCCAACCTTCTGGTTAGCAGCCGAGCTCTTAAACATTATGCCACCAAGGCTCCATATCCAAATATATATATATTTTTTTACAGGGTGTGTCAGACAAAAGAAACAAATACAAAGCTGTGTGCGTGAGTTGGGGGGTGGGTGGGGGAGCCAAGCAAAGGAAAGAGGGTTCTTTTTTGTTTTTTGCAAGAACTAGATGTTTTGTAAGAATAGTCCAGGAATGGATCCCAGTGTATGTACTAACTTAGCATATGATCAAAGTGATATCACAAATAAAGGGGAAAGGAAGAATTGTTTAACAAACATTGCTGAAATGATTCACTAACATAAAGGTGTGGAATTTATATGATCACCCCATATCTCATGCTAAAATGAATTCTAGAAAGATTAAAGAATTAAATGTGCAAACCAAAACCCAAATCACCACCACCAACGCAAAACCCACCACAGAACAGCTAAAGATAATATAAGGACCATTTTAGTTAGCCTCTGAGTGGAGTAATTCTTTCTTATTCTTGTTAAAGAATAATGGCAACAATCATAAAGGAAAAAGATGGATTTTGTTACATCAAAATTTGAAATCCTTATTTATCAAGAAATAGTACAAATGATACGATGGAAAACAATTCAACGTAATTTTTTTTTTAAAAAATGAAAAGGCAAATGATAATTGGGAAACTTGCACAAACTGATAATGACGATATTCTGAATAGGAGAAATTTTATAAGTCAATACAATAGCTATCGAATACCAAGAAGACATGAATAATTTTTAGAAAAAGAAACATGAATGGCTAGTGGCTAAAAAAATATGAGTAATTCAGCCTTACTAGTCATTTAAGAATTGTAAATCAAAAAAACAAGGAGATGTCATTTGAGGCATATTAAATGAACAGAGTTTTTTTTTTTTTTTTATTGGAAATATAGTTTGGCAAAGGAAAGATGACAACGGCAGTCTTCCATAATGTGACAAGATTGTTTTATTCAAATAAAATTTTAATAAATTAAAACACAAATAGTAAGTGGGAAAAACATGTGCAAAACATAACTTAGAGATACAAATTTTAAAAATTATAAAGAACCTAAAAAGCAAGAACATTAAATGTAATTTAAAAATATATGGACTAATATTCAGTAATGAAATGAACTTTCATACATGGTACATGCTACAGCATGGACAAAACTTGAAAATAGTGAAAATACTATGCTCCCTGAGAGAAACCAGACACATAATGCCACATACTGTATACTTACATTTACATGAAATGTCCAGAAAAGGCATATCCATAGAGACAAAAAGCAGAGGGGTGGATGTCTGGGCTGGATGGCAAAGTGGTGTTTAACTACTAACTGGCACAAGGGATCTTTTGGGAGGGGTTGAAATGTTTAAAAACGGAATTATGGTGGCGTTGCACAATGCACAAGTTTACTAAAAATCATTGAATCGTACACTTGTTTTTGTTGTTATGTGCCCTGGCGTCGATTCTGACTCACAGTGACTCATAGTGAACAAAACACTGCCTGGTCTTGCACCATCCTCACAATCATTGTTATGTTTGAACCCATTGTTGCAGCCGCTGTTTCAATCTATCTTGCCGAGGGTCTTCCTCTTTTTCGTTGACCCTCTACTTTCCTAAACATGATGTCTTTCTCCATGGAGCGGTCCCTTCTGATAACATGCCCAAAGGTTGTGAGATGAGGTCTTGCCATCTTCGCTTCCAAGGTACACTCTGGCTGTACTTCCTCCAATACAGACTCGTTCATTCTTCTGGCAGTCAACTGTATATTCAATATTCTTTGCCAACACTATAATTCAAAGGCATCAATTCTTCTTTGGTTTTTCTTATTGATTTTCCACCTTTTGCATGCATATGAGGAGATAGAAAATACCATGGCTCGAGTCAGGCTCACCTTAGTCCTTAAAGTGACATCTTTGCTTTTTTACTCTTTAACGATGTCTTTTGCAGCAAGTTTGCCCAGTGCAATCCTTTGTTTGATTTTCTGACTGCTGCTTCCCTGGGCGTTGATTGTGGAGCCAAGAAAAATGAAATCCTTGTCCACTTCAATCTTTTCTCCATTTATCATGATGTTGCTTATTGGTGCAATTGTGAGGATTTTTGTTTTCTTTAGGTTGAGATGTAATCCATACTAAGGTTGTAGTCTTTGATCTTCATCAACAAGTGCTTCAAGTCTTCTTATCTTTCAGCAAGCAAGGTTGGGTCACCTGCATCAGATTGTTAATGAGTCATCCACCAATCCTGATGCCCCGTTCTTCTTCAGGTAGCCCAGCTTCTCGGATTGTTTGCTCAGCATACAGATTGAATAAGTATGGTGAAAGGATACAACCCTGACACACGCCTTTCTTGATTTTAAACCACACAGTATCCCCTTGCTCTGTTTGAATGACTGCCTCTTGGTCTATGTACAGGTTCCATGTGAGCACAATTAAGTGCTCTGGAATTCCCATTCTTCACAATGTTATCCATAATTTGTTATGATCCACACAGTCAAATGCCTTT
The DNA here is from genome assembly GCF_000243295.1 of Trichechus manatus latirostris. Lineage (NCBI taxonomy): Eukaryota > Metazoa > Chordata > Mammalia > Sirenia > Trichechidae > Trichechus > Trichechus manatus. The sequence goes on along the minus strand of NW_004444000.1, from coordinate 10,557,774 downwards.
GCATAGTCAATAAAACACAAGTATTTTCTGGTATTCTCTGCTTCTAGCCAAGATCCATCTGACATCAGCAATGCTATCCCCTGTTCCACATCCAGTTCAGAATCTGGCTTAAATTTCTGGCAGTTTCCTGTTGATGTACTACTGCAAATGCTTTTGAATGATCTTCAGCAAAATTTTACTTGCGTGTGATATTAATGAAATTGTTTGATAATTTCTGCATAATTTTACTACAAATCATGGAATTGTGTACTTAACATTTACATTATGATATGTAAATTATATCTCAATAGAGCTGCTACCTTTTAAATACTGAAAAAAAGTAGTCTATCACTGAACCACCAGTGCCCCATTATAGATGTATATATTTATGAATGTTAAAAATCCCATAATACATTTTTATAATTATTATTTAATAAAATTTATGTCTAGTTAGGAAGCTGAGTGAAGGAGAGAACATATATATTATAGCTTTTGTTATATTAAACTTCTTATTTGTCATTTCTAGTTGTCTTCATTTGTTCTTGTGTTTGAGTTACATTTTGGTGTCATTTCCTTAGCCTCATACAGTTTTGCTTCCACCACTTCCTTTTATTATGGCAAATATGTTACACTTCTATGTGTTATAGGCCCAGCAGTACATTATATACATATTGCTTTGTACAATTTTTTTACAACAGTTAATAGAAGGGCAAAAAATACGCATTTTTTTAAATAAATACATAGTTAACTAGCATTTTTTGTGTGTGTGTGTGGATTAACATTGCTATCTTGTGTCACTTGCTATCAAACTGAAGGACTTTAGTATTTTTTGTCTCTCATTTTTCTTTATCTGGGAATGTTTTTATTTCAGCCTCATTTTGGAGAGAGAGCTTTTCTGGATGTAGAATTCTTGGCTGATAGTATTTTTCTTTGAGCATTTTGAATATGTTATTTACTGTTTTCTAGCCTCCACTGTTACTGCTGACAGGTTAGCTATTAATATTATTGGGGCTCCCTTATAAGTGGTGAGTTGTGTTTCTCTTCCTTCTTTCAAGTTTTCTCCTTGTCTTTGGATTTCAGCATTTTTACCAAGATGTGTATGTTTGTGAATCTTTTCCCATTATCCTACTCAGAGTTTGTTGAGCTTCCTAGATATGTAGCTTATTGTTTTCAGTAAATTTGAGAAGTTTTTAGGCATTATTTCTTTGAATACTTTTTTCTGCTCCTTTCTCTCTCTTCTCTTTCTAGTGCTCCCATTACATGTATATTGTTGCACATAATAATGTCCCATCTTTCTCTGAAGCTCTGTTTATTTTTCTTTGTTCTTTTTTCTCTCTGTTCTGTTCTTCAAATTGCACAATCTCTATTGATGCATCACCAAGTTCACCAATTCTTTATTCTACTGGGGTTCAAATCTGCTATTGAGACCCTCTAGTTACTTTTTCATTTCTGTTATTGTACTTTTAACTCCAGAATTTTCATTTAGTTCTTTATTCCTAATTTTCATCTCTTCTGATAGTCTCTATTTGAAGCAACACAGCCATCACACCTTCCTTCACTTCTTTTGTCATGGTCTTTGAATATATTTACAATGACAACTTTGAAGTCTTTGGTTGTTAAATCTGACATCTGGTCACTCTTCCCAGGCAGTTTCTGTTACCTGTTTTTTTTCTGGTATGTGGATTATACTTTCTTGTTTCTTAACATGTCTTATAATTTTGTTGTCGTTGTTGGAAATGGAACATTTTACATAATATGTTGTAGCAACTCTCGGTACTGATACCTCTTTCCTCCAGGGCTTATTATTGCTACTGGTTTGTTTATTTGTTTAGTGACTGTCTGTGTCCCTGCAACATAATATATGCATACACATACATCTAGTTTCTTGACCCCAGAAGTCCTGATTATCTTCTTAGTCATATCTTTTGATACTTTTCTTTCTCTTTCTCATGAAATTTCCAAAAGTTCCTATCTAGTGTGTTTTTCTTGTTCTCCATGTCTCATGCTACGCATTGGAAAATATCGAAATAGGAGAAGCAGTGAAGAAATTTTTTTTCACTTCAATATGTTTTCCTCTCTCCAGAGTTCTTTCTCTCTAAGACGGGTTGCCTTAGTGGCTCTTCAATACCTTCAGAGAGTTTTTTTTTTTTTTTTAAATAATCTAGTTTTTATAAAGTTATTCTCAGTGGAAGGATTCACCTGCTACAAATTACTCCACTATATCTAAAACCAGAAATCTGCAATTCTTTCTTTTAATGCTGTGTTCTTCTCAGTGTTTCTGAAAGAGACCATGTGTTGTCAGTTCTTATCAGATTAGTGATGTGATCAGTAAATCCAAGATTCTGAATCTCTAACTCTTTGTCCAGCTGCCTACTGTTTTGGAACTTATACTAAACAAGTTTTTACCAAGACTTTATAAGAAACCTCTGACCTCCATAAGATTCAAGGAATGTTTGAGCGGTCTTATTCAAGGCTCTTTATTCCTATTTCTGACTCTGGTTATCACTTGACCTTCTCAGCATAGAGAGATCCACCCAAGGTAGGGGCACATTTGCCTTAAAAACCAGCTGCAAGGAATTTAGAAAGGCAGACTATACAGAGAGTCAAGAGTTATAATCAAGAGAATACAATATGAGTACACATAATTAATTTTATAATTTTAAAGCCACTGAGCTTTTCATAACACGTAAGGCCATCCCTATCCCTAGCTGATTGTTGTTGCTGTTAAGTGCCATCAAGTTGATTCTGACTCATAGTGACTCAGTGTGACAGAGTAGAACTGCCCCATAGAGTTTTCTAGGCTATAATCTTTACTTGTGCAGATTGCTAGGTCTTTCTCTTGCAGAGCCTCAAGAGAGCCATCAAACTTTTGGTTAGCAGAAAAACCCTTAACCACTGTGCCACCAGGGTTACCCTGCCCCCAGCAGATTAAATTCAATAATGTCTTGAATAATACCCCCATCAAAATTTCACTTCTCTTTCCTCCTACTCTGTTTCTTCCTTCCCTCTGTAATCATCAGATAATATTTATTAGGAATCCAAGTTCACGTGGCTCTCTAAAAACAATATAGGACAACATTCCTCCTCTTTGGTAGCATGTAGTCTCAAAGCAAATGTAAGATCGAGGATAAGGGTACATTCCCATATATAGGAAATGAAACAATTAGAGAGAAGATACAACAGCAAGATCTTAGCTTGTGAGTAAATGAAGTAATTCTACTGGTAATAAATTCAGTATTCTGGCTTCATGCTGAGAGATTGAGTAGGGTCTAGATGAGGAAATAAATTCTCTCATTGTGGGAGAATTCCTACTTCTCAAGACATAGGCATGAGTCAGCCTTGAAAATATTTCTCAAGACTCAGATGGTGCTTTTATATTTCTCAGTACTCAGTTCCCTCTCCTCCCAATCCATCTGCAGATATCTCTACTCATTTCCACTCTAAAGCACACACTCAGATCCTTCCCCCACAGTATAATTATGTTATTAAATGCAAAGAACCATTTAATATTAGAACTGGAAGACTGCTTATATATCATATTGTCCAGTGATGAAAACTAGGTTTTTTTCTCACACACTAGCAAAAATCAAAAGAGATTACTTGGAATAATGAGTTAAGAAGGCTGTAATGCCATGTCAAAATTTGATAGAAAAGAGTGGTTAATGATTTATATCAGGAATGTAGAATGGTGAATTAGAAGCATGTTTGCCAAATATTTGCCATCTCAGATTTACTCCAATCCTCTCATTTTTCATATGAGTAAAATGGAGCCCAGAAGGTCAAATGATCTCCCCAAGTCATACAGTTATTAATGGTAATATTAAAACTCAAATCCACATCCTATTTCTGTTTCTCAGTAATGATACCCATTCTTTTACGTTCTATCACTTTTTAAAATATCAAAGTAAAAGCAAGACTGTATTGCTCTTAAAATCTAATCTATTTTGCTACATGTAGACTCTTTGAGCTTAGAACCAGTAGAAACCTGATTGCCTGCATTTGAGCCCCAGATCTGACACTTTCTTACTCAACAGTGATGTAACTTTTATCTGCAAATTGTGTTTGTTGTAAGAGTAAAGCCTAAAACACTTAGACCAGAACTTGCCATGTAGTAAGTGCTCGATAAATGTTCAGCCGCAATTATTATTTTTATGGTTTTGGTGATGTACTTATTTGAGGTGATATTTTTCAAAATGAAACTGAGTCTAAGAATTAGTTGCAATATCATCTGTGCTTTCCATGGCAAGGTCCCTTAATCTGAGAAACTTCACACAAAATACCCCCTCAGGGAAGCCAGTACAACTTGTCTAAGGCAAGGTCGTGGAAACCCCATAGACACCTCTAAACTCCCTTAGGGACCAAATTACTGGGCCAGGCTGTAGGGACCATGGTCTCAGGGAATATATAGCTCAACTGGCATAACACAGTTTATAAAAAAAATGTCCTACATCCTTCTTTGGTGAATAGCGTTTGGGGTCTTAAAAGCTTATGAGAGGCCATCTAAGATACTCCACTGCTACCACCCCATCTGGAGCAAGGGAGAATGAAGAAAACCAAAGACACAAGGGAAATAATAGTCCAAAGGACTAATGGACCACAACTACCACAGCCTTCACCAGACTGAGTTCAGTACAATGAGATGGTGCCTGGCTACCACCACAGACTGCTCTGACAGGGATAACAATAGAGGGTCCTGGACAGAGCTGGAGAAAAATGTAGAACAAAATTCTAACTCATTTAAAAAAAGAAAAAAAAAGACCAGACTTACTGGTCTGACAGAGACTAGAAAAACCCTGAGAGTATGGCCCACGGACACCCTTATAGCTCAGTAATGAAGTCACTCCTGAGGTTCACCCTTTAGACAAGATAAGACAGGCTCATAAAACAAAATGAGACTAAATGGGCACACTAGCCCAGGGGCAGGGACAAGAAGGCAGTAGGGGAAAGGAAAGCTGATAATGGGGAACCCAAGTTCGAAAAGGGGAGAGGGTTGACATGTCATGGGGTTGGCAACCAATGTCACAAAACAGTATGTGTATTAATTGTTTAATGAGAAACTAGTTTGCTCTGTAAACCATGCAAAATACAATTAAAAAAAAAAAAAACCATTAGGCTCACCAAAATTGTAACAGAAAAATATAACGATCATAGCATGAAAACAAGAGAAAAGTACAAATCTTGATAAATTTTATATTTATTCAAATGTTTCCCTGCTTTGAGTACGAGCATCCCTTGGAGTCCATATATTTTACTTGCAAAGAAAAGAGTTCTCATTAACTAGATATCTTTAGTTCTATTAATCTTTCATAACTTGGTTTATGCAGTACAAGGAAACACAGTAACAGTGCTGTGCCCTGTACTGTTAGTGAGAGAGACAGAAAAAAAAATATATATATATATACATTTATATATATATATCAGAATCATGCAGTCCATTTTTTAAGATAACCAAAGCCTTAGACTAGGAGTGGTCCTGGTTAATTTTCCATTTAAATATTTTTTGAACATTTTATTGTGCTTTAGGTAAAGGTTTACAGAGCAAATTAGTTCCATGACATTGGTTGCAATCCCCACAATGTGTAAGCACTCTCGCCGTTACCATCCTGAGCTCCTCATTTCCATTTATCTGTTTTCTCGCCCCTTCCTGCTTTCTCATCTTTGCTTTAGGGCAGATGTTGTCCTTTTGGTCTCATGTAGATGATCACTTCAGGGGCACCCTACTCAGGGTGTCACTCTTCATCTTACAGGGCTATCTATTATTTGGGTGAATGGTTATCTCTGGGAGTGGCTTCAGCTCCATGTTAGAATGAAGTCTAAGGGCCATAATCTCAGCGGTTCCTTCAGTCTGTGTTGGACCAGTAAGTCTGGTCTTTTTTATGAATTTTTTTCCTATATTTTTTCCCCACTCTAACCGGGACCTTCTATTGTAATCCTGGTCAGAGAGGTTTATAGTGGTAACTAGAGGCTGTGGTTTCTGTGGTTCATTAGTCCTTTGGACTAATTGCTTCCTTGAGTCTTTGTTTCTTCCCTCTCCTTTGCTCTGGACTTAAAGAGACCAATAGTTACATCTTCGTTGGCTGCTCGCAAGCTTTTAAGACCCCAGATGCCACTCACCAACGTAGGATGTAGAACATTGTCTTTATGAACTATGTTATGTCAGTTGACCTAGATGTCCCCCGAAACTATGGTCCCTAGTCTTAAAGCCCAGTAATACAGTCCTGCTAGGTGTATGGTTATGTGTAGGAAGTTTCTCTTACCATGCTCCCTTTGTGCTCTGTTATATATATATATGAATATATTGCAGTGCATACAAATATATATGTAGAAATATCTATATTCAAACCTATATATGCACATGGATGTACTCCCATATACCCTCTCACGCCTTGCAGGATTGTACATGTTATAGTATTTACCATAGTTGCCTTTTATTCTTACATACTTCTCAGTGTCTTCCCTTGCCTTGGTCATGTTGTGCTGACTTCCTCCTTATTTTGTATTGCCTTTACCTTTACCAAAGTGAATATATGTCTACTATCTAGTCAGTGATTTTCCTTCTCTCCCCCTCCCACCCCTGGATGTAACCATAAAAAAAAAAAATACATTTCTTTCTGTGTGTAAACCTTGACTTTTTATCTTAATGATCTCATTCAATATTTGTCCTTTTGTGATTTGACTTATTTCACTGAATATAATGTCCTCCGGATTCATCCATGTTGTGGGATGTTTTAATGGATTCATCATTATTCTTTATCATTGCATAGTACTCCATTGTGTGTATGTACCACAGTTTGTTTATCCATTCTTCTGTTGGTGGGCATTTACGTTGTATCCATCTTTTTGCTATTGTGAATAATGCTGCAATGAACATGGATGTGCATATGTCTATTCATGTCACGGCTCTTATTTCTCTAGGTTGTATACCTAAGTGTAGGATTGCTGGATCATATGGTATTTCTATTTCTAACTTTTTAAGGAAGCATCATACCATTTTTCCCTAGTGGTGGTACCATTTTACATTCCCCTAGCAGTGTATTAAAGTTCCAATCTCCTCACAACCTCACCAGCATTTGCTGTTTTCTGTTTGTTTGTTTGTTGGTTTTTTTATCAGTGCCATTCTTGCCATGGTGAGATGGTATCTCATTGTAGTTTGATTTGTATCTCTCTAGTGGCTAATTGGGGCCCTGGTGGTGCAGTGGTTAAGAGCTTGGCTGCTAACCAAAAGGTCGGCAGTTTGAATCCACTAGCTGCTCCCTGGAAACTCAATGAGGCAGTTCTACTCTCTCGTATAGGTTGCTATGAGTTGGAATTGACTCAACAGCAATGGGTTTGGTTTTGGTTTAATGGCTAATTATCACAAGCATCTCTCGTGTGTTTGTTAGTCCCTTGTTAAATATTAATAATGTGGAATCATCCCCTCATTGCCAGAAGGCTTGATATTTCAAGAACATTATGCATGCCACTAGTTGATCTCCAGGGCACTCGCCCCTGTGCAAGGTGTTTCCATGGGCCCTCTGAGAATTCACTCATTCTCTATGGAGACTGTACAGTAGGGAGATCACCTGATGTAGAGAGTCCTTGAGTGGCAGATTAGAAGAAACACAAAAGCCCACCTGGAGAGAGCTTTGCTTTACTGATGTCTCAGTGTCAAGGATTCTGATCACCTTGGTAGCCACCATAATTGGAACTATGCCTGTGTACTTTCCAAATATCCATTCTCATCTGAGGATGGGCAAACTGCAGGTGTTTGTCAGGGCCTCTAGACCATAGGTATCACAGATGTTCAACACAGGATGACATCACCACATTTTGGCAACTGATTTAAAAACCGTGAAAAAAATGATAACTTTCTTATTGGTGGTGACAAAGCCATCAGTTGTACTTAACCTCTTCTGTATTATTTTTTAAATTAAATCACAGAATCCTAAACATTATAGTTTATGGAAATTGCATACTATCATACATCTTCATTCTAGTTAGTAATTTACTAATGCTTCATGTTTGACAATCATATCAACAACCAGGCATGACTCCTTAAATTTATAAGCAATTCCTTAGTAATGTCATTGAAGAGATATGGAAGAAGTTGGTCCAATTATTCTGTAAGCCAGTGTGGCTATTCATAACTCTTCAGCTGCTCTTAAAAAGTTTTTTTTTTTTTTTTTTTTT
>NW_004444000.1:10513899-10541618 GCF_000243295.1 Trichechus manatus latirostris | reverse complement strand
CATTTGATGTTCTAGGGTTTCAGGATTGTTGATTCTCTGTTTGGCTTAGTTTTTCGGATCTTTGTTGTGGAGGGACGGCGTGGTGCTTCTGCCTAGACCGCCATCTTGCCGGAGACCCCTAAAAAGTTTTATTGATGATGTACTATATGTATTAATTCTAGGGCAGTGCTTCTCAAAATTGTGTAATCCAAGAGTCATTTTAAAGAAAATTATTTCTCACAGAGCTCCCAAATACAGTTTTGTAGACTTAAAATAAATTCTGTAAATAATAAAAAAAAAAATCTTAAGATTGTTATTGAAATACAACTCAAAAGAAAACAAGAAGGGAGACCCCCAGTTTTCTGGTCTGCGTGAGAGTACCATTTACTGAGATGGAAAAAAGAGGTAGTGTGGGGAAGACATGAGATTCAGATTGGAGCCCACTGAGTTGGAAGCATCTTTGAGTCTTCCAAAAGGTGATATCAAGTATGTAGGTGGGTCTGGAAAAAAACAAACAAACAAAAACTTAGAATGGACTCATGAGTGTATGTCCATGAACCTCAGTTTGAGACATATGGTTATGGTGCTTTGGGGTTTATAAAACACGTTCATATATCTATCATTTCATTTAACACTCAAAAAATCCTGTGAAATAGATCAAATTGTTTCCCAGAATTACCTACATGATCATTGGTAATACTAGCATGTTAATTCTGGTCTTAGAACTTCACGTATCACTAATACAGCGAACCTGTGAGAGCAGGAACTCGGTAGGGCTACTTGTTTTTCCAGGTCTTGCAGTTTTCTGCCTCTGACAGGATGCAGTCTTACTGCTTTCCTATCACTTGTTTCAGTGGAAAATATTTGCGTTTTCCTTGTCTGACATGTTTCTGCCTTACATTGGTTCCAGCTTTTGCAGGTTTTACTGTATCATACTGCCTTTCCAAGAATAAGTAATATTTTCATAGTGTGTAAGAAGTGCTAAATATCTTACACATAACCTATTACCATGTGGACTTCAAAAAACCTGTCAAGATGATAGGCTAGATATTATGTCTGTGAGCAACATGAGGGTAAGGTCTATGTCCTCTATTTTGCTTTCCATGGTCCAGTGCTTTATTTAATTAAGAAAACTTTGTTTTACATTGTCATCCATTTTAAGCTGTTTGATTTTTATTTTTTATAAGATCAATAAATCAATAAATCAGCAGGAGTTTAATAAGTGTTATTGCATATTTAATTCTAAATAATACTCAAATGGTATAAAATAACATTTCCCAAAGGAAGATCCCAAAGAAAGTTAGTCACTCAGATGTCTAGAGGTGAGAGAGGGTGAGGAGTGTGTGTGTGTGTGTGTGTGTGTGTGTGTGTGTGTGTGTGTGAGAGAGAGAGAGAGGCAGAGGGAGACAGTGAGAAAAGACAAATGAGTTTAGAAAAAAAGCTAATTTGTGTATCATCTTTTTAGAGATTCAGAATAGTATCTTAAAAGCTATGAGAAGTTCTGCAGTATAAATCTGTTTATTTCAACCAGTATTTCTCAAATTTATTTACCATGGGTCCCCACCCCCTTGTATATATTTATGTGTTAGTCCTGAAGTGTATAACACGTCTAGAGAGGCTCACAATTAATTCATAACTAGCTTATGAACTCCTTCTTTGAAGGTCAATGTTTCATCATGATCCAAAGTGTCCTTTTTAAGCCTTATATGGCCCAAGCTTTTCCATTACCTAAGAAGTGTCTCTTCCAGATCTCGGTGTTTCTTGTTCACTGAAGCTGAGAGAGTGGGATAGTTTCTAATATTGTGTCTTTTTTTTTCTAGCAAGGACAATCCAAACAATTCAATGTAAAATAGTATCACAATTGTTTTTACCTCATTAAAGGTTATACTCAGTGCTGCTCAAGAGGCAATGTGTAAGCCAGATGTTTTGAGTAAACCAACAAGCCATCCACCGTGGTAAAATGTTGCAGGGCAGGTTTTTGCACATAAGTATTTAATAGATGTTAGCCATTTTTATCACAGTTAACCTATAAAGAGATTAACCTCATTTTATGCAATTAAGGTGTTTTGAACATTTGAATGCATATTACGTTTCCAAAAAATGAAAACACATGTAAGTACAACATCACAGTGAAATGCTTAAAGAAATCATGGGCTAAAACATTTGCAAAATTAAAATTGAAAATTACTTACATTATGATTTTAACTCCCACACTGATCAAGTATATAATTTTTCTATTACTGTGGGTTTTCTGAAAATGGAGGCATAACTTAATTTTGAGAGGGTGTCTATATGTGACGTATAATGCTCAAAATGGAAAAAGAGTCAGTGGATAAACGACTTTAAAGTGCTATAATTTTCTAGAGAAGATGAGGTTATCATAACTATAAGAGAAATATTATTATATTTTGAAGATGTTTCTATGCAAAACATCTCTTGAAACTCCATAGCATGTTTTATTTTTGAGGTGTTTGTTCTTGAAAATGTTTCTGATGTCCTGTGCTCCAAATTTTCATGCTCTGTATTTTGCAAAGGTCTTTACATGCATGCTATACATTGATAACATTTTCATCCTGGAAATGTATGGTCTTCAGAACTAAACATCTGCCACAAGGCACAACATCAGACTCAGAACATGTGTTCAAATATTCCAGAGTCAATCTATTAGAAGTTATCAGAACATATTGCTCAAAAACAAAATAAATTAATCAAAATGTCCTATTTTAGCTTTGCTAGCAGCAGCAGGCCACAACAGACTGCTGAACTGATTAGTCACTTATTAAATTACAGCAGTGGTGACAGAGCTTTAAAATATGAAATTAGCCTAACAGAGCTCCCAGCAAAAATGGGAAAATCTAAGCACAAGTTGGACTGTAGACACAGCAGGGGACCATCTATGAAAGGTAGAAATGACAAAAGCTCTTGTTGATATTGCTCTCTGCCAAACTTTTCATACCGGTGGGCCTTAAAGAATTGTTCTGCTTTGTTCTACTTTCTGTGATCTTCTCCCTTGGGAAAATTTAACCTCTTGATCTGAGATGGTATCAGGAAAATCAAGGACCATCAGAGCCCTAAACCTGGACCAAAAAAAGTGTTCCCCCACGTGGCATAGTCGTGGCTACTAAGAAACTTGAGATACTCTCAATACTGACAGCATGTAGAGTCGTTTGGAAGCATCATGAGATTATATTACTAGCCTGTTTCTACCAAAGAAGTACATTAAAGTTTTAAATAGCAGAGATCATATATCCTACTTATGTCTTGCATATATCACTAGTCAACATTAATGGTTGGCCACCAGCTATTTGGCAAAGTTGGAATAGCAGTTTTCAGGAGTTAAATAGTATGAGCTAAGACTCCGTGGAGATGTCTTCTCATGTGAGATAAGGGTTCATGTACATGAGGATGCTGGCTATGAACTCTGAATACTGATATCAAATTTTAAAAGGAGATTGTTGAAGACAGAATATACATAATCTTCTCTAAATCTTAGCACCATCAATCTTGGAACTAAATATATAAGGAATGTTTAATGCCTCTCATCTTAGCCTTAGTTGCCTTTTGAACTTTACGAAGAATCTCCATCTGTCTACTGACATGCAGATGAGTCTGATGAGGCGAACAGAGAAGAAAAACCAGCAGCAAATAAGTTAAACAGAAAGTTTCATGTTCATAATTTCCCTCTGTGCTGATAATTCCTCCAAGTAGATGCGTCATTATGCAAAGAACTTAGCCCTAGGCTTCCACACTCCTTGGAAGAGGTTGGATGTCTTTCCAAAGCCTTTCAACTATGTAAGGTGTTCATTATGGGTCTAGGTTTGGGAAATGAAGGCTGTTTATATCTCAAATTACCTTCTAGTCAAACTCTCCTCCACAACTAATAGGCATGACCTTGGGTGTATCTGCTCTTGAATATCCTTGACATCCATCTGCTGTGAAGATGAATTAGTTCTTTAGGTAGCAATCAGCTCTCCTGGTGTAGCCAAAGTGCATCCATTCCTCTTAAGGCCTGTTAAGCTGGTGATGAACTTTCAAGCTAATGCACAATGCAATCACTACCACTCTGGAGATGTCGGACACCTAAATTTTTTTTTTCACTAATGAAAAACTTCTTTCTAAAATAAGAGGGACAGAAAGAAGGAGGGAGGAAGAATGAGGGGAAAAAGTCAATAAAGACCTAGAGATTCAATTAAGAGTTTAGGAAGCTGCCAGCTTTTATTAGCTCCAACTTTGACTTATACTGCTAAGGTCAGCAAGTGGTCAGTATGGAAGCATGGGGGAAGGCAGGTGAAATTGCTTCAGAATCTTGACTAGAGGGAGCATCAAGTCTCCTAAATGGGTAAGAAGGGACAATTGTCCCTAATGGTAGGGAAAATCACAGTTTATTACTGGAAAAGGATAAATTTTTCTGCCACACTCTGGCCAGCATGAGGAAAACTCCCAATGCCATATGACATGTTAGGCTCATCCTTAAAATCCCTACAAATGACTACTTCTCCCCTTCTCACACACAAAATCCTTACAGGGAAAAAAAAAAAAAAATGTTGGCCATGGCTGACTTTAAATGCAACATAATCTGAAGTATTTGGAATCTATGTTTGGTGATAAAGTATGCAAAAACCCAAACCAAAACAAACCTATTGCCATCGAGTCGATTCCGACTCATAGCGAACCTACAGAACAGAGTAGAACCGCCTCATAGGGTTTCCAAGGGGTGGCTGGTGGATTCAAACTGCCGACATTTTAGTTAGCAGCTTGAGCTCTTAACCACTGTACCACCAGGGCTCCCAAAGTATGCAAGTGTATATAATTTTTCTCAATATGATCTTCTTTTTGCTAATAAGAAAAAAATTACATATATGTATATATATGTTTTTTTCACATATATATATACTAGGCACTAGATATTGTCCAAGTACATTGATACATATTATCCCAGAATGTCCTCAGAACAACATCAAAGGGTAAATATTATTGTCCTTTTTTTAAGCTAGAAAAATAGACACTCAGAGGAGTCACTGCCTTGAGGAAATGTAGCTGTTTTCATGTCACATCCAAGTTTTCAGACTTTACAGTGACTTACTGTCACAACTATATTCATTACTGTCATGAAACAAACATTTATTGTGCACCCAGTATATACCAGACAGTGTCCTAGATACTGAGGATTCAGCAGTGCATAAGACAGACAAAAATTTCTTGGCTTCATGGATATAATATTCTACAAAGTTTTCCATATCCTGCTTATTTCTCTTCTTAACACTTGAGGAAAATAGGTGGATGGTACGTTTTGTTTTTTGTTTGTTGCTGTATCAAAATGTCTTCCTGTAAAGTTTACTCTGAGTCACATTATGCCCAAGAGAGTCAATGTTAATTCATCTCCATTCAATTATTTATTGAAAGCACCCATTATATGTTAGTGACTAGATGGAGCACTGGAGATGCATAAATAATACTCTTATGGATGACAGAGAATTTAAAGAAATAATAGAGATTCTGATTTAATCTGTAGGATTGAATATATATGTTTGCCACATCTCCTCTTGAAACACCACTGTTATGGATGGAATTATATATCCCCAAAACTATGTGTTGAATTCCTGGCCCTTGTACCTATGGATATAATCATGTGTGGAAATAGGGGTTTCTTTTGTTATGTTAATGAAGTCATAAAGTATAGGATGGATCCTAAATCTAATCACTTCTAAGTTATAAAAAGATAAGAATAGACACAAAGACATACTGGAGGAAGACAGAATATCATTTACATGTCATGGAATGCTGAGGAAATCCTGGGGCTATAGTCAAGGATTGCTGGCAGCTATAAGAAGCTGAAATAGACCCAAAAAAAAGGCCTTCCCTTGAACAACACACTGAATTTGGACTTCTAGCCTCCTGAACAATGAGAAAATAAATTCCTGTTCTTTAAAGTCACCTACTTGTGTTATTTGTGTTATGGCAGCACAAGGTAACTAAGACAATCACTACACTGAAATTAAAGGAGCATAAAAACCAAATCTGTTGCCATCGAGTTGATTCCAATTCATAGTGACCCTATAAGACAGAGTAGAACTGCGTTAAAAGGCTCCCTGGAGGCGCAAAAAGTTAACCATTCAGCTGCTAATTGAAAGGTTGGTAGTTTGAACTCACTCAGTCGTTCTACAGGAGAAAGAGCTGAAGATCTACTTCTGTAAAGATTATAGCCAAGAAAACCCTATGAGGTAGTTCTACTCTGTCACATGTCTAAGCTGAAATCAACTCCAGCACCTAATAGCAACAGAGGCCTAAGGTCACAAGAACAAACTCAATAAGAGAGAAATGATAGCAGACAATGATGAGATTAAATCTAAGCAGACAGAAAACAGTTGGATGAGAGAAAACTGAATTAACTTATAAGAAAAGCTGAAAGCTCATGCCTACAGAGGCAGCTACTTGGGTGATGGCAATAAGTAGGCCAATTTGTGTTTCAAAACCCTGGAAAGGCTCAAGAGTTGAAGGATCCTGTACCTCAAAAGTCAAGGTTACTGGTGGGAATATAAATAGGAGGATTTGTTGAAAATCTGTATAAAAAAGAATGTTATGGAATGCTGAGGAAATCCTGGGGCTATAGTCAAGGATTGCTGGCAGCTATTAGAAGCTGAAATAGACCCCCCAAAAAAGGCCTGGCACAGTCAGACAACAGTTTTCTGACCTCTATAGAATTCTGTGGAGGGGTTGAATTAGGGAGACGTTAGCTTTGGGGACATTGTGGACATAGCTAAGAGTGAGGGGCAATACTTAAATCATGTGAATTAAGTAAGAGTCTACCTTGAATCTTTCTCTCCAGCTCCATTTTCTTATTAGACTCTGTAGTGGGCAGCTTCTGACATGGCTCTCAATGAGTCCTATCTCCTCGTATTCAGGTCTCATGCAATCCTATCCCTTGATTATAGGCTGGGCCTGGTGAATTACTTGTTTCTAAGGAATAGAATATAGAAAAGCGATAGGATGTCACTTCTGTGATTAAATTACAAAAGACTGTGCTATGACTTATGTCTTGCTAACACTCTCTTGCTGCCATTTTCTTGATTTCCTGTTGGTTCACCCTGATAAATAAGCTCTATGGAGAGACCCACATAGAGAAGAACTCTGAGAAATAGTCTGTGGGGATCTGAAGCCTCCATCCAAGAGCCCGCGAGGAACTGAATCCCCAACAATCACGACCTTCCCAGTCGAGCCTTTAGATGACTGCAGGCTTGAGAAATGAAGAAACTTCTTGTGTTGTTCAGGACCGAGGGGTTTCCTGAGACACAGGACTTTTAGGACTGAAACTGATAGAGTCCTGTGAAAAACGGAAGATTGGTTACCCTACTTACGAGGGACCCAGAGCCAGAAGACCCAGTTAATCTACATGCAGATTCTTGAGCACAGAAGCTGTGAGGTAATAAACGTTGTTGTTTTAAGCCACTAAATTTTGGGCTGATTTGCTATGCAGCAATAGATAACTAATGCAGACTTCTCTTGGAACACTAAGAGCTAGAATTACATCTCCCAAGGCAGAAAAATTGAGTACTCGTCTCTGGGTAAAACGATAAGCATAAGTAAAAGACCTATAGTTACTGGCCATCAGGTGGTTTCCCCCCAAAATTCTGAGGTTTCTGCACTAACGTTCCACGATGAAGTCTACCTCTTGTCAAGACCTGTCCATGCACACAGAACTTCCTAAAAGGCATTTTAGTGTTTCACTTCTAAGTGAAGTAATAGCCAAGATTAAAATTACATTTTAAGGAAAGCTTCCAGTACAAATAAAGAGTTAAGCAAGTGGAAAGAAAAAAAAAGTTAGAGGAAAGAAAGAGTGTACAGAACAAAAGAAACCTGTTCCAGAAATTTCTAATATACCCATGAATATACCCAGAAATGTAAAAGAAAATAGTACATCCATGAAATCAGACCAAATGCTATAAAGTGGGGCATTAATAGAACAAACAATCTTGGAAATTGAGAATATTATGCAAGGTATAAAATATTCACAGAAGTGTTGGAAGATAAATGTAAATTTTCTCAGAAAACAGAATAAAAGAAGACTCTAGAGAGTTGAGGTTATAAAACAGGGAAAAGAATTAAAGCATCAGCCTAAGACTAATAGGAATTCCAGGAAATCAGAGAACTGAGAAAACAGATGGAAGAAAATTATCAAAGAGTTTTTAAAAAATCCAACTTGAAAGGAGCCACTAAGCTCCCAACACAGTAAGTAGAAAACTCACATCATGAAAAAAGAAAAATCCATGTCACAAAATTTTAGAGCACAAATAATAAAAATAATACCTAAAAAAATCAGAAAGAAATAAAATCATATACAGCAGAGCAGGAAACAGAGCAGCACCAGATTTCTCAACTGCATTAATGGATTCTAGAACGTAATGAACAAATTCTTTAAAAATTCTCAAAGGAAATGATTGCCAACTAGAATTCTGTTTCTAGAAAAAGCTGAACAGTGGTTTGTTGGAAAAGAAATGAGATAAAAGGAAATAGAGTTGGTAAAATGCAAATCACTGTTTGCAGAGGTTTGACTGTAAATGTTGGAAGAGACCCATGTAAGGTTGATAGAGGGGTATGTGTTTGTGGTAGAGGTTAGTGTTATTGTTGTTAGGGGCCTTCGAGTCAGTTCTGACTCATAGTGACCTATGTACAGCAGAATGAAACAGTACCTGGTCCTGCTTCATCCTCACAATCGTTGTTACGCCTGAGCCCATTGCTTCAGCCATTGTGTCAATCCATCTCGTTGAGGGTCTTCCTCTATTTCGTTAACCCTCTACTTTACCAAGTATGATGTCGTTCTCCAGGGACTGATCCCTCCTGATAACATGTCCAAAGTATGTGAGACATAGTCTCCCCATCCTTGCTTCTAAGGAGCATTCTGGTTAGCAGTGTTCACCAGTATTTTGAGAACCTCTCTAATCCTAGGTCCACAGTCACCTTGCCATTTAAGATTCTTCTGAATTTAGAAATGGCCATATGACTTCTTTGGTCATAAAATAGAAAAGGAAGTGACAAGTGACATCTGGGTGGAAGCAGTAAGAATTGGTTCACAATTCTCCATGCTTACTTTGTCTGCCATGTTAAACCTTGGAGCCTTGCGTTAAAATGGTGGCATGATAAGATGGAGAAACCTCTGTCATCTTCAGTTTCTAAAGGACTAGGATAAGCAGGACTCTGTGACTACTAACAATGGCACAGAGGGTGAGTAGGAAATTAATACTGCTATTTTAAACATTAATATTTTTTACTATTTTCAAAACATACTTTAGCCATCCTGATGAGTATGGTTTGTTTTCTGTATGATTGCTCAATATGAGAGATACTGTTATATGATAAATAAAAGCAACCAAAGAGAGAGTTGCAAAATATCAGGCGGAAGGACAAACATTAAATATGGAGAAGAGAGAAAGACTGGCTGAAGGAACATAGACTAATGGAAAAATTAACCTTCAAAAGGAAGAGGAATTCCTCATCCTTTGGGACAGAAGGAACGAGCTAAAATAGAGTATAAGTGTAGATATAATAATCAGTATGAAGTCAAGAATTTGAGAGATTTTTTGCCACATAGCCTCTTATTTTTTACTTTCTGAACAGTGGAAAATGAAATTATTTGTTGTGTGCTATTGAAATTATGAGAGGAAGTGGTGGCATGTGAATGCATCAGTTAGGTTCAGTCAGGAAAACAGAAGTCACTTTATTCATTCCAAGAATGAAATACTTAAATTCAATGAATTAGTTGTTTACCCAAATATTGGAGATGATGAAGAATGAAGGTCAACCGACCGACGTGAGAAACCTCATCCTTGAGTTTTAAAACAGAAGATTCCTTAGAATTAGTCCAGAAACTGCTACAAATCTCAAAAGCCACTGAAAAGATCTTACTATCTTCATCTGCATCACTAAAGTGAGTGGTTCTGAAACTGCTGTGAATTCCTTATCTACCTGCACATCTGTTAGCTACTGCCTCCAGAGAATAATGGCTTCTCCTTCCTATCTCCTGGTAAATCCCAAGTGATGGCCTCTCGTTGACAGATACTAAATGGCCATGACTATAAGGGAAATGTGATTCTAACAAATGTAGTTTTTTCTCAGCAATTCAGGAGCTCTGGTGGTGCACTGGTTAAGAGCTCAGCTGCTAACCAAAAGGAAACCCTATAGGGCAGTTCTACTCTGTCCTATAGGGTTGCTATGAGTCAAAGTTGACTCCATGGCAACAGGTTTCCTCAGCAATTCAGAGGTATTCTGTGAAGGGGGGAAGTGATGATGGCCCACCAACAACAAGACAATGTGGTAAGCAATTTGAACATCTGTCATTCGTGGCAGCCTCCCACGTTTTGAATGTCCTTTCCTAATTCTGATAGTCTCTCATAATGTAAATCCTACTTTATCAATGTAGAACTCCCTGCAAAGCTGCATCTCCCATGTTGTTAAGGAACAAAAATGTGTTTTAGGTTTTTCGGTCAGATATGCTGTGAAAAACTGATTTGGAACAGAGTTTTGTGGGGGAAGAGGCAGAACACAGAGCATCTATTTTGTCTGCACAGATTACAGTAAAAGCAACACAGATCTAAGCTTACCTAAGTTTATATTTCTGATTTGAAAGCTCCCTGTCTTATGGAAGAGGCAGCAGCTCCTTTGGTGGACTAGGTCCATGTCGTGGTTCTGGAATTCTTACTGGAACCTTAGCCTAGAGTCTGTTCTTCAACCCTCCCAATAATTCCACACAAAGCCTTGTCTGCTTAAATTAGACAGAGTGTCTGCATCTAAGAACACCACCAACACTGTGTGATTAGGAACAGTGGTGTAGGATGGAAAACGTGACTGCTGGGATGAGAGGAGGAGATGTATCCAGGATACTTGGGTAATGTTGATGTGTTTACAGAGACTCCAGCCTATTTTATTTTTTTCTAGCAGTTTTAAACATCTCAGGTTATGGTGTGGAGAAGGTAACTATTTGGATTAACCCAGAGTTTTCCAGGTTTTACTGTTGAAAGCATTGAAGGACAGAATAGTTGATCCATAGTCCTAGGCAAAAAAGTGATGGAAATAGAAATTGCGCACAGGTTCATTAAGGTCAATACACAAAATGAGTCTCTGGAGATGACATTTTCTCTCTTACAAATTGCTGCTTTCACTTGAGATACAATAAGCCACTCCACAGAAAGGAACTCTATCTCAATGATCAATTAACCCTCATTGATATTTGTGGTCCCTTATGTGTATGAACGTTAAGATATTTAATGTGAGTCAAGTTCATCCATTGCTTAAATGTTTAAGGCTTTGTTATCTAGAAGGAAAAAGTTGCAGAAATCTATCAAAATTCTGTGATGATTTTACTCAGGCAGCATCAGGGAAAGTGCATGTCAGTGTTTAGAAAGTTGCTAATAAGGAATGCTATTGGGCTGCTAAGGTAAGAAAACGAGAAACTACTGTATATAGAGAAGATTAAATCAATAAACAAACCATGATCTTGCATTGTATTTGAGCTCGAATGTATTCAGGAAGAGATTTTAAAATCCTGAGGAAAAGCCGGAGTTAAAGAATTGTCTCTAAAATATAATTTTAAAACCCATTCCCATGTCCCCATTCCTGAGTCCTCTACATCTCCTACATTTATATCTTCACACATACCATTTGCTAGATATTTTTAAGCGATGGGGAGGTAGAACTAAACAAAACAGAAAAGGTCCCTGCCTCTAATGAGTTTTACAATTTTGTGGGAGAAACTGACATTTAACAAATGTTCACATACATAATGCGTCACAAATTGTTGTAAGAGCACTGAAGGAAAATAAAAATCACTACAAGAGAACATATAAGGGGCATTATACTTCAGATTTTGGAACTAAGAAAGGTTTTTATGAGACATCTATAGGTTAGCTAAGACCTGAATAATAAGTAGTTGTTGTGTTACGTGTTATCAAGTCGGTTCCGGTTCGTGGTGACCCTATGTACCACAGAACGAAACACTGCCCAGTCCTACACTATAGTCTAAATCGTTATCATGCTTGAGACAATTATTGCAGCTACTGTGTCATCCTTCTCAATGGGGGTCTTCCTCTTTTTCGCTGATCATCTACTTTACCAAGTATGATGTCCTTCTCGGGACTTAACCTTTCTGATAACATGTCCAAAGTATGTGAGAGATAGTCTTGCCATCCTTGCTTCTAAAGAGCATGCTGGCTGTACTTCTTCCAAGACAGATTTGTTCATTCTTTTGGCAGTCCATGGTATATTTGATATTCTTCGTCAACACCGTAATTCAAAGGCATCAATTCTTCTTCCATCTTCCTTAGTCATTGTCCAGCTTTCACATGCATATGAGGCAAAAACACCATGGCTTGGGTCAGGCACATTTTAGTCTTCAAGGTGACATCTTTGCTTTTTAACACTTTAAAGAGATCTTTTGCAGAAGGTTTGTCCAATGCAATACGTCGTTTGACTTCTTGACTGCCGCTTTCATGTGTGTTGATTGTGGATCCAAGTAAAATGAAATCCTTGACAACTTCAGTCTTCTCTCCGTTTATCAGGATGTTGCTCATTGACTGGTCCAGTTGTGAGGATTTTTGTTTTCTTTATGTTGGGGTTTAATCCATACTGAAAGCTGTGGTCTATGATCTTCATCAGTAAGTGCTTCAAGTTGTCTTCACTTTGAGCAAGCAAGGTTGTGTCATCTACATAACACAGGTTGTTAATGAGTCTTCCTCCAATCCTGATGCCCCATTCTTCTTCATGTAGTCCAGCTG
This sequence comes from Trichechus manatus latirostris, assembly GCF_000243295.1. Taxonomy (NCBI): domain Eukaryota; kingdom Metazoa; phylum Chordata; class Mammalia; order Sirenia; family Trichechidae; genus Trichechus; species Trichechus manatus. The sequence goes on along the minus strand of NW_004444000.1, from coordinate 10,528,875 downwards.
CTGGAATTATTTGCTCAGCATACAGACTGAATAAGTATGGTGAAATGATACAACCCTGATGCACACCTTTCTTGACTTTAAACCATGCAGTATTTTCTTGTTCTGTTTGAATGACTGCCTCTTGATCTGTGTACAGGTTCCTCATGAGCACAATTAAGTGTTCTGGAATTCCCATTCTTCACAATGTTGTCCATAATTTGTTATGATCTACACAGTCAAATGCTTTTGCATAGTTAATAAAACACAGGTAAACATCTTTCTGTTATTCTCTGCTGTCAGCCAGGATCAATCTGACATCAGCAATGATATTCCTTGTTCCATATCATCTTCTGAATCCAGTTTTAATTTCTAGAAGTTTCCTATCAATGTACTGCTGCAGCTGCTTTGGAATAATCTTCAGCAAAATTTTACTTGCATGTGATATTAATAATTTTGATCAGTAATTTCTGCATTCAGTTGAATCACCTTTTTGGAATAGGCATAAATATGGATCTCTTCCAGTTGGTTGGCCAGGTAGCTGTCTTTCAAATTTCTTGGCATATACGAGTGAGCATTTCCAGAGCTGCATCTGCTTCTTGGAACATCTCAACTGGTGTTCTGTCAATTCCGGGAACCTTGTTTTTCACCAATGCCTTCAGTGCAACTTCAACCCCTTCCTTCAGTACCATTGGTTCCTGATCATATGCTACCTCCAGAAATGGTGGAATGTCGACCAACCTTTTTGGTATAGTGACTCTGTGTATTCCTTCTATCTTCTTTTGATGCTTCCTGGGTTGTTTAATATTTTCCCTGTAGAATCCTTCAATATTCCAACTCAAGGCTTGAATTTTTTCTTCAGTTCTTTCAGCTTGAGAAATGCGGAGCATGTTCTTCCCTTTTGCTTTTCTAACTCTAAGTGTTTGCACATGTCAACATAATCCTTTGTTTTCTCGAGTCAGTCTTTGCAATCTTCTGTTCAGCTCTTTTACTTCATCATTTCTTCTTTTCACTTTAGTTACTCAACATTCAAGAGCAAGTTTCAGAGTCTCTGCTGACATCCATTTTGGTCATTTCCTTCTTACCTCTCTTTTTAATGACCTCTTGCTTTTTTTTATGTATGATGTCTTTGATGTCATTCTACACCTCGACTGGACTTTGGTCATTAGTGTTCACTGTGTCAAATCTGTTCTTGAGATGGTCTCTAAATTCAGGTGGGATATACTCAAGGTCGTATTTTGGCTCTGGTGGACTTTTTCGAATTTTCTTCAGGTTCAACTTGAACTTGCATAGGAGCAACTGATGGTCTGTTCCACAGTCAGCCCCTGACCTTGCTCTGACTGATGATATTGAGCTTTTCCATCATCTCTTTCCACAAATGTAATTGATTTGATTCCTATGTTTTCCAACCGGAGAGGTCCAGGTGTATAGTTGTCGTTTATGTTGTTGAAAAAAAGTATTTGCCTTAAAGAAGTTGTTAGTCTTGCAAAATTCTGTCATGCAATCTCTGGCATTGTTTCTATCAACAAGGCCATATTTTCCAACTACTGATCTTTCGTCCTTGTTTCCAACTTTTGCATTCCAATCACCAATAGTTATCAATGCATCCTGATTTCATGTTTGATCAATTTCAGACTGCAGAAGTTGGTAAAAGTCTTCCATTTCTACATGTTTAGCCTTAGTGATTAGTGGGTAAATTTGAATAATATTCCTATTAATTGGTCTTCCTTATAGGCATGTGGATGTTATCCCATCACTGACAGCATTGTACTTCAGAATAGATCTTGAAATATTCTTTTTGAGGATGAATGTGAAGCCATTCCTCTTCAATCTATTATTCTTGGCATAGTAGACCATATGATTGTCTGATTCAAAATGACCTATGCCAGTCCATTTCAGCTCACTGCCTAGGATATCAATGTTTATGCATTCAATTTCTTTTTTGATGAAATGGGGCTCATCTTCCAGCACTATATCAGACAATGTTCCGCTGCTACTCATAAGATTTTCACTGGCCATTTTTTTCAGAAGTAGACTGCCAGGTCTTTCTTCCTAGTCTGTTTTTATCTGGAAGCTCTGCTGACAACTGTCCATCAAGGGTGACCCTGCTGATATTTGAAATACTGATCTCAAAGCTTCCAGTATCACAGCAACATGCAAGCTACCACAGCATGAAAAACTGACAGACACGTGGTGGGATAAAATGTATAGCACGTGCAAGATCCTGAGGCTAGAAATAATAATGAACGTCAGTCTCTACATAGAGGCAATAATTTGAGAGAAATTTTGTAAAACATGTAATGAGTTTTGACATGATTGGAAGCGAAATTCCTTTCATTTCTGTAATACAGACATACACACACACACACACACACACGCACACTGTGTATGCCTATACACACACGTTTGTGCATGCGTTGTTGTAGATCCTAAAACGCTCTTGTGCTGGTACATTTGAATAGCCAGATTCCTAAATCTATCTTTCAGGCTCAAGAGTAAATTTTTTTTTTAATTTTATCTATTAGACATAGAGAATGTATGCTGAGCTCGGATTACGAGTGGACTGGATTTACCTTGACAATTCATTTTAAATATGCTCTTTCCTGCACGTGGCCACTTGGTGGTTAAAACTTCATGTCTCTGTTGCCTTGATGTGAATGATCGGCCGTGCTTGTTCTACCTCATTTCAAATCTTCCCGGCCCTGGATTAACCTTCTTTCTTGAGCCCCAGATTTTCTAAATGGGCAATGTTACCTCAAATGACTAAAAAGGATTTGAGAGCTTTCTAAGCCTTGCTTAAGAAAGTACATTCTGAATACACTTCAAATCTACAGCTATGGATTTATTTGTCAGGGAAAGTACATTGAGCTTTCAGTGCCTATACAGTGGAGATAAAAGACCCAAATATGACACTGAAAAAAGGTGAAGCCTGTAAGAGCCATTCACAGATTAGTAGTACCTGTCTAAACAAACAAGAAAGCCTGTGGCTTTTGCTGGTGAATTATAATTGGTCACAAAGGAAAATAAAAACATCATCAATTGCTATTTCCGACGTTGGGCTGACATGAGAGGTTTGGTGGACCGTTGAAGAAAAGAGCTAATAATTAACTGTGCCCAATGCAGAGAATAGAGTAGAGGTGAACTGTTCATTTTATTTATGTCGCTGAAGACAGGTAGCAGAAATGCTAATTTTGCCATTTTAAAATTTACTTAAAGCTGAAATCAATGGAGCCAAAATCAAAAACCCACGAGGTCAACCCAGCATTATGGTTTCGACAATGCCCATTGTGCGGTTCATTAACTGTGTGTATCATTCATCATCTGTCCGTGTCCCCCAAGAGTTTTTCAGAAGTAGGGGTAGAGGCTTCCCTTGAAGTATGCTGAGGAATTGGAATATGCCGCTCAGGCTCCTCAGAGCAGTGCAGAAGTTTCCTGCTCTATAGAACCCAACACCTTCTTTTTGTCACAAATATTTTGTAAAGCCCCTTGACAATCCTGAAATGCATCCATACATAGGCATATATGTATGCTTTATCATAGTGTCCAGCAGAGAAGGGGCGCAAGGACTTTCCAGGCAGAACAATGGCAGGGAAAACCCGTTGATACCTGAAAACCTTAGAAATAACATAAAACAGAAATAATGTAAAGCAAACATAAAGAAATTAATTTATTAGAATGCACTAACTATAACTTATAAAGTAAAAGTTTAAAAATAATTTATGACAAACCAATAAGTATTATAATATTTAAATGCTCAGGCAAAATGACATTAGTGCCTTAAAATGAGTTGCTTGCTGCTATGTATAGAAACAGCCTTAAAACAATAGCGCCAAATACAGAAGAATACAGGTATGTTGTAAGTGATTCAATAACTTCAAGCTGCATTACTGACAGCCGTATAACTTTCCAAAATGGCAAATAATTCTTTTTGAAACTTGTAAACAAAACTAAAGGCAGCATTTTCTTGATTTACATGATAGTTGCATTCCAGTAATGTTCAATATATATTAAAACTGTGCAGGAAATGATTTTGTACACATACATGTATATGTAAAATTGAATTGAAGTATAATCTCTGATAATTACGAGTAGTTTTTCAACTACATACCATAATTATAAACCTCCATCATAGGAAATTGAATATATAAGCATGTGTATATTCATATTTCTGGTCTGGACCTCTCCCCTTATGTCAGTACTCTTATGTCCAAATGCCTACTCTCATCCTTGATTCCATTATTTCCCCTTCCCACTCATCCAATCCATCAGCAAATCTTGTAGGCCCTATTTTCAAAAACTTTCCAGGATCTAACACTTTTTCTACCACACTTACCAGCATTCACCTGCATTAGTTCATCACTGTCCTAACTTATCTCTTCGTTTCACTCCGGTCTCTCTATAGTCTGTGGCAAATCCCTCAACACCTAGGTGGCTTCCTATCTCACTCAGAGTAAAAGTCTAAGCTCTTATCATCTTTTCCCACCTCTTCCCATACCTCTTAACTAATCTTCCACTCTCCCTTCACCACTGTGCTCCAGCCATCTTGGACCTCCTGTTCCCCGAGCACACCAAGTACCTTGGCACATGCTGGGCCTTGGCACGTGCTGCCCACTCTGCCTGTACTGCTTTCCCCAGATATCTGCATGGATTTCTCCCTCTTGCCTCCTTCAGTTCTCTGCTCAATTGATACTTTTCAATGTGTCTTGCAGGGCTGGGGAGGAAAGGCATTCCAGGCATTAAAGCAAGTATGAACCTTAGAAGTGTCAGAGAAATGATGAGGAACAAAGTTTGATTGGGGTTTAGAGTATACAAAGAGAATAATACTGGAAATACTACTATTACACAGGTTTTGAATGATGTTGAATGCTAGACTAAGGATTTAGATCTCCATCCTGTAGTTAATGAAAAGTTGCTGGAGATTTTTGAGCAGGAAGTAAAATAATTCAAAAAGATTTGTCTGGATAAATAATGTAGGATGAGTCATTGGGGAGAGAGATGAGTATTGAACAGCTAAACTTGGAATTGTACAAGTACAAAATAATAAGGCACTAATATAAAGAATTTATCATTGAATTGAAGAAATTTTCCACAGAAAGACGAACTATAAAATATGACAACTGTATTGATTTGGAAGATAAGTGATATTTACTCAGCATCTTCTCAGTAAGGTTTTCCTTGAACATTTCATTCATTTATCCAGATTATGTTATATTAATTATAGTAATAACCTTCCCCCACCACACTACCCTTTCTCTGCCTTATTTCACTGTCTTTGTTGCAAGTCCAAATAGTAGATACCAAGGGTTGGCAAACTGTTTCTGTAAAGAGTCAGATAGTAAAAACTTGAGACTTGCTGGCGATACAGTCTTCGTTGCAACTACTCAGCTCTGCCTTTATAGCATGTAAATAAGGGGTATGGCTGTGTTCCAATAAAGTTTTATTTACAAAAACATGTGACAGGCTGGATTTGTTGTAGTTTTCCCATGCCTGCCCTATCTGATAATTTGCTTGTTGTTTGTTTGTCTATTGTTTGTCTCTCCCTGTAATATGTAAGCTCCAGGAGGAGAGCTATTTTTGTCTTTTTTATTCATTACTGTATCCTCAGCCTTTAAAACAGTGCTGGTACAGAGTTAACATAAGGTGCACTACCAAGTGATGAGAATCACATGAAATTAGGTGGGATAGAAAGAAGATGAAATGTTACTCCACTTTCTTCCTATATACACATTGATAGTTCTAAATATCTGCTAAAATAAACGTGCAAATCTCTTATTTAAAAAGTAAGTATTTTCATTGCTGATAGATGAAATTTAAGCTTCTTAGCCTGATGCGTAAAGAGTTGTTTGGAAGAAGACACACCTGAGCTGGTGTAGGGTAACCTAGAGAAAGTTGTCATCCTCATGTTTTTAAGGATTAGAAATGCAATTATGAGTAAACCCAGACTGAGTCATGTTAACTAAACTCAATGGGGACCAGATTTGAATACCAATATATTAATTTACATGAGAAATACATCTATCAGATGGATTGTTTATGCACAGTTGTAGCCCAGGCACCAAGCACAGAACCTGACTGTGTTTGGCTTAGTGCTCTATGATTTTAGGCCATTTACTTAACCTCTCTGTGCCTCAGATCTGTATGAAAAGAAAATATAATCAGAAGGTTTTTTAATGAACTCAGAATTGCAACATATAAATGAAGTTTTTTGTTTCCCCCCAAAATTAACTATATCACTATTATAGAAGTAAAGGGAAACTGAGTTGTCTTGGATCTAAGTCCCTCAGGCCCTTCTCATCTAAACAGCTCCATTATATGTTGAATTTGTGCATGAAATTTCACTGGTGAAAAAAGGAAGTTTGCTATGAAAAAAGCAACCTGCTGAATTTCTTATTCTGATGATAGTTCCAATAGTCTAATCATTTTCTAATATTATGATGAGTGTTTTGGGGTCAACATAGCCTCTTTTTGTGGATTACACAATTCGCCTGTTTGCTTTTGTGAATCTTCTCTTTGTGTAATTCTATTGCTGAAAAATTTGGATTTTTATTTTTTTTTAAGACAAGTTAATATCTTTAATTATGACTTAAAAAAAATCTCTCCTGCCATCGTGTCGAGTCTGACTCATAATCAGATCTCAGTTAAGTCTTCGCCTTGGAAAGAGTCTCTCTACTTAAAATAAATTTATACATCTCATCTATGATCCATTATATATTTACTTCATATTATAATGTTATCTGCCTATTTCCAAATCTTCATTGATCTCCCAGTTACTATCCACAAAACTCTTCAGGCTCACCTCTAACCTCTCCCTCAACATACTCACAGCGGAGCAGCACTGGAATTCTCACTCTTACCTAACACCAAGACTTCATATACTGCTATATTTTCATTTTCTTTTTCTATTCATGATATGCATTGGTCCCCACCCTCTTTTATTCCTCTACCTAGAGTTTGCATTGTGAACTCTGGCTGACTGAGTTTGAAGCTCAGCTTGACTACTTCCTAGCTGTATGATTTTAGGCCATTTACTTAACCTCTCTGTGCCTCAGTTCTTCATCTTTTCAAAAACAACGAGTTGCCGTAGAGTTGATTCCAACTCATGGTGACCCCCATGTGTGTGAGAGTACAACTGTGACCCATATGAGTTTTCAAATACCTGGTTTTTTGGAGGGAGATTTCCAAGCCTTTCTTCTGAGGCTCCTCTGGATAGACTTCCACCACCAACTTTTTGATTAGCAACCAAATACATTAACTGTTTGCACCACCAAGGGACTCCTCATCTATAAAATGAGGATACTAATAATACTAGCTTGTAAGATGCTGTGAGGATTAAATAAAATTATCCAGTTCCTGGCACATAGTCAATGCTCAATAAAATATAGCTGTCAGTATTTTTACTCATCCTTCAAGTCCCACACCAAATGTCCTCTCCTGTGCAAGGCTTTCTCCAAGGATAGACAAGGCAGTGTTGTAGTACCCTTTTGACTTAAAGGTTGTATGGTTATTTTGATGTATAGGCAAATAAGACAATGAGAAGGCTCGGAGGCCCCATTAAGAAACAATGAAGTAGAACTGAAGCGAGACAGAGTTGATTTGGGCTAAATCTATGTCTTCTGAGGTTTCCTCTAAAAGCCAGGATTAAAACACTTGATTTTATTAAAGTTTTATGTTAATATGTTTGTTAAAGAAGGAACCACTCTCTGAGGAAAAAGGTCTGTGTCAGATACAAGGAAAGAAACATCATACGGCACAGGAAATCATACAAAGTGAATTATAGGCACAAGTGTTAGGATTAGAGAAATAAGTAATCATAGAGGGGGAAAATGTATTCAGCTAAGCAGGATGCAGTCTAGCTGGAGCTGCCTCTCCCAGTGTCAGGACCTCTGAAGGTCTCGACATCCATTATGACTTTGCTTCTGTGTTCAGATGTGTCTCCCAGAGTTTGCACCTGGAAATAAAGCTACTGCAGGGTAGGGAAGAGGATGCCAACACAGTGCATCTTATTTCAAATATCCTGATCCTCTGGCATTTCCCCAGCCTAAGGTCCTTTAAGCAGGCTTGACTCTCCAAAGATAATCAACTATATATTAACCATGTATTCCCAGCCAGAGGACATAAATTTCAATTTTATCTGAAGCCTAAAGTAAATAGAAAAAGAAATCTGTTATGAAAAGATAATCGTTCTCTTATCTACCTATTATAAATACTGAAGGAGTCAGTGATTCAGGGATTCAGTGTAGACTGTACTCCAGAGACGTTACCCCAATATGTTTCTACATCTAAGATATTTAAAAATATGTATCAAATGTGATCTTACAAACAAACCGTACAAGTTGGTATGTATCCTCCAGATGTACCTCCTAATTCCCAAACTCTGTGTCATTGCTCATGTCATTTCCCTACACCTGGAATTCCTTTCCCTTTTGCCATTGTCTGACCCAGATTAAATCTAACCTCCTCCATGAAGATTTCCTGTTTACATTAGTCTAAGTTCATCCTCTAATCTTCTTAATTTCTATAATGCAAGTTGGCTGCACCCGTACAAATGGCAAAAAATACCCTTGAGAAATTATCTCCATTTTTCTCTTGATCTTTATTCTTTGTTATAATTAGCCCTTCCCTATCTGCACTCCCACTGCTGTATTCTTGTTTGAATACGTATTAACAGTTATGATCATTAAAGTAGTATATAGGCTTATTATGGAATATATGGAAAATGCAAAAAAAAGTATGAAGGTGTGGTGTAAGGGATTGCCTTCGTGTCGCCTTTCTGGCCATGGTCTTGTAACTCCCACCCAAATGGTTGGGTGGGACTGTGTGATAGGGCAGTTGGGCCCGCCAAGGGGACTTGTCAGTTTTGCCATCCTGCTGGTCTTGAAATAAGCTACTCCAGAGGCAGGAAAGAGAGGAACCCACAACCACCAAAGAAGAACAGCCAGGAGTCAACACATCATTTGGACCCAGGATCCCTGCGCTGAGAAGTTCCTAGAAGCTCGAGGGAGAGAGAGAGAGAGAGACCTGTAACACTGAAGATGGTGAAAAGCAGTGACAGCAGAGAACCGGCAACAGAGCCTCAGCAGCAGGAGATAGCGCTGTGGGCTTCCCATCCCACAGAGAGAGAAAACTGAGTGCCTTTAGGCAGAAGCCTAGGGCCAGGGAGAGGCATGCTTGTGAAGAGGATGTCCTAATAGAAAAACTGTATCCTTGAGTGTTCCTGAGCCTGAATTGTAACCTGTTACTTCCCTAATAAGCCCCATAATCATGAGTATGGTCTGTGAGATCTGTGCGGCCATTGCAATGAATTATTGAATGCAGCAGAGGAGTAGAGAGTGCTGAGGGAGGGAGGGTTGGTGTCAGAATTGGTAAAGAAGTGGATAAAGGAGGCATATCTGACCTCCATCTTACAGGAATCAACCTTGGGCTGTTGAGCTTGATTTTCCTTCTCCCTTGTGAAGTAGAGGAGGTCAGACACTGCCTCCATGCTGTTTTTACAGAAGGTGATAATTTTAAAAGTACTGTTGTTACTTGTTATTCATAGATCCCATATTTGTGAATTCACTTGCTTGCTAAAATTTTTTTATAATTTTAAAAATCAATGCTCTTGGCATGTGCAGAGTGGCAAAAATTTTGAGTCTCCTTTTTGAGTGCACATTCCCCTACTGAAATCAAACAAGGCAACACTCTACCTTTTTGTTTCAGCTTTCATATACAAATAAGTGTCTTTTTGGTGGTCTAGTTAGTGACACCTATTTCACATTTTTGTGCTTTGTGTGTGTGTGTGATTTTGCTGTTTAAAATGGCTCTGAAGCATGGTGTTGAAGTGCTATCTATCGCTCCTAAGTGCAAGAAGGTTATGATGTGCTTTACTGAGAACATATATGTATTAGATAAATTTCATTCAGGCATGAGTTATACTGATGTTGACCATGAGTTCAATGTTAATGAATCAATCATATATATTAAGTAAGATGAATAGTTTATGTATTGATCATTTGACGGAAATGTTGTGACCAGAGGTTCACAGGAACATAACCCTGTATTTCGTCTAGTGATAATGGTTCAGTTTTTTGCTAATTCAGTGTTCACAACAACTTTATAGAATGTAACTCCATGAAAAATGAGAATTGACTGTATTTCACAGAATCTTATAATGTAGAGAGAGATGCTCTTGATTTTGTATTGCATTCCCTTCCATTTTTTTTCCATTTACATATGTGAAGATGCTTTTAGATACGAAATGGTTCAGAAAATATGCCCTCTCTGAACAATTTATATAAAGAATTATTTCAGCTGATGATAGGATTCATGAGTTTAAGAAAAATCAAGATTGGAGAAGTCAAAATATAAAGTAATTATGGAGTGGGTTATATCAGTTAAATATAGAATTTAGGTCTAAAAGTTTAATGTAAATGAGATCACAAAAAAACAAAAAACAAAAAACAAAAAACACATACCCAAAAGGTTGTTAAAGGAGAAGAAACAAGGAATATACAATTAAATTATCAATAGCCGCAGCAACTAACTAGGTAGTATGCTGGAAAAAAAAAAAAAAGGAAAATGATGTGTAGACACAAGTGGACCCAGCTAAATTTCTCTTTAGATATAAGAATATGGGAGGAAAATATCATTTTGTATTGAATTTGTTAATTAGAAAACTATATACTTAATAATATATTTTTAAAAAACTTACTAAAACCCACTATACAATATTATTGCTTTCAAAATCTCATAGAATAAAAAGCAATACTTGATCATAACAAACGAAGCAAAATAAGCAGACTACAATGTCCCATGGAAAAGGCAGGAAAAATAAGAGACATTTAAAAAAAGAAAATGCATGCATTAGACAATAGAAAATGAAAATTAAACATTACTAATTATGTCAATTTGGAGCTCTGGTGGCACAGGGTTAAGGGCTTGGTTGCTAACTAAAATGTCAACAGTTTGAATCCACCAACTGCTCCTTGGAAACTCTATGAGGTAGTTCTACTCTGTCCTATAGGGTCCCTATGAGTTGGAATTGACTCGACAGCAACTGGAATCATGTCGATAAATATGTTGTTGTTAGGCGCCGTTGAGTAGCTTCTGACTCATAGCAACCCTATGCACAACAGAACGAAACACTGCTCGGTCCTGCACCATCCTCGTAATTATTATACTTGAGCCCATTGTTGCAGCCACTGTGTCAGTCCATGTTGTTGAGGGTCTTCCTCTTTTTCTCTTACGCTTTACTTTACCAAGCATGATGTCCTTCTCCCGGAACTGATCCCTCCTGATAACAAGTCCAGAGTCAACAAATATAAATGAGTAAAATCATATTAAAATACAATGAGACTTCAGGGTTTAGCGTGTAAACTCAAATTTGTTTTTGGTGTCAAGATTTTGGAAGAATTGTTACTTTCTTTTCCCATTTTTATAACTTTGATTTTACAAAGAATAACTGAACATTTTAATACAATCACTAAAATATGTATGCTATAGAAATAGACAGTGATTGCAAGATTTGTAATTTGTTTTTCTCCATTATAAGTTAAATTTCTGTTTTTATTGAAATACAATTATTAGTGCATATTTATATTCTTCACAAACTAATTAGTCTCTTTAGAACAAGAATCCTGTCTTACTCAATTTTATTTTTCCTATAATTTAGCAAAATGACTGACAGAATGTAGGTCTTAATTAATCTTGGTAAATTTAAAAGAAAAAACTTTACCTAGGTAAAAATGAAGTACAATAAATTGCACAAATTGAAAGATACAGTGACAAGTTTTGATATGCGTATATATCCATGAAACCATTATCAGAGCTAAAACACATTTCCATTATCCCTAAGAATTTTCTCATATCACTTTGAAATCCATACCTCTGTGTCCACCATGCACCCTGCCTTGATTCCAGAAATCCTGTGATCTGCTTTATGTCACATAAAGTTAAATTTTCTAGAATTTTTTATAAATGGAATCAACCAGTATTGATTCTCTTTTGTCTGACTCCTTTCGCTGAGTATAACAATTCTGAAATTTCTTAATATTGTTGCATGTACTAATAGCACCTTAGTTTTTATTGTAAAGCATTATTTCCTTGTATGGATATACCACAGTTTGTTATACACTTACCCACTGGTGAGCATTTGGGTTGTTTCTAGTTTTTGAATTTTGCAAGTATAACAGCTATGAATGAATTGGTAAATGTCTTTGTTACATACAGTTTTTGTTTCACCTAGGAGTGAAATGATTTGGTCATAGGACAAGTATATATATACACATACATATATATATTTAATTATACGTTCTTACCAGAAGTGTATGATAGTTATAGTTAGTTCACATTGTCACCAACACTTGAGATGGTCAATATGGATGGATAGTAGTATCTCATTGAGGTTATAATTTGCATTTCCCTGATGACTATTGATGTTGAGCATATTCACATGTGATTAATGGCCATTCATGTATCATCTAAATTTAAAAAAAAAAAAAAAGATCATTTGTCTTATTATTTTGTTGAGTCCAGTCTTAGGCTGGGTTCTCTAGAGAAGCAAACAGTGAAGAGTATATGTGTATATATGTATATATATATATATATATAAAGAGAGAGATTTATCTCAAGGAAATGGCTCACGCAGTAGTAGAGGCTGGCATGTTCCAAGTCCATGGGTCAGGTGATAGGCTGGAGGCTTCTCATGTCTCACCTAGCTGCCAGGGCTGACAAACTCAAGATAGGCAGGTCAGACAGCAGACCACTGGCTCACAGGCTGCAAGGACCAGAGACTCCCAAGATTGACAGGTAAGCTGCTAGCTCAAGTCCCAAGAATGAGAGGTCACATGATGATGAGCCAGATGCAGAATGAAGAGTGAGTAACAGCCAGCAAGATTTGAAAGAATGTTTGCAGGTCACACTCCCAAGGAAACTTCCCTTACAACTGATTGGCTGATCACATCAGATCACATCATGGGGATGACTACATTGTATCACAAACTTGAGATAACTACATCATTACATAACTGCCAAACCACTGAGAATTGTGGCCCAGCCAGGTTGACACACAATCTTTACCATCACAGTCCACCCCTCATCAACTTAGCACCTGTACACATTCCTTAAACCATACACAGTCTCCAAATAAATTACAAAGTCATACTTGCACCTAATATGACACAACCAACATGTGTACAACAAAAAGTGCTTTAGCTTAGTTTATATCTCAGATTTTATAAGCGAAGTAATCATTAATATCTGATGCATACATACAGGGAAGAAATACTCATAACAACTACAGTCCTTGTTTCTGCAACTGCTCACATGGTCATAAATGGTATTTAAAACTATCTTCTTCCACCATCCATTCAGTATTCTCTTTGCCTTCAGCAAGCACCTCAGCCGATCATGGTTCTTTGCCTGGTGAGGTGACCCAAACCTTCATTCCTGAAGTCATGTTGGAATTGGGTTGCTGTAGTTTTCCATTGACTTTAATCATAGGGCATGGTAGTACCAGAGATGTCCTAAAAGGTCTACTGCATTCCAGACATACTCTTTTTTACCTCAATTATGTAATATCAACCCAAATTCCTCTTGGTAATCAGCATCAGTCACATCAGCCAATACAATAACTCTCTTCTGTTGTGCCAGAGGTATGAGGAGCCCAAAGTGGCAGGGTGGATTTATAAATGTCCATTTCAAAGAAATCAGTGTTGTGTCTCCTGATGGGAGCATTCCTCCCCTTGGAACTAAGATCTCTAAACACGCAGGGCATAGGGTCATGGGAACAGGAAGCAAAAATTTTGCAAGTGGATCACTAGGGTTAAGAGTGAGTGATGCCACTCCCATTTCCACCGCTTGATACCTGGACTCATGAATCTTGGCTATGGGGGAAACAGAACCATATATTAGACACTGGTTTTGAGCATATATAGTCTCCTGGAGAACATTTCCCAAGCCATGCAAGGTATTGTCACCTGGCTGGTGCTGTAATTGTGTCTTTAGAAGGCCATTCCATCATTCTATCAAGCCAGTTGCTTCAGGATGGTAGGGAACATGGTAAGACCAGTGAATTCCATGAACATGAGTTCATTAACACACTTAATTTGCCATGAAGTGAGTCCCTTGATCCGAGGCAATGTTGTACAGTATAACATGACAGTGGATAAGGCATTCTGTAAGTCCATGAATGGTAGTTTTGGCAGAAGCATTGTGTGCATGGAAGGCAAATCAGTATCCAGAGTAAGTGTATATTTCAGTAAGAACAAAATGCTTCCCTTTGTATGATGGAAGTGGTCCATTGTAATCAACATGCCACCATGTTGCTGGCTGATCACCTTGAGGAATGGTGCCATATCAGGGCATCAGCATTAGTATCTGCCATTGGCAGATTGGGCACTCAGCAGTGGCAGCAGCCAAGACGGCCTTGGTAAGTGGATGTCCATGTTGGAGAGTCCATACATAAACTTCATCCCTGCCACCGTGGCCACTTTGTTCATGAGCCCACTGGGCAATGACGGGAGTAGCTGGAGGAAGAAGATGACTGGTTTCCACAGAACTTGTCATCTTATCCACTTGATTGTTAAAATCCTCCTCTGCTGAGGTCACCATTTGGTGAACATTTGCATGAGACACAAATATTCTCACTTCTATGGACCATTCAGAGAGGCCTATCCACTTACCTCTTCCCCATACCTTTGTCTCCAATTTTCCAGTCACTTTCCTTCCAAATCCCTGACCATCCAGGCAAACCATTGCTCATGAATCATTATATAATTTTACATCTGGCCATATATCCTTCCAAGAAAAGTGAACAACCAGGTATGCTGCTTGAAGTTCTACTTATTGGGAGGATTTGCTTTCACAACTGTCCTTCAGGGAGGTCAAAGAAACGGGTCGTAGTGCTGGCTCTGTCCACGTTTTTTTTTTTTTTTTTAAATATTTTATTGTACTTCAGGTGAAGGCTTACAGAACAGATAGTTTCTCATGTAACAGTAACACACATGCTGTTTTATGACATTG